>NC_091282.1:361100500-361400500 GCF_032444005.1 Ranitomeya imitator | reverse complement strand
GCTGGCCATGAAGTGGGCATTCGAGGAGTGGCGTCATTGGCTTGAAGGAGCTAAGCATCGCGTGGTGGTATTGACTGATCATAAGAACTTGACTTATCTCGAGTCTGCCAAGCGCTTGAATCCTAGACAGGCCCGTTGGTCGTTATTTTTTGCCCGCTTCGACTTTGTGATTTCGTACCTTCCGGGCTCTAAAAATGTGAAGGCGGATGCTCTGTCTAGGAGTTTTGTGCCCGACTCTCCGGGTTTATCTGAGCCAGCGGGTATCCTCAAGGAAGGAGTCATTGTGTCTGCCATCTCCCCTGATTTGCGGCGGGTGCTGCAAAAATTTCAGGCGAATAAACCTGATCGTTGTCCAGCAGAGAAACTGTTCGTCCCTGATAGGTGGACTAATAAACTTATCTCTGAACTTCATTGTTCGGTGTTGGCTGGTCATCCTGGAATCTTTGGTACCAGAGAGTTAGTGGCTAGATCCTTCTGGGGGCCATCTCTGTCACGGGATGTACGTACTTTTGTGCAGTCCTGTGGGATTTGTGCTAGGGCTAAGCCCTGCTGTTCTCGTGCCAGTGGGTTGCTTTTGCCCTTGCCGGTCCCAAAGAGGCCTTGGACACATATTTCGATGGATTTCATTTCTGACCTTCCCGTTTCTCAAAAGATGTCAGTCATTTGGGTGGTCTGTGATCGCTTTTCTAAAATGGTCCATCTGGTGCCCTTGGCTAAATTGCCTTCCTCCTCTGATTTGGTACCTTTGTTCTTTCAGCATGTGGTTCGGTTGCATGGCATTCCTGAGAATATTGTTTCTGACAGAGGTTCCCAGTTTGTTTCAAGGTTTTGGCGAGCCTTTTGTGGTAGGATGGGCATTGACCTATCCTTTTCCTCGGCTTTCCATCCTCAGACTAATGGCCAGACCGAACGAACCAATCAGACCTTGGAAACATATCTGAGATGTTTTGTTTCTGCAGACCAGGATGATTGGGTGTCCTTTTTGCCGTTGGCTGAGTTCGCCCTTAATAATCGGGCCAGCTCGGCTACCTTGGTTTCTCCATTTTTTTGCAATTCTGGGTTCCATCCTCGTTTCTCTTCAGGACAGGTTGAGTCTTCGGACTGTCCTGGTGTGGATTCTGTGGTGGATAGGTTGCAGCAGATCTGGACTCAGGTAGTGGACAATTTGATCTTGTCCCAGGAGAAAGCTCAACTTTTCGCTAATTGCAGACGCCGGGTGGGTCCCCGACTTCGTGTTGGGGATCTGGTTTGGTTATCTTCTCGTCATATTCCTATGAAGGTTTCCTCTCCTAAATTTAAACCTCGTTTTATTGGTCCGTATAGGATTTCTGAGGTTCTCAATCCTGTGTCTTTTCGTTTGACCCTCCCAGACTCCTTTTCCATACATAATGTATTCCATAGGTCGTTGTTGCGGAGATACGTGGCACCTATGGTTCCATCTGTTGAGCCTCCTGCCCCGGTTTTGGTGGAGGGGGAATTGGAGTATATTGTGGAGAAGATTTTGGATTCTCGTGTTTCTAGACGGAAACTCCAGTATCTGGTTAAATGGAAGGGTTATGCTCAGGAAGATAATTCCTGGGTTTTTGCCTCTGATGTTCATGCTTCCGATCTTGTTCGTGCCTTTCATGTGGCTCATCCTGGTCGGCCTGGGGGCTCTGGTGAGGGTTCGGTGACCCCTCCTCAAGGGGGGGGTACTGTTGTGAATTCTGTGGCTGAATTCACTCCTGTGGTCACAAGTGGTATTGCAGCTTCTGAGCTTCCTCCCTCAGGTGTTCTGGTGAGCTCGTTAACTGCTTCATTACTTAACTCCGCCTGATGCTGCTATCCTTGCTCCTTGTCAATGTTTCAGTGTTTCAAGAAAAGCACATCCAGCCCATGAATGGCAGCGCTTCCCAGGACTCACATTCAAAGATGATATTTCATATTTTTTTATTTCATAACTTTTATCCCAGTCTCAGAAACTTTCTGAGACTGGGATAAAAGTTATGAAATAAAAAAATATGAAATATCATCTTTGAATGTGAGTCCTGGGAAGCGCTGCCATTCATGGGCTGGATGTGCTTTTCTTGAACTACTCATCCTGTGTGAGCCTTACTCTGGCTCTCTCACTTGGATCCACCCGAGGCAAGCTGCAAGCCCTGTATATTGAAAAGTATCTCAGAGGGAATTTGGAGGATACACGATCTAAAGCCATTTTAGTCTTTTATCAGGTGAGTGCATAAAATTGTGCACCCTTTAAAGACTATAATATTGTGTTTACGCACTTAGGGCGCCGCGATTTGTCTGTTCTTCTCTCCCAAACAGGGTTTTTTTGTATAATGTTTCAGTGTTGGATCTGAGCTTCTCCTGATTGTTCCTGTGACCTGCTGCTCTGTATAGCTAAGTGCTTTTTGCTTTTTTGTTGCTTTTTTTTCTGTCCAGCTTGTCTTTTGTTTTGCTGGAAGCTCTGAGACGCAAAGCGTGTACCGCCGTGCCGTTAGTTCGGCACGGTGGGTATTTTTTGCCCACTTTGCGTGGTTTTGCTTTAGGGTTTTTGTAGACTGCAAAGTTCGCTTTACTGTCCTCGCTCTGTCCTAGAATATCGGGCCCCACTTTGCTGAATCTATTTCATCCCTACGTTTTGTCTTTTCATCTTACTCACAGTCATTATATGTGGGGGGCTGCCTTTTCCTTTGGGGAATTTCTCTGGGGCAAGTCAGGCCTATTTTTCTATCTTCAGGCTAGCTAGTTTCTTAGGCTGTGCCGAGTTGCCTAGGTAGTTGTTAGGCGCAATCCACAGCCGCTTTTAGTTGTGTTTAGGATAGGATCAGGTGTGCAGTCTACAGAGTTTCCACGTCTCAGAGCTCGTTCTTGTATTTTTGGGTATTTGTCAGATCACTGTGTGCGCTCTGATCGCTAAGCACACTGTGTTTCTGGATTGCCTTCATAACACCTGTCATTAGCAAACATAACAGATGATGACCAATCAGAAGCAGAAGGCATCAAACAGGAAGAAAAAAAATGAACATGCCCTTAGGGAATCTTAGAACAGGCTTTCTCTGTGTGACATATGTAATGACGAACAGCCATCCACTCCACTGTGATCTGTACAGTCACTATATAGAATAGAGAAGAGCTATGTGTCATTACAAAGATATCTTGTAGCTTTCATCTCACTGCTGTCAGTGTGGGATCCAGAGAGAGTACTGCAGAATTAGGTGTCAATATAAACATATCTTGCAGCTTTCATCTCACAGCAATCATTACAAACACCTCAGCATCTGCAGCTCTCATTCCATGGCACTATCCTCTCAGCTCTACTTTCCCTCTCACACACTGACTGCTCTGTGATGAAAGTTACAAGAGTTGATTGTAATTTCACAGAGGTCTGCTCTATTCTGTACAGTAGATGGGTCTTAGCTTCTATGGAGGTGAGGATATTCTTTTATTTTTCCTGCATGACAATTCCTGCTTATCATCATGCATGGAAAAATAAACTGTCACTAGAGACAAATATATATAACTACAAACATTTGGTTGAAGAGGCAATAAAAATCTAAGCTAATATCGAATATCTCTGCAACCGAGATGAGAAGTTAAAAAACAAAAACTATGTTTTAATCAGCTTTTTAACCAGTGTTCCATTATGTAGTGCAAAAACTCATTATAGGTCTTCTTTAAAACTGAAGTGGTCAACACTATAGATGAGCAAACTTGTACGGAAAATGTTTGCCAAATTGGGCACAAACATTGCACATTCGGATTTGTGTTCGGATTCCCAAGCATTTTTCTCAAAATCAGTACAATTTGCCCAAACTTCAGTAAATGATCAAGTTTCCACTAATGCTTTTATTTGGATGCTGTATGATAAGCAGGGGGAATTTGTTTGATGAAAGGAGGGGGTGGGGATAAGTCAGTGCAGCGGAGGACTGTTTTTCTTTTTTTTTTCTTTTACATAACTTAATGTGTGGAGATAAGGGCAGCCAATCAGGGTGCAGAAATGATCCACAACATCCAAACACAAGGACTTTTGTCATTGGCTGCTGAAGTCACATGTTGCTCTCCATATAAAATGCGGACTTATTGTTTTTACACGATTTTGTCAGTGTACAGTGCAGAGAAGTTCTTTAAATCATTTGTGCTAATAGTGTGGGGCAGAGATCAAGCCACATTGCAGAATTTTAATCATTTATGCTAATGGTGTGGGCCAGCCAGGACTCCACATTTCAGAATCTAAAACCTTTCTGCTAAGAGTGTTGGCCATACACCAGGCCACATTTCAGGATCTAAATTGTTTGTGCTAATAGTGTGGGCCTGCTATGAGTCCATATTTAAGAATTTAAATCCTTTATTTTAAAGGTGTTGGCCATACACCAGGCAACATTTCAAAATCTAAATCATTTGTGCTAATAATGTGGACCAGAGACCAAGCCACATTTCAGAATCTAAAGTGTTTGTATTAATAAGCCACATTTCAGCATCTAAATTGTTTGCGCTAATATTGTGGGCAAGAGACCAGGCCACATTTCAGAAACTCAATCGTTGTGCTAATATTGTGGGCCTGACACCAGGACACATTTCAGAATCTAAGTAATTTATGCTAATAGGGTGGTCCAGCCAGGAGTCCACAATTCAGAATCCAAATCCTTTCTGTTAGTGGTGTGGGTCATACACCAGCCCACATTTCAGAATGTAAATCATTTGTGCTAATAGTGTAGGCCTGACACCAGGCCACATTTTATAATCTAAATCCTTTCTGCTATTAGGGTAGGCCATACACCAGGCCACATTTTAGAATCTATATCGTTTGTTCTAATGGTTTGGGCCAGATATCAGGGGAAGGTACATTCAACATGAGTGGGAAAAAGCGAGGTTGTGGTTGAAGGGGGAATAGGCTTGGTTTTCAAGATGTACATGGGTTAGGTGGTAATGTTACTGAAAGCTCTATTGATCAAACACCGTCTCATCCTATCCAAAGATAACTGACAATATCTGTTATTGGACGTGCTACTCTACTCCCTTTCTTTACCAGCATCACAGAGGTACGCCTTGTAGATGAGGGCAAGAAAGAGCATGTGCTCCAGTGGATGACAAGCGCTGCATCAAGTTGCCTCTCCTCCCCTTCCTCCACCTTAAAATCACACACAGTACAATCCTCAGAGATGGAACCCCAACTAACTTTGGTTCCCCCATATCACAACTCTCCAACTAACTTTGGTTCCCCCATATCACAACTCTCCAACTGCTCAACTGACTGTGTGGAACCACAGATGGGCCATTCTGCAGAGCTGTTCACACATTCTATACCATGGGCATCAGAGGTCTGCTCCAAAGATTCATAGTATCAAGAGCAGGAAAGCATCTGCACCAATGTCCTTACATTTTTTCAGTTGGATGGATGGAGTTGACCCTGATGAAATTCAGCACGGTGGCTCAGTGGATAGCACTGCAGCCTTGCAGCGCTGGAGTCCTGGGTTCTAATCCCACCTTGGACAACATCTGCAAGGAGTTTGTATGTTCTCCCCGTGTTTGCGTGGGTTTCCTCCAGGTACTCCGGTTTCCTCCCACATTCCAAAGACATACTTTAGATTGTCTTAGATTATCCCTTCCACATCCTCCTCTGCTTTCACCTCTTCCTCTGGGATCACCACCTCCTCACACAGAAACTTCAAAGTATGCTCCAGCATATAGATGACTGGAATAGTAATGCAGCTGACTGCATCATCAGTGCTATCCATCTTAGTAGCCATTTTGAAACTGTGCAGAAAGGTGCAGAGGTCCTTCATCTGTGCCCACTCTGCAACATGATTTGAACCACATCTGTATTGTGTTGACCCAGGCTATGTTCAAGGACATACAGCACCAGGGCTCGTGGCTCCTGCCACAGTCACTGAAACATATGCAGGGTGGAATTCCACCATGTCGGCACATTGCATATCAAACAGTTAACAGGTAGGCCGGAAGACCTCTGTAGCGATGCAAGTCAATGACATGAGGATTGCGAATGTGAGCACACAGCAACTGTGTTTTCTGCAGCAATGCTTTCAGGCTTGGACAATGATGGAGAAAAATAGCTGTACCACCAAGTTGAAGATGTTATCCATGCAAGGCACATGTTTGAATTTGCCCCAGCATATGGCAGCAACCAGTTAAGCAGCATTATCACACATGACCTTCACTGGCTCCAGGTTCAGTGGAGACAGCCATTGCTAAAACTTGGCCTGGATAGCTATCCATGACTCTTGAGCTGTGTGACAGCGATCTCCAAGGCATATCAATTTACACACTGAAGGATTGCGGTGAGCCATGGCTGAGCAGTACAGAGGTAAGGGGATTCTCTTTGCACTGTTGGATCACGTGTCTCATTAAGGGACAGGTTGAGCGCGCAGGAGGAGGCCCTAAAGAAGGTGGAGAAGGCAGAAGCAGTGGATGAAGTGTTAGATACAGAGGTATGTCCCACAAGCTTTGAAGATTCCAAGACTTGTGGAGCAGCCCCTTTCCCACCTATGCCACAGCCACCAGAGCCACCCCGTGCTCAGTCAGCAAGATGTAACACCCTGGACATGTTTGTTCATCCAGGTGTCAGTGGTGAAATGCACCCTGCAGACATAGATTTTTCATGGAATGGGTGATGTTGTCTGCAACATGCTGGTATATGGTAGACACAGCTTTCTTATATAAGTAATTATAACTGGGCAACTGGTACTGGGGGACTGTGACGGGCATCAGCTTTCAGAAATCGTCTGCACCCACTAGGCAGGAAGGCAGCATTTCCTTGTCCAACAGATTGGAGATGGTGGAGTTCAAGCTCTTACCTTTGGCATGTGTAGAAGGAAAAATTATTTGATGTGCCCACAACTGTGGGACCGAGGGCTGGCTGCTGTGCTGAGAAAGGGTTGAGTAGGGTGAACACGACAAACTGCTAGACTGTGAATGAGGTGCAGGAGATGTTATGGTAGATTGAAAAAATTGTGTTTTGTTCAGTGAAATAAAAACAGCAGGCGACTTCCTGTGACCTGCAGACCTGGGACCATTGCTGAGGATGCATTGCTTTTCATGGTTGCATCACTCTGTGTCTGTGCAGCACACTGCAAAGTAACCTTCTCATCTTCCTCCTCCAACTGCTCAGCTGAGCTGCTCAGGTGGATGCCCTGTTCTACCTCTCTTTGCCCAGAGAGTCACCTCCTCCTTTTCCTGCCCTTACAGCACAGTTTAGTCTGCTTGCTTCTCAGGTATCTTTATTTCTTTATTCTTTATTTTTTTTATATAGCGCTAACATATTCCACAGCGCTTTACAGTTTTGCACACATTATCATCACTGTCCCCTATGGGGCTCACAATCTAAATTCCCTATCAGTATGTCTTTGGAATGTGGGAGGAAACCGGAGTACCTGGAGGAAACCCACGCAAACACGGGGAGAACATACAAACTCCTTGCAGATGTTGTCCAAGGTGGGATTAGAACCCAGGACTCCAGCGCTGCAAGGCTGCAGTGCTATCCACTGAGCCACCGTGCTGAATTTCATCAGGGTCAACTCCATCCATCCAACTGAAAAAATGTAAGGACATTGGTGCAGATGCTTTCCTGCTCTTGATACTATGAATCTTTGGAGCAGACCTCTGATGCCCATGGTATAGAATGTGTGAACAGCTCTGCAGAATGGCCCATCTGTGGTTCCACACAGTCAGTTGAGCAGTTGGAGAGTTGTGATATGGGGGAACCAAAGTTAGTTGGAGAGTTGTGATATGGGGGAACCAAAGTTAGTTGGGGTTCCATCTCTGAGGATTGTACTGTGTGTGATTTTAAGGTGGAGGAAGGGGAGGAGAGGCAACTTGATGCAGCGCTTGTCATCCACTGGAGCACATGCTCTTTCTTGCCCTCATCTACAAGGCGTACCTCTGTGATGCTGGTAAAGAAAGGGAGTAGAGTAGCACGTCCAATAACAGATATTGTCAGTTATCTTTGGATAGGATGAGACGGTGTTTGATCAATAGAGCTTTCAGTAACATTACCACCTAACCCATGTACATCTTGAAAACGACTCATACAGGGAAAATTGAATTACTGTTTCTCCATAGAGGTTAGAAGGATTCACCTAGTTAGTTTTAATCATGTGATGTCAAAAATCTAATGAATTTGAAATGAATTAGCTGAGTAGAAAGACAAAATGAGCAGTTGTAAGTACACAGTGCTAAATAATATGATAATTGCAATATATTAAGAGTACAAGAATTTTCACTGGAGTGCTTATTTAATCCCTTTCTGCCATTGGGCGGAATAGTGCATCCGATGGCAGTATCCCCCGCTTTGATGTGGGCTCCGGCGGTGAGCCCGTATCAAAGCCTAGACATGTCCGTTGTTTTGAACAGCTGACATGTGCCCGCAGTAGGCGCGGACGTAATCACGATCCGCCCATGCCTATTAACTAGTTAAATGCTGCTGTCAAACTCTGACAGCTGCATTTAACAAGCGCTTCCACCAATCTGGCCGAAAATGCACGCACCGGTGACCCCGAACAGGGGTCATCGGTTGTTAGGGCTTGCGGAACGCACCGAGTAAAAATAGATGTTTATTATAAATGGTGCGTTCGCAGTCTGGGGTCCACCGTGCAGGAGGAACCTGCTCCTAGTGAATGGTGGCACTGTTTGGCGGTATAGACTAGCTCTGTTACCTCACAGAGCAGCCACGAGAGGAAAGCATTGCGCCCTGTTAGCCTTACAGGAACACAAGCTTACTGCCGAACTGATAGCACCGGAGGTGCCGGTATTCTAGGGGCTTATTTCAGCCGGGTCCCTGAATCACGTTCACACAATCTCCTCGCCGGAGGTGCCAGCATTCTAGGGGCTTATTTCAGCCGGGTCCCTGAACGAATACATGCATAACCACACTGGTGCAAAGCACATATTAGAACTGATACTAGTGCATGGCCGTGCGGCCATGCGAGCCTTAAATAGTTACAGCACGTTTAGGACCTTTCAAGAAAAGGACCAATGGAGTTGCTGCAGTGCCTGAGCAGTGACCCCAGATCTCCACTGAGAGATCTTGCCCTGGGCATGCTCAGAGTGCAAAGCAGGACTTAGTCCTAGCACCTACAAGGACCTTCCAAGAAGGACCAATGACCTAGCTGCAGTATCTGATCATGTGACCCTCGATCTCCACTGAGAGATCTTACTCTGGGCATGCTCAGAACGTGAAAAGCAGGACTTAGTCCCAGAAGCGTCTGCTCGCCGCTGCCCAGCACTGACTTCAATGGCAGAAGCAGGAAATGCAGCAGTAACTCTTAGCACAGAGTCAGATTGAGCAAGAAGCTGGGATCGACGTCTCCGCTGAGCAGGCTCCACTGCGGCAGGAGAAGAATGGGAGACTGCAGTGGAGATGGCTCAAGATTCCCCCTGTGCAGAGGCAGGAACTCGACCCCTAACATCGATGCATCGGCATGACAACCAGAGGTCTCCTTGAGACCTCTATCTTTATTGATGCCAGATTGCTATGAGCGCCACCCTGTGGTCGGCACTCATAGCAATGCTGTAATTCTACTACATAGGGGCAATCTGAGCATCTCCTCTATATAGCAGAGACAATTGAGTTGTGGCAGCTTCTATCCTCCTATGAAGACTATTGAAGCCTGCCAAAATAAAATGTTTTTAAAAATATGAAAAAAATAAAAGTTTAAAATCACCCCCCTTTTTCCCCATTCAAAATAAAACAATACAAACACAGGACAGACAAAGAAAAAGGAAGAAATACTCAGGTTTAGGCTCTGCTGCTAAGATCAACTGCAGCAGAGAAATCAGCACCAGGAATCTGAACTCCCACAGCAGCAACACTACCGACACAGGAGAGCTCTTCACCCCTAGCTGGCCTGCATAGAAGAACTCTATTACGGGTGATCAGTTGATGGGTCATTTGACTATTTAAAGGAAGGTGGGAGTAATTAGCAACCAACATGTAAATGCTTGCCCAGACCCTGATACATCATTCATGGCCCATGGCTTATTACTGCTGTGCCATTATTACATTTCTACTGTGGGTAAAATAATGCCATTTTTTCTGCCACTAATTTTTTGAAATGTTTGGCCTCCAAGTTGGGTCTACTTCATGTGTGTTGCCTGAATTTGGCAGGTATCTCAGTGCTGATCAATGTTTAAGCGGCAAATGCATGTCCAAGCTCTGTCTCAGGCCCTGTCCCATGCATACATGTTGCGCAATTTTAGTATTTGTACTCTGTGTTAATTGATGCCACTTTTCATGGTGTCTGCCCCTAATTTGAGCTGTGTTGGCAGCTTTTTGGCTCACTTGATGGTGTTGTCTATGCGTTTGGTTTAGCCTCCAATTGAATTCAAAGGGGTTCAGATATATTTGACAAACTGTTCGGTGAACTGTTCGGCGAACATTGGGACGTTCGCCAATCCGAACCGAGTCTTGAAAGGTTCGCACACCTCTAGTCAACACCTTCTAAACTGTCAAATTGCCTATCATAAAAAAATATATATATATTTTCCTCCTGGGCTAGCGCTGTCTACAATATTGGCACTATGGCTCCACACTGTGCCAACATCACAGGAATAGTGCATTTTGGGGGGTAAAAATATGTATTTTTTATTTTAGTAAATAAATTAAATTAGCTGTTAAGAAGGGTTGCCCAACAGTAATAAAAAACCTTACATTTAAAAAGCAATAATGCAATCCACTGACTGCAAACATGTTTTGAAATATTTAATACACACAAAATATATTAAGAAATTGTAAAAAACATTATTTACAAAGAGATTAAGGTTTGTTACCCTAAAACCAGACATTCTGATTAAAAACTGTTTATAGAAAAATATATAAAACCGATAATGGTTACATTTTATAGTAATACATGATTAATATGTATTCTTATATTTCTTTTTCTGCTTTCTTTGACAGAACCTTTACGCCCTCCGTTGCTCTTAGCAGATCCTCCTAGTGGTAGGATTCGGGATGGAGGCAATGTAACACTATACTGTGTAGCTCCTGAAGAATATGAGAGAACTAAATTCCATTTTCTCAATGCCACAGATGAAATAATAAGTGTATCATCTTACAAAAATCAGAAAACAGCAGCAGTAACCATCAATATAAGGAAATCCAATAGCACTTCAGCTACCAAATACGTCTGCCAATACACAGCAGATATTAAAGGACGCTTATTGCTATCACCAAAGAGTCCTCAAATTGATATTATTGTGGTAGCAAGTAAGTAACTTAATAACAGATTTTTAGCATAATTATTACTAAGGAGGAAGAACAAGCAACAATAATTAATTGTGTATTTTTATTTAAGTGCTTTAACCTTCTTTTTGATCCCCAGCAGGATCTTTTTGGTGGTTGATCGCTCTTGGAGTAGGTGCTGGGATAGCTGTATTGCTAATATTTCTTGGTTTAATCTACTGGGTGCTGCTGGGCAAGAAAGGTAATATTTATCCATTAACAGTATATACTTTTAGAAGGGCTTCTTTATTTTCAAAAGGATTCAGATAAAATGGTTCCTTGGGTAGGGATATTCATACTCCTTTAAAATCCATAGTTAAAAGTGTATTTTTATCTGTGGGGTACCAAGAACTCTAGATTGTGCAATAACTGCCAATTTTATTGAATAATGTAGTATTTTATGTTTACCACATAAGTTGGTAAAAATTACATCAGAGGCTTGATTGAAGATGTTTCTGTGCACACCATTTTATGTATAATATATACAGTTGTGCTCAAAAATTTACATACCAAGGCAGATTTTTTGCTTTCTTGGCCTTTTTTCCAGAAAATATGAATAATATACGGTATTAAGAAATGGGGTATGTGAACTTTTGATCAGGGATATTTGGATGTTTTGGGTTGTAATTATGATTGAAAAAGAGAAAACACAGTAGTTTGACAACAAATGACTTCACTCAACCACTAACCATGAGTGGAGAAAAAGTTTTGGTGTTATCATTCATATTCTCTGAAAAATATGTACATTGCTCAAAAAAATAGAGAACACAATGAGCACAAAGTAACTTCAAGTCAATCACACTTCTGTGAGATCAACCTGTCCAGTTATGAAGCAACACCCACTGCTAATCAATTTCTCCTGCTGTTGTGCAAATCGAACAGACAAAATGTATAGATGATTAAGGGTATGTGCACACGTCCGGAATGCATGCAGATTTTCCTGAGATAAACCTGAGGTTTTCTGCAGGAATTCTCCATGCGTTTTTTTTTTTGCGGATTTTGCACGTTTTTTGTGCGTTTTTTTGCGGATTTTATGCGTTTTTTTTCCGGACACTCCAAAGCAATGGGAAATCCGCAAAAAATTCGCAAAAATAATGAACATGATGCTTCTTTTTCCGGAATGCATTTTTTTTGCGGAATATAACGCATCATGTGCACAAAAATGCAGATTGCATTCTAAATGATAGGGTGCATGTGTATGCGTTTTTTATGCGCTTTTATAGCGTTTTTATCGCGAAAAAACGCAAAAATTCCTGAACGTGTGCACATACCCTAAATCCTACAAAGAACAAGTGATACTCTCCAAAGAGACTTAAATATAGTACAAAACATGTCTTTATTGTATAAACTCACTCACAGAAATACATACGGGTGTATAACCTTGTGCAGGCATGTACTACGGAGGACAGAGAATGAACTTCAATCCAATATTGCAGCCAGCATGCAGCCAGCGGGTAAGGAAAGGGTGAATCAAACACCCGAAAACCCCGCCCCTATGGCTGAAGATTGTTCCCTCCAAATTCAGGTGACAGAGTCCCTTTAATCTAGGTGGTGAAAAAAAATTCCACACTTTGCTAAAATAAAAGCGAAATAAAAGAATTGTGCAATTTTTCGTTACCCATAGCGTCTCCATTTTTCATGATCTGCAGTTGGGTGAGGACTTATTTTTTGTGGACCAAGCTGAAGTTTTAAATCCATTTTGGTGCAGATACATTCTTTTGATCGCCCACTATTGCATTTTAATGCAATGTCGCGGCAACCAAAAAAACATAATTCTGGCTTTTTGACCTTTTTCTCGCTACGCCGTTTAGCGATCAAGTTAATTTTTGTATTGTTTTATTTTGAATGGGGAAAAAGGGGGGTGATTTTAAACTTTTATTTTTTTCATATTTTTAAAAACATTTTATTTTATTTTGGCAGGCTTCAATAGTCTTCATAGGAGGATAGAAGCTGCCACAACTCAATTGTCTCTGCTATATAGAGGAGATGCTCAGATTGCCCCTATGTAGTAGAATTACAGCATTGGCTGGTGATTCCATAATTTTTGCCAGGGGTTGTATAATATTCATTATGTAAAATAGGAGGGGGCAGGTCAAAGAGGGATCAGTGACCTGTCATAAGCCATACTGATGAATACCTAATCATAGCACCACATAGAGACCCCCACAGGCCGCCCCGGAGCACGAGCATTAGCTCAAAACTGAAAATACAAATTACATAACAACCACAAGATGGATTTCATCAACCCAGGTATAATTTTAATTAGAACAATGGGGCCAACCTGACACTGTGTGTAGTTCTATTGTGCACAATCCTGCTGACAGGTTCCCTTTAAAAAGGGGATTGATAAATGCAAGGACAAGAGACGTCCTGTTTCTACAAAGAGCAAAGAGAGAGAAGAATGAGCAGGGTAAAAGGGCAAAATGAGCAATTGTAATTACAAAATACTACATAATATGATGATTGCAATATAGTTGGAGGATAAAACTTTGATGATAGAGCTTCTTTAAGTGGGAAATGTTTGATGAGAATGTAATAGTGGAAACCCACTAATGCATGAAGAAGATGGTTGAGGCCTCAGGTTAATTGCCACTTATGGTCATGTTTATTAATGAGAGAGAGTGGAACACATTCAGGATAATGCTTATGTTTTCCTTTTCTGTTACAGATAATAAGAAAGACAAAGAAGAGTCAAAACCTATTCACAATGTAAGCTAATTCCCATCTAAATACTTGATTTTTACATATAACATAAGTGACAAACTCAATTTTAGTGAGCTATATTATTTAAACAATATTTCTGCTTATTCCTGGACCGGTAGAACTAAAAGCATCTGCATAGAATTACTCTTCTAAATGAATGTTTGCTAAAGATAAGCAAAAATGGTTCAGGACAAATTGTACTCATCTTGAATCATACAAAAATTCTAAAGGTACCGTCACACTCAGCAACTTTACAACGAGAACGACAACGATCTGTGACGTTGCAGCGTCCTGGATAGCGATCTCGTTGTGTTTGACACGCAGCAGCGATCTGGATCCCGCTGTGCCATCGCTGATCGGAGCTAGAAGTCCAGAACTTTATTTCGTTGTCAGGTCGGCGTGTATCGTCATGTTTAACATCAAAAGCAACGACGCCAGCAACGTTTTACATGGAGCTAACAACCAGCGAGAACGATAAGTGAGTCGCCGTTATGTCACTGGATCGCTCCTGCATCGTTCTGGAGTTGCTGTGTTTGACGTCTCTACAGCGACCTAAACAGCGACGCTCCAGCGATCGGCTCGTTGTCTATATCGCTGCAGCGTCGCTGAGTGTGACGGTACCTTAATTCTCCCCAATCTGAAGTTTTGTGATTTTATTTGTAGAAGGGAAAGATATTAACAAAATGTAAAAAATAATACTTTGCTGCTCACCTGTCCCACCACTGAAGCCATATCCGGTTGTCTCCACTGGTCCTTCTGGCCTCTTCTTTACTTGTCCATGGCATGCAACATCATTCTCTTCCGTCTTTGTGGGAGAATATTCTTCTATTTTATGTATTTGGTTGTCATTTTTATCTTTATTATTACTATATTTACTGTATTATGCTATTTACTATTTTCTCTGTAGGGTGGATGCAAAGTCACGTCACTCTAAGAAAATGGCTTGAGGTGTGAAAGAAAAATGATGAGAAAAAGCTTCCTATAATTTAACACAGCGTGGTTTGCAATCCAACTTACCGACATGTGTGTGGTACACAACTGTTGTGGTTGTGGTTTACTGACTGTAAGCAAGCGATAACTTGGACTTGATAATATGTACAGGATCTCTACCTCCGATGAGAACAATGGACAGAAGTCGCTAATGTAATTTTATATATATACTAGATTGCAGCCTGATTCTAACGCATCAGGTATTCTACAGTAGAATATGTATGTATGTATGTATATAGCAGCAACATAGTATATAGCACAGGCCACGTAGTATATAGGAGCCAAGTAGTATAGAGCAGCCACGAAGTAAATAACACAGACATGAAGTTTATAACACAGCCCACAGAATGTATAGCAAAGGCCACGCAGTATATAACATAGCCCACGCAGTATATAACACAGCCCACGCAGTATATAACACTGCCCATGTAGTATATAGCAGCCACGCAGTATATAACACAGCCCACATAGTATATAGCAGTGTGGGCACCATATCCCTGTTAAAAAAATAATTAAAGTAAAAAATAGTTATATACTCACCCTCTGTCGTCCAGTGAAGCTGTCCCGATGCGCGAGCGGCTGCTGCCAGCTTCCGTTCCCAGAGATGCATTGCAAAATTAGCCAGATGACTTAGCAGTCTCGCGAGACCGCTAAGTCTTCTAGGTAATTTTGCAATGTATCTCTGGGAACGGAAGCTGGCGGCAGCCGCATGCGCATCGGCGGACGACGGAAGGTGAGAATAGCAGGTTTTTTGTTTTTTATTATTTTTAACATTAGATTTTTTTTACTATTGATGCTGCATAGGCAGCATCAAAAGTAAAAAGTTGGTCACACAGGGTTAATAGCAGCGTTAATGGAGTGCGTTACACCGCGGCAAAACGCGGTCCGTTAACGCTGCCATTAACCCTGTGTGAATGCTGACTGGAGGGGAGTATGGAGCGGGAGCCGGGCACTGACTGGAGTAGGGAGGGACTAATTCTTGGCCGGGCTGTACCCTTCGCTGATAGGTCAGCGACGCGGGATTTCCGGGACAGACAGACAGACGGAAGTGGACCTTAGACAATTATATATATATATACAGTATATACACACATATAACATATTTTGTATTTCCTCAGGTTTCACAATATAAACTATATACTATCTTAAATATATTTATAGTCCTTGATGGGGGGTGTACTTATTTTATAAATGCATATTAGACTGACCTGATTTCAAAGTTTTTTAGAAGTTTTCTTATATTCAAATATAGAATTTTATGAGACCAGCTCTAGGTGATCTCATAAAATGCTTATTTGATTAACAGGATAACACAGTCATTTAAAGTAAGTACACCATCCTCTTCAAGACAAATATCGCGAGTGCATTATGTATGCAGTTTATATTATTAATATTCGGTGACAGATTTAGTTAAATGGTAGTTGTTTTGTTTGTTTTTTTCTCTTAAAATTTTTTTAGTAATGCTCTTTTATTGTATGATATATTGAAAATTAAAAGGACACACAAACTATGTTGTTTAACTGGAAGTGGATCCAAAATACCATAATTTAATATATTACCCATCATCGCAGAAAAAGTCAGTCTTTACTTGTAATATATTTTATTTATAATTGATCACATTTGTTATCTTATAGTATTGCTTATTGTTTAGTACATGAAATTAAATTTCATATTTATGTTTTGCTTTGTATGCTGTGTGTCTGGTGCAGAGTTATTCAGTGATTTCAGTGATCTAATTTGGATTTTCCAAGCTCACCATTCTCTTCAGATTTAGGAGATGTATTCAATAACACAAGCCCCAAAAGTTGTGTAAAATGTGAAGAACTCATGAATACAATAATTTGAAAATCCCTTCTAACCATATTTTGTTCACAATAGAACATAGAACACAAATCAGAAGTTGATATTTAAAGATTTATCCATTTCACTTGAAAAATCAACTCATGTGGAACTTAATGCCAGCAACACATCTCAAAAAAAGTTAGGAGAGGGTTAGCAAAAGGCTGGAAAGGTAAATGGAACTACCGTAATGAAAAACAGCTGCATAAACATTTTTAAGTCACATGATTCTGTAGAAAAGAGAATATTAGAGAGGCAGAATCTCTCAGAAGCCAAGATTGTCACAGAGGTGACCAGTCAGTAAATGACTGCATCTAAAAACTGCAGAAAATTAACCCGTTCACAACATGCGCCGTACTTGTACGGCGCATGTCGTGTCCCTCCCTTTGATGTGGGCTCCGGCGCTGAGCCCACATCTTTCCCGGTACATGTCAGCTGCTTTGAACAGCTGACGTGCTTCTAACAGCCGCGCGTGGAATCCCGATTCACCTGCATTGTTAACCCATTAAATGCAGCTGTCAATCTCTGATAGCAGCATTTAATTTGATTGCGCCAAAAGCGAGTTACTAATCCTGCCCATAGGATGCCTCCTTAAATACCATTACTTTAATACAATGTTATGCAGGTTATCTATTGTGATGTATGTTTATCAGTGGATCTGATGCTATTATGGTCTATGACTTTGACTTCTATTTATATTATATAATTGGTCTTACCTGCCCTCCGCACTGCATGGCTGTTTTTGTTTGCCCACTTTTTATCTCATCTGCCTTTACTTGTTCATTTGACCAATAAAGTTATTGTCTTTTGTGCCTATAGAATACATGATTGTGTTCTTTTGGTATGTCCCCCTCGTTGTAGTCTCCCATGGAGACTATTGAAGAAAGTGAAAAGTAAAAAAAGGGTTTTAAAAATATTTGGAAAAATTACAAAAATATAAAAGTTCAAATCACCCCCTTTTCGCCCCATTCAAAATAAAACAATTAAATGAAAAATATACATATATTTGGTATCAGCTAATTTTTCAAGCTATAAAATGAATTAATCCGATAGGAAAATGGTGTTGCGATAAAAAAAAACAAAATGCCAGAATTACCTTATTTTGGTCACGGCAACATTTCTTTAAAATGCAATGATAAGTGATAAAAAGATCATATACACATCAAATTGATATCATTAAAAACGTAAGTTTGGTACACCAAAAATAAGCCCTCAGCCAACCCAAGATCACGAAAAATGGAGGCGCTACAGGTTTTTTTTTTTAAACAAACGTTATTGTTTTTTTAACTATTTGAATAACCTATACATGTTTGGTATCTACGAACTCATAATAACCTGGAAAATTATAATGGCAGGTCAGTTTTGGCATTTGGTGAACATGGTAAAAAAAATCCAAAAAACAGTTGTGGAATTGCACATTGTTTTTGCAATTTCACCGCACTTAGAATTTTTTTTACAATTTTCGAGTACATTACATGTACAAAAAATGCCCTAAATTGTAAACACGGAGGACCGTGACACTAACAAACACCTATGCTAATCCATGTTTATTGTCCTAACAAACACCTAAGCAGAGCACAAAAAGTCCTCAAAGCATAATTTGCATATAAAATCATAATTTTTATTGAAACATACAATTAAAAAATATATATTTAAAAAAAATGTTTGGAGATGTAAACAGACTAGTAATGAGCAAGCTTTCTCCGAAGTGCTCGCCTGAGCATCTCGGTGCTCGCGATGCTCGGCGAGCTGCGAGCATTTCCAGGGTTGCTGGGCGGGAATTCGGGTCCCCGTCCTGCATGTTTTGTGCTCTTTAGAGCACCAATCAACATGCAGGGATTGTCTGTCACACACTGTAATACCACAGCCATGTTGGTTGTGGCATTAGAGTGATTGGCTGGCTGCACAGCATCATCAGGTCTATATCAGAACTGGTGCCATCCCGCTCATCACAGTCAGCTCCAGACTTGGGCAGTGTAGGGATAGTTGCTGCAGAGATAGAGACAGATTTGGTGGTGTAAGTTAGTGTAGGTATACCATATTGAATACACAAATCCATCTAAACCAACAGTCCTTCTGAGGACTAATTACGGTGCATATAGGTATCAGTGCTAGGTAGGCTAGGCAGTAGTGATGAGCGAGAAAGCTTGGAAGTGCTTGGTGCTCGCCCGAGCATCTCGCTGCTCGCGATGCTCGGTGAAGGGCAAGCATTTCCGTGATTCCTCAGCAGGAGTTTGGGTCCCCGCTGTACACAAATCCATCTAAACAGTCCTTCTGAGGACTAAATGCGGTGTATATAGGTATCAGTGCTAGGTAGGCTAGGCAGGCATTGTATGTGGCATACTTCATTGCATACAGCAAGAGGGTCCATTCCATTATTGTTTGCTGCTGCCTATTATAGATATTTACCGTGTATACATAGCCCCAGGTATCAGTGGCCAGGAATAATTGTTTTTGCATCTTAATCCTGAGCACATGTTTTTTTTTTTTTGCTCCATTTGCTTGTTGGCAGTGCAGAATACAGCCAGATCCTTTCCATATTACAGCGTGAAAATCCAGCTATTTTAAACAGGGGTTTGGCCGTCCCTGTGATCATATCTGAGTGCACAGACAATTCTGCCATTTCTGGGCTGCTGTAAAATTTTGTTGGAGTGTCTTATACAAGTTATTGACACCAGTTTGCTGAAAAAAAAAATAGTTACCTAAAGGCCAGGTATTTTAAATAGGGGTTTGACCATCACAGAGGTCACATGTGAGTGAGCAAACAATTTTGCCACTTCTGAGTTACTGCAAAATTTTGTTGGAGTGTCTTATACAAGTTAAAGACACCAAACAAAAAAAGGGTTTCAGCAACAGACATCCAAAATTTGGATTTGGATGTATGTTGCTGGAACCCTTTTTTTCTTTGATTATCACAGCCGCTTTGTCTGAGCACCATCCTGGAGTCAACACCCAAAGCCACAGAAATTCATCTAAGGGTTCCTTTCCAACAATACTTGTAATCCTCATATCTTAGGTTGAAAACATGTCAGAATCACAGCACACCCATCATTCCTCTTATTTTAAAATTGGCTTTCTAATTATACCAAATTCGTCCTAGCTGTTCCACACAGTTCCATAGAAATTCACACTTTGTACTTTTGGAGTTTAACTGCTCGCTCTTACAGTGTTTGACAGATCTACTGATGGAAGTTAGCAATATATGCTCCTTATTTTCCTAGCCCAAATCGGTGGCCCAATATCTTATTATAATAGAACAAAGAACCTCATGTCTTTTGAGAGAGACTAGACCAGTTTCAGCTGGTACTGGAGGGAGATTTGTGTGGCTACAGGCGCAATGAAAATTCTTGAGGTGGGGGCCATGAAGGATTTGGGATCCACACACACACATCTCAGCAAGCAGAAACACAGAGAGAAGGGGGGTCAGAGCCCTCAGTATGTGTGCTAACAGGTAAAACTAAAAATCATATTATACATTATCATCACGGCCCTGTAGATAACTATTTTTTTTTCAACAAACTGGGGTCATTAATTTTTATAAGACACGCCAACAAAATTTTACACACAGAAGCACAGAAATGGCAGAATTTTCAGCGCACTCAGATGTGAATCCTGTGACGGCCAGACCCCTGTTTAAAATACCTGGCCTGTAGGACACTGTTTCTTCTTCAGCAAACTGGTGTCAATAATTTAGGAAAAAAAAAGTTGTTCAGCTCACCATTAGGGCTCCTTTCCACTTGCGAGGAAAACGGACGAGTGCAATCCGATAAAAAATCGGATTGCACTCGGACCAATGTTAGCCAATAGGTGTCTTTTCATTTGCGATTTTTTTCTCAGCCGAAATCGGACTAAGAAACAAATCGCATCATGCTGCGTATTGCTGTGATTCTCGGACGAGACTCGCCAATGCAAGTCAATGGGTGCGACAAAAAAAACGCACAGCACTCGCACCATGCGAGTGCTGTCCGATTTTTACGCACCGTGTCCTTTGAAAAGCCGGCAATTCAGCGCGGTGTACAGTAAAATCACACTGACAGGCTAGATTAGAGTAGATATATACACATAGCCCTCTGCTGGATGTCCTCATATGAACTCGAACCTGGGAACTTTTCAGAATATTTTCCCACACTCGAGTTCATATGAGGACATCCAGCAGAGGGCGCATCACCGCAACTCGAGGTAACTACAGGTCATTCACCTACATTCGATTCATTCGCCGGTGTTTTACAGGCAGGGTGCATTAGCAGGCTTCTGCTTGTAAAATTAGTTAACCCCTTCAGATGGATTTACATCGCGGGACGTGACAGAACGACGGAAGGTATGGGATATTGTTGATTTATTATTTTTCCTTTTTTACAGAACGAGGGTCTTCAGGTAAATTACCAGTATAATAAAATATTACAACAACCTGTGTATTTATTTCATTAAAAGACTTTGTAATAATGTGTGTGTGTTTTTTTAACCATTTCATACTATTAGATTAATAATGGATAGGTGTCATAATTGATGCCTTTCCATTATTAATCTTCCTTAATGTCACCTTACAATAGCAAGGTGACATTAACCCTTAATTACCCCACAGTGTGGCCAAGTGCCAGAATAGGCGCATCTGTCAGATGTGCCTTTTCTGGGGTGGCTGGGGCAGATGTTTTTAGCCAGGGGGGGCCAATAACCATGGTCCCTCTCTAGGCTATTAATATTTGCCCTCAGTCACTGGCTTTACCACTCTGGCGGAGAAAATTGCGCGGGAGCCCACGCCAATTTTTTCCGCGATTTAACCCTTAAATTTATTAGCTAGAGTGCCCAAATTTTGCACATACACACTACTAACATTATTAGTGTGGAATATGCAAAAAAAAGGGATATGAGATCGTTTACTGTATGTAAACCATGTCTCGTATCATGTCGGGTTTGTGAAGGAGATAGGAAAAACCAGCAATTGAATTACCGGCTTTTCTGCTATCTAGCGCTGCATTAAATATAAATATATATATATATATATATATAGGTGTCTCCCTGACATATACATATATATATATATATATATATATATATATATATATATATATATACCTATTCTATGTGTATATACAGTATCTACTCTAATCTAACCTGTTAGTGTGATTTTACTGTACACTGCGCTGAATTACCGGCTTTTCAAAGGACAACGGTGCGTTAAAATCGGACAGCAATGCGGATGTCATACGGATGTTGCTATAAAAAAATCGCACGACACTCACATGACACTCGCATGACAATCGCATACGTTACATCTGTATTTTCGGTCCGTAAATTGGACTGTTTTTTTCCTGGCAACTGTACATCTGAGGAGAGGTGAGGGTGATGGTAACGCAAACCCCTTTAGTGATGTCACAAGCCTGCAGTTATAAGTTGCTGCACTCGACCCAGCCTTCATTCATCCCTGGGACCTCACCACAGAAAGACTATCTCATGAATTGGGATATTTGGGGCTCCGCCTACCAGCATGATTTGCCGGAAATGATCTAAGCAAATGTGAGTTTATCTTCCTTTAATCCATTTTTATTTTATAATTGCTTTGTACATACTTTGTCTCGTATTGTAACATCTTTATATGCCTTTTATAAACACTGCTTAATCTTTTATGGAGTAAAATATATCAAATACTAGCTTTGTTCTCCTACTCTAAAACCTACCCTAAGTCTTCTGAAGTTAATTACGCTACTAAATTGGGTTGGCTCGAACCCCTCCCTGTGAGAAATCTGAGCTGGTGGCAGTGAAGTGTGTGCTGGGCTAGGTGGGTACCACTGGCAGCGACGGAACGTTGTTTTAGAAGCTGTTGTCTGGCTGTGGCCTGAGCATTTATAATTCCCTCACTGCAGCGTGCCTGCTAGCCAGTCCACAGTGAAGAGGCCCGTTCGGTCACTAATTATCCCAGGTGTAGTTCCCTGACTGACCTGAGGGTAAGGGAGTGCAGGTTCCAAAGCGGAATTGGAAAAGCGGGATATACATAAATCCCTGCAGTTTGTGATATTGTAGCAGCAGTGAAATAACTAAAATAAGCCCCTGCGGTAAATTGATAGGTGAATAGCCTTGTTTGTGTTTTCATCACATTGTAGCAGTGGAGGGATAACCAAGATAAGACCCCCTGTACATGTGATAGCTGTGTGCTGGCCAAAGGTTTTCCCCGATCCGTGACATATTGTTGGCAGCACGGTGCGAATTGTGACAAGGGCATTTATTTTAAACAGGGGTTTGGCCATCACAGTGATCACATCTGAGTGCGCAGACAATCCTGCCATTTCTGGGCTACTGTAAAATTTTGTTGGAGTGTCTTATATTAGTTATTGACACCAGTTTGCTGAAAAAATAGTTACCTACAGGCCAGGTATTTTAAACAGGCGTTTGGAAGTCACAGGGTTCACATCTGAGTGCGCAGACAATTCAGCCATTTCT
Source organism: Ranitomeya imitator (assembly GCF_032444005.1). Lineage (NCBI taxonomy): Eukaryota > Metazoa > Chordata > Amphibia > Anura > Dendrobatidae > Ranitomeya > Ranitomeya imitator. Next base: position 361,377,318 of record NC_091282.1, on the reverse strand, counting down.
GGGCTACTGTAAAAAAAAAATTTTGCTTAAAAAAAAATGTTACCTACAGGCCAGCTATTTTAAACTCAGCCATCTGTAGTGACCATGCAAAATATTGGCACGGCGTGTGGCAAGGGACGGGGAAGTGGACGTGATGCTAATGGTGCATGCAGAGACCGAGGCCGTGGACATGCTGAAATTGTGCCACAACAAACATCCACATCTTCTGGCCCAACCTTGCTGTTCCAATTACTAGGGGACTGCAGCAGCACACCACTATTGAACCCAGAGCAGTGCCAAAAGGTTGTTGGATGGATAGCGGATAATGCTTCCAATCACTTTGGCACTACCACCACCCTATCTTCCATACAGTCAAATCTGAGTAGCCATGAGTCTGAACCGCATATTCCTCACCCTGATCCTCCTTCCTCCCACCATGCCGAGTGCCCGGAGACAACTGATCCCACACTTGGACACTCTGAAGAGCTGTACACTTTTCCATTTATAGATTCGGAACTCTCGCCCAATCCGCTTGAAGCGGGGCAAGAGGAGATGCATGTAGCGATGCCCGAACAGTTGAACAGCCAAGGTCACACTAAGGTGACGGTGGGAACGGGTCACAAGAGGTGGATGATGATGAGACACAATTGCCAGAAAGTCAGGAGGAGGACCAGGGTGTAGAAGTGGAAGACAAGGTGGTGGATGATATAGTAACTGACCCAATATGGCAAGAGGACATGCAGAGCGAGGACAGCAGCACACATGGGGAGGGAGGCATAGCACCCCAACAGGCAGGAAGACGCAGTGTGGTGGCTGCATACAGAAGGCGGGAAACCGTTTCCCGTAACACCAACACGAATTTGCCAGTCCAACTGTTAGGTCTTCCCGAGTCTGCTGGTTTCTTAAAGACTCTGCCGATAACCCCAAAAAGGCCATTTGAACCTCCTGCCATGCCAGCATCAGCAGGGGTAGCAAAACTACCAGTTTGACCTCCACTATCATTATTAGGCACATGGCAGCAAATCACCTGACTTTGTGGGCTGAACCCCAGGATCCACGAACAGTGTCTGCGGGTGACACCACTGCTTCTTCTGCTGTTGTGCGTGAAAGCCAATCCCCTCTCGATGATGCATGTGAAGAAGCCTCCTGCCTTGCACCTGTGCACGCTCAACTAGCACCATCATCAAGTACGTCCATGTCCTTGTCCCAGCGCAGCGTTCAGTTGCCCGTACCCCAGTCTTTGGAAAGCAAGCACAAATACACAGCCAATTCCCCACAGGCCACATTAATAAATTCACACAGTTCTCATCTGCTTGCGCTCGAAATGTTGCCTTTTAGGCTCGTGGATATGGAAGCTTTCTACATCCTGATGGCGACGGCAGTCCCTCGGTATTCCCCAGCTGCCACTATTTCTCCCAGTGTGCCATCCCCGCATTACACAAGAACGTATCCCACAACATTATCCGTGCCCTCAACAATGCAGTTACTGGTAAAGTCCACCTAACCACGGAAACATGGACAAGTGCTTGTGGGCTGGGATGGTACATCTCGCTGATGGCACACTGGGTTTCCATAGTGGAAGCCATGACCCAGTCAGACAGGGAAGGAACACGTCCTCTCGACGCTGAGGATTGCGGGCCCTACGTCAGTCAGGGTTTCCCCCACAGTCTACAGCTCCAGTATCTCCTCCTCCTCTTCTTCAACCTCCGTCTCTGAAATGACCACTTCAGTCACAAGCTGGAAGTACTGCAGTACTTCCTTGGCCAAGCGGCAACAGGCTGTGCTGAAGCTAATATGCTTAGGTGACAAACCGCACAATGCTGAAGAGTTGCAGACAGCTCTGAAAGAGCAGGCAGATATGTGGCTGACACCGATGACCCTACAGCCAGGCATGCTCATATGTAACAATGGCCAGAACCTGGTGGTGACTTTGAGGTTAGGCGGGCTCACACACATACCATGCCTGGGCCATGTGCTTAACCTCGTTGTTCAACAGTTTCTCAAAAGTTACTCGGAGCTGCTAGATCAGCTTGTGAAAGTATGCCACCTGTGTGCCCATTTTAGAATGTCAGCTACAGCTTCCGCCTCCCTTGATGTGCTTCAGCAGTGTTTGCGGCTTCCGGCTTACCGACTGGTGAGTGATATCCCCACGTGTTGGAACTCTACATTGAAGATGTTGGAAAGGATTTGTGAGCAGAAGAGGCCAGTTGCTGACTACCATCATCAACAAGGCCATCGGTATTTAGTTCAGACTCCACACATAAGACCTCAGGAGTAGTGTTGTGAATTCTGTGGCAGAGCTCCCTCCTGTGGTCACAAGTGGTACTTCGGCTGGTTCTCTCTGTGAGCTTCCGTTGGTGGAGGAAAGTGGTACTGCAGCTTCTGAGTTTCCTTCCTCAGGTGATGTGGTGAAGTCGTTAGGTGCTGCTCTATTTAACTCCACCTAGTGCTTTGATCCTGGCCTCCAGTCAATGTTCTAGTATTGGACCTGTTTCCTCCTGGATCGTTCCTGTGGCCTGCTGCTCTGCATAGCTAAGTTCCTCTTTGCTATTTGTTTGCTGTTTTTTTTTTCTGTCTAACTTGTCAATTTGTTTTTTACTGCTTGCTGGAAGCTCTGGGACGCAGAGGGTGTACCTCCATGCCGTTAGTTCGGTACGGAGGGTCTTTTTGCCCCCTTTGTGTGGTTTTTGTAGGGTTTTGTGTTGACCGCAAAGTTACCTTTCCTATCCTCGCTCTGTTCAGAAAGTTGGGCCTCACTTTGCTAAATCTAGTTCATCTCTACGTTTGTCTTTTCATCTTAACTCACAGTCATTATATGTGGGGGCTGCCTTTTCCTTTGGGGTATTTCTCTGAGGCAAGGTAGGCTTATTTTCTATCTTCAGGCTAGCTAGTTTCTCAGGCCGTGCCGAGTTGCATAGGGAGCGTTAGGAGCAATCCACGGCTGCCTTTAGTGTGTTGGAGAGGATTAGGGATTGCGGTCAACAGAGTTCCCACGTCTCAGAGCTCGTTCTTGTTTTTTGGGTTATTGCCAGGTCTGTATGTGCGCTGACCTCTATGTCCATTGTGGTACTGAATTACCTTTCATAACAGTACTGGAGGTCAAAAGTACTAATGATTCTCAATAGAGGGAAAAAAGAAGTTCTGAGACCATTTTTTTTTCTCTGCACAGTGTTTTGCCTTTTTTTTCCCCTAGACATTTGGGTGGTTCAGGACACAGGTGTAGCAATGGACATTAAAAGTCTGTCTTCATGTGTGGATCAGCTCACGGCAAGAGTACAAGGTATTCAAGACTTTGTGGTTCAGAATTCTATGTTAGAACCGAGAATTCCTATTCCTGATTTGTTTTTTGGAGATAGAACTAAATTTCTGAGTTTCAAAAATAATTGTAAACTATTTCTAGCTTTGAAACCTCGCTCCTCTTGTGACCCAGTTCAACAAGTTAGGATCCTTATATCTTTTTTGCGTGGCGACCCTCAGGACTGGGCATTTTCTCTTGCGTCAGGAGATCCTGCATTAAGTAATATCGATGCATTTTTCCTGGCGCTCGGATTGCTGTACGATGAGCCTAATTCTGTGGATCAGGCAGAGAAGAATTTGCTGGCTCTGTGTCAGGGTCAGGATGAAATAGAGGTATATTGTCAGAAATTTAGAAAGTGGTCCGTACTCACTCAGTGGAATGAAGGTGCGCTCGCAGCTATTTTCAGAAAAGGTCTCTCTGAAGCCCTTAAGGATGTCATGGTGGGATTTCCTATGCCTGCTGGTCTGAATGAGTCTATGTCTTTGGCCATTCAGATCGGTCGACGCTTGCGCGAGCGTAAATCTGTGCACCATTTGGCGGTATTACCTGAGCTTAAACCTGAGCCTATGCAGTGCGATAGGACTTTGACCAGAGTTGAACGGCAAGAACACAGACGTCTGAATGGGCTGTGTTTCTACTGTGGTGATTCCACTCATGCTATCTCTGATTGTCTAAGCGCACTAAGCGGTTTGCTAGGTCTGCCACCATTGGTATGGTACAGTCAAAATTTCTTCTGTCTGTTACCTTGATCTGCTCTTTGTCATCGTATTCTGTCATGGCATTTGTGGACTCAGGCGCTGCTCTGAATTTGATGGACTTGGAGTATGCTAGGCGTTGTGGGTTTTTCTTGGAGCCCTTGCAGTGTCCTATTCCATTGAGAGGAATTGATGCTACGCCTTTGGCCAAGAATAAACCTCAGTACTGGACCCAGCTGACCATGTGCATGGCTCCTGCACATCAGGAGGTTATTCGCTTTCTGGTGTTGCATAATCTGCATGATGTGGTCGTGTTGGGGTTGCCATGGCTACAAGTCCATAATCCAGTATTAGATTGGAAATCCATGTCTGTGTCCAGCTGGGGTTGTCAGGAGGTACATGGTGATGTCCCATTTCTGACTATTTCGTCATCCACCCTTTCTGAGGTTCCTGAGTTCTTGTCTGATTACCGGGATTTATTTGATGAGCCCAAGTCCGATACCCTACCTCCGCATAGGGATTGTGATTGTGCTATCGATTTGATTCCTGGTAGTAAATTCCCAAAAGGTCGACTGTTTAATTTATCTGTGCCTGAGCACGCCGCTATGCGGAGTTATGTGAAGGAGTCTTTGGAGAAGGGGCATATTCGCCCGTCATCGTCGCCATTAGGAGCAGGGTTCTTTTTTGTAGCCAAGAAGGATGGTTCACTGAGATCTTGTATAGATTACCGCCTTCTAAATAAGATCACGGTTAAATTTCAGTACCCCTTGCCATTGTTATCTGATTTGTTTGCTCGGATTAAGGGGGCTAGTTGGTTCACCAAGATAGATCTTCGTGGTGCGTATAATCTTGTGCGTATTAAGCGAGGCGATGAGTGGAAAACTGCATTTAATACGCCCGAGGGCCATTTTGAGTATCTAGTAATGCCATTCGGACTTGCCAATGCTCCATCAGTGTTTCAGTCCTTTATGCATGACATCTTCCGAGAGTACCTGGATAAATTCCTGATTGTGTACTTAGATGACATTTTGATCTTCTCGGATGATTGGGAGTCTCATGTGAAGCAGGTCAGAACGGTGTTTCAGGTCCTGCGTGCTAATTCTTTGTTTGAGAAGGGATCAAAGTGTCTCTTTGGTGTTCAGAAGGTTTCATTTTTGGGGTTCATCTTTCCCCTTCTACTATCGAGATGGACCCTGTTAAGGTCCAAGCCATCCATAATTGGACTCAGCCGACATCTCTGAAAAGTCTGCAAAAGTTCCTGGGCTTTGCTAATTTTTATCGTCGCTTCATCTGCAATTTTTCTAGTATTGCTAAACCATTGACCGATTTGACCAAGAAAGGTGCTGATTTGGTCAATTGGTCGTCTGCTGCGGTGGAAGCTTTTCAAGAGTTGAAGCGTCGTTTTTCTTCTGCCCCTGTGTTGTGTCAACCAGATGTTTCGCTTCCGTTCCAGGTCGAGGTTGATGCTTCTGAGATTGGAGCAGGGGCTGTTTTGTCACAGAGAAGTTCTGATTGCTCGATGATGAAACCATGCGCCTTCTTTTCCAGGAAGTTTTCGCCTGCTGAGCGAAATTATGATGTGGGCAATCGAGAGTTGCTGGCCATGAAGTGGGCATTCGAGGAGTGGCGTCATTGGCTTGAAGGAGCTAAGCATCGCGTGGTGGTCTTGACTGATCATAAGAACTTGACTTATCTCGAGTCCGCCAAGCGGTTGAATCCTAGACAAGCTCGTTGGTCGTTGTTTTTTGCCCGTTTTGACTCTGTGATTTCATAACTTCCGGGCTCTAAAAATGTGAAGGCGGATGCTCTGTCTAGGAGTTTTGCGCCCGACTCTCCGGGTGTATCTGAGCCGGCGGGTATCCTCAAAGAGGGAGTAATTGTGTCTGCCATCTCCCCTGATTTGCGGCTGGTGCTGCAAAAATTTCAGGCTAATAAACCTGATCGTTGCCCAGCGGAGAAACTGTTTGTCCCTGATAGGTGGACGAATAAAGTTATCTCTGAGGTTCATTGTTCGGTGTTGGCTGGTCATCCTGGAATCTTTGGTACCAGAGAGTTAGTGGCTAGATCCTTTTGGTGGCCATCTCTGTCGCGGGATGTGCGTACTTTTGTGCAGTCCTGTGGGATTTGTGCTCGGGCTAAGCCCTGCTGTTCTCGTGCCAGTGGGTTGCTTTTGCCCTTGCCGGTCCCGAAGAGGCCTTGGACACATATCTCTATGGATTTTATTTCAGATCTTCCCGTCTCTCAAAAGATGTCAGTCATTTGGGTGGTCTGTGATCGCTTCTCTAAGATGGTCCATTTGGTACCCTTGTCTAAATTGCCTTCCTCCTCTGATTTGGTGCCATTGTTTTTCCAGCATGTGGTTCGTTTACATGGCATTCCAGAGAATATCGTTTCTGACAGAGGTTCCCAGTTTGTTTCGAGGTTTTGGCGAGCCTTTTGTGGTAGGATGGGCATTGACTTGTCTTTTTCCTCGGCTTTCCATCCTCAGACTAATGGCCAGACCGAACGAACCAATCAGACCTTGGAAACATATCTGAGATGCTTTGTTTCTGCTGATCAGGATGACTGGGTGTCCTTTTTGCCTTTGGCTGAGTTCGCCCTTAATAATCGGGCCAGCTCGGCTACCTTGGTTTCACCGTTTTTCTGCAACTCTGGGTTCCATCCTCGTTTCTCTTCAGGGCAGGTTGAGTCTTCGGACTGTCCTGGTGTGGATACTGTGGTGGACAGGTTGCAGCAGATTTGGACTCATGTAGTGGACAATTTGACTTTGTCCCAGGAGAAGGCTCAACGTTTCGCTAATCGCAGACGCTGTGTGGGTCCCCGACTTCGGGTTGGGGACTTGGTTTGGTTATCTTCTCATCATATTCCTATGAAGGTTTCCTCTCCTAAGTTTAAACCTCGTTTTATTGGTCCGTATAGGATTTCTGAGGTTCTTAATCCTGTGTCTTTTCGTCTGACCCTTCCAGATTCTTTTTCCATACATAACGTATTCCATAGGTCATTGTTGCGGAGATACGTGGCACCTATGGTTCCATCTGTTGATCCTCCTGCCCCGGTTTTGGTGGAGGGGGAGTTGGAGTATATTGTGGAGAAGATTTTGGATTCTCGTGTTTCAAGGCGGAAACTCCAGTATCTGGTTAAGTGGAAGGGTTATGCTCAGGAAGATAATTCCTGGGTCTTTGCCTCTGATGTCCATGCTCCCGACCTTGTTCGTGCCTTTCATATGGCTCATCCTGGTCGTCCTGGGAGCTCTGGTGAGGGTTCAGTGACCCCTCCTCAAGGGGGGGTACTGTTGTGAATTCTGTGGCAGAGCTCCCTCCTGTGGTCACAAGTAGTACTTCGGCTGGTTCTCTCTGTGAGCTTCCGTTGGTGGAGGAAAGTGGTACTGCGGCTTCTGAGTTTCCTTCCTCAGGTGATGTGGTGAAGTCGTTAGGTGCTGCTCTATTTAACTCCACCTAGTGCTTTGATCCTGGCCTCCAGTCAATGTTCTAGTATTGGACCTGTTTCCTCCTGGATCGTTCCTGTGGCCTGCTGCTCTGCATAGCTAAGTTCCTCTTTGCTATTTGTTTGCTGTTTTTTTTTTCTGTCCAGCTTGTCAATTTGTTTTTTACTGCTTGCTGGAAGCTCTGGGACGCAGAGGGTGTACCTCCGTGCCGTTAGTTCGGTACGGAGGGTCTTTTTGCCCCCTTTGCGTGGTTTTTGTAGGGTTTTGTGTTGACCGCAAAGTTACCTTTCCTATCCTCGCTCTGTTCAGAAAGTTGGGCCTCACTTTGCTAAATCTAGTTCATCCCTACGTTTGTCTTTTCATCTTAACTCACAGTCATTATATGTGGGGGCTGCCTTTTCCTTTGGGGTATTTCTCTGAGGCAAGGTAGGCTTATTTTCTATCTTCAGGCTAGCTAGTTTCTCAGGCCGTGCCGAGTTGCATAGGGAGCGTTAGGCGCAATCCACGGCTGCCTTTAGTGTGTTGGAGAGGATTAGGGATTGCGGTCAACAGAGTTCCCACGTCTCAGAGCTCGTTCTTGTTTTTTGGGTTATTGCCAGGTCTCTGTATGTGCGCTGACCTCTATGTCCATTGTGGTACTGAATTACCTTTCATAACAGAGTAGACATGGATGTCAGACATATGTACTTTCCTCCAAAACTTTGAGGACTCCACGAAGATGGTGAGCGGCAATGACGCCATAATTAGCATCACCATCCCGATTCTGTGTGTTCTGAAACGCTCTCTGCTCACAATCAAAGAGCAAGGAAATATACAGGGTTATTACACACAGCCCAGCCTCATATCATCGCAAAGAGGAGGAGGAGGAAAAACAGGAGCAACTTTCATACGCTATAGACGGTACTACATGCACAACTGTCATACCGTCTGTTTAGCGTGGATGGCCTGAGGACAGGGAGGAAAAAGAGAAGGAGGAGGAGGAAAGCATGGTCAATCTTCCTCTTGGTGCGGACAAGGAAGTCTTGCCTGTTAGCAGTCTTGCATTCATGGCTGAGTTTATGTTACTCTGCCTTTCGCGTGACCCTCGGGTTCTCAAAATTCTGAGTGACAGTCATTACTGGTTTGTGACACTTATAGAGCCAAGCTACAAGGATAACTTTCTATCTTTTATTCCAGAGGCAGACAGGTCTACTAAAATGTTGTAGTACCAGAGGGCCCTGGAATTATTAAAAAAAATCCCATCTGAAAATGGTGGTGGCAGAGGTCACAGTGCATTGGAAAACCAAGGAATACAGGTGAGAGAGACACAATTCCAATCCAGCAGAGGCAGGGGACTATGGGCACATTTCTGGGAGACTTTTCTCAGACCCTCTCATCGCACTGGCCCTGAGGCGTAGGGTACTCTCACAAGGAGTGCAAAGTTTTGGAAGATGCTGAGGGAGCACCTTGCTGACTGTACCAATGTCCTCCATGATTCCTCTGTGCCTTATAATTATTGGGTATTCAAGCTGGACCCAAAAAAAAAGAAATGTCCAGCTTCACCGAGTCCGTAAAAAAGCGATTTCTTTATTAACAATCTTTAAACATGGAGGATACAGACTTCAGCACAACCATATGGGTAAGAATCTCAACGCGTTTCTGGAGACTAGGCTCCCTTAATCATGACATTCAAGCTGGACACATGGCATGATTTGGCTCTCTATGCCTTGGAGGTCCTGGCCTGCCCTGCCATTAGCATTTTGTCAGAGCAGGTATTTAGTGCCGCTGGTGGAATTATAACTGATAAGTGCATCCGTCTGTCAACTGAAAATATTGACAGGCTGACTCTTATAAAAATTAACAAGGATTGGGCCAGACTTCTCAACATCACTGAATGATAGCAACGTAACATAAACTCAAATCCAGTGTCTTTTTTAGTGAGGTCTATTCCAATGCATTTCTTCACACTCACACATGGGTATACGCTTCCTGAATTGGCCTATTTACTGTTGTCCTCCTCCATTTCCTCATCCTCTTTATCCACCACCACTATATCACCAGGGTGACAGTGGCCCATGATGCAACACCAACATTATTGTTTTAAAGGGTGTTTATGATACCAGTAAACAAAATTTTTAGACAGTATGTTGATGTATACCCCCCAGGGAAAAATGTTTGTCAGCCCACACACTTACTGCATGGGCATTGCAAGTATGGGAGACCCGCTCCTTTGTAATGGGAACAAATTTTTAGGAGGCCCACCTCCACATCTCTTCCAAGGGGTGTTGGGGTGCGTCCAAATTTGAGGCAGGCCTTGCATTCACTGCATAGGCAAACAGTATGGGTAAACCACTTCCTAATAATGGGAATTGTAGGGATTGGTCAGCTTCAACAATGCAATTCTCCACTGCCGGGTCTTCAGCCTCAACACTGACATTCTCCAATGCAAGTTCTTAAGGCTCAACACTGCAATGCTACACTGCCGGTTGTTCAGCCTCAACACTGACATTCTCAACTGCCAGGTCTGCAGCCTCAACACTGACATTTTCCAATGCAAGTTCTTCAGGCTCAACACTGAAATGCTCCACTTCCGGTTATTCATCCTCAACACTGCAATTCTCCACTGCAGGTTCTTCAGGCTCAACACTGAAATGCTCTACTGCCGGGTGTTCAACCTCAACACTGCAATGCTCCAATGCCAGGTTTTCAGTCTCAGCAATTACTTTCTCCAATGCAAGTTCATCAGGTTCAACACTGAAAAGCTGCACTGCTGGGTGTTCATCCTCAACACTGCACTGCTCCAATGCCAGGTCTTCAGCCTCAACACTGACATTCTCCAATGCAAGTTCTTCAGCCTCAACACTGCAATGCTCCATTGCAGTTTCTTCAGCTTCAATACTGAAATTCTCACTGCAGGTTTTTCAGCCTCAACACTGACATTCTCCACTGCTTGGTCTTAATCCTCAGCACTGCAATTCATTAATGCAGGTTTTTCAGGCTCAACACTGAAATGCTCCACTGCAGGTTGTTCAGCCGCAACACTGCAATGCTGCACTGCCGTATCTTCATCCTCAACACTGCAATTCTCCACTGCAATTTCTTCAGCCTCAACAATTACATTCTCCACTGCCAGATCTTAATCCTCAACACTGCAATTCTCCAATGCAGGGTCCTCAGGCTCAACACTGAAATGCTCCACTGCCGGGTGTTCAGCCTGAACACTGCAGTGCTCCAATGCTGGGTCTTCAGCCTCAACACTGACATTCTCCACTACTTTGTCTTCAGCCTCAACACTGACATTCTCCAATGCAAGTTCTTAAGGCTCAACACTGAAATGCTCCACTGAAGGGTGTTCAACCTCAACACTGCAACGCTCCAATGCTGGGTCTTCACCCTCAACATTGCAATTCTCCAATGCAGGTTCTTCAGGTTCAATACTGAAATGCTCCAATGCTGGGTGTTCAGCCTCAACACAACAATGCTCCAATACCAGGACTTCAGCCTCAACACTGAAATTCTTCAATGCAAGTTCTTCAGGCTCAACACCGCAATGCTCCAATCATCCTGAACACTGCAATTTTACAATGCAAGTTCTTCAGGCTCAAGAATAAAAAGCTCCACTGCCGGGTGTTCATCCTCAACACTGCAGTGCTCCCATGCCGTGTCTTCAGCCTTAACACTGACATTCTCCACTGCAGGGTCTTAATTCTCAAAATTGCAATTCTCCAATGCAGGTTCTAGAGGCTCAACACTGAAATGCTCCACCTCTGAGTGTTCAGCCTCAACACTGCAATGCTTCAAAGCCGGGTCTTCATCCTCAACACTGCAAGTTCTTCAGGCTCAACACTGAAATTAACTACATAGGTAAATAGTATGGGAGTACCAACTTCCTAAAAATGGGAACTTTGGTTTCATGTGGCTATCCTGTACGTGGCTTCAAATGGGTATTGGGGTGTGTCAAAATTTGATGCAGGGCAGGCCTTGCATGCAATTCATAAGCAAACAGTATGGGAGTACCAACTTCCTAATAATGGGAAAAATGCTTTCAGGTGGCCATCCAGTGTGCCTGTTCAAAGGGTTATTGGGGTGCGTGCAAATTTGGGGCTTTGCAGGCCTTGCATTTAATGCATAGGGAAACAGTATGGGAGTACCAAATTACTAATAATGGAAACAATGCAGCAAAAATTCTCGAGTTTCCCATAGACTTACGTTGGGCTCGGGTTGAGCACCTGAGAATTACAATATGGTTGACCCAAGCAACAAGTGTTAGCACCATGCCAGAGTCCTGCTCTGACAGGCAGGGTCTCCGTCGTGTCTCCTCACTCACTCGTGCTGCGGTCAGTTCTTCCCTTCCCCATGCTTCCAGCCGGTCCTTTAGCCATGACCTTAGGGCACGCACGCGTGCACTTCCACCCTTTTAAAGGGTCAGCGCGTGCACTTGCTATTTCCTCCCCAGCCAATAGCTGTGGGACATTATGTACATATTGCTTCCTCCCCACTGGGGAGGTGCCTGAGCAACTTTTCTGTTTTGCACTCTAAGTTGTGCAAAGTGTCGAGTTTCCACTAATGATTTTGTTTTGACTTTGTCTAGGATAGTGGTGCTGTATGATGAGCGGGGCGACATTTTTTTTTCATGAGGGGAGGGGATGTGTCTCAGTCAGAAGAGCGGCGGAGTGTATTTTTTATTCATTTTTTGTTCTTTCTGTAATAACTTAATGTGTGTACATCTCAGCAGCAAATCAGGGCACAGAAACAATCCACAAGCTCTTCTGTGATTGTCTACCAAAGTCACATGTCCGTCTCCATATAAAAAGTGAACAAGTTGTTTTGCTGGTGCCATTTTCTCTAAAGCGGCAAGTGAACTTGTCAGTTAGTGAGATATGATCCTGTCCTGTGTGAAATCAATCTTCCAGCACCTAACTAGATTGTGCTAAAACTGTGTTGCAGTCAGGAGGCCCTATTTACTAATCCATATTGTTTGGGCTAAAACTGTGTTGCAGTGAGGAACCAGGAGGCCCCATTTGCTCATTAGAATCGTTAGTCCTAATTTTGGAGTTCAGCCAGGAGGCCCTATTTGCTAATCCACATCATTTGGACTAAAACTGTGTTGAGGTGAGGAATCAGGAGGTCCCATTTGCTCATCGCTATCGTTCGGTCTTATGTTGGAGTTCAGCCAGGAGGCCCTATTGGCTAATCCAAATCATTTGGGCTAAGACTGTGTTGCAGTGAGGAATCAGGAGGCCTAATTTGCTCATCAAAATCATTAGGCCTAATATTGGAGTTCAGCATGGAGGCCCTATTTGCTAATGCAAATCATATGTGCTAAAACTGTTTTGCAGTCAGGAATCAGAAGGCACCATTTGCTCATCAAAATCGTTAGGCCTTATATTGGGGTTCAGCCAGTGTTAGGACTGGCGGAACGCACCAAGAAAGATGTAATAGATGCGTTCGCAGTCCGGGGTCCACCGTGCAGGTGAAAACCTGCTGCTAGTAAATGGCAGCGTAATATGGCGGTGGAAGCGAACCCGGTAAAGCCACAGGTCCGCAATACCGCACTAAAGAGTGCAAGCAAGGAGTCAGCGGACACAACCCCAAGACTCAGGATTGAAGTCCGATTAGACCACTTGCTGACACAACACCGCAACTGGGTGTGTTAGGTAACTATTATTATTAGAGCACCGAAGTGCGAACTGTGCCATGCTGGCAAACACCACTAAGCACCCAGACGTGGGTCAGGAAGCGCTCTACTGGCGTGTGGCGCCGCACTGGCGGACACAGCATTAGACGCTGATACGTGTGTGACACGTCGAGTAGTTAGTCGGGCGCTAGATAGCAGCCATACACCATACGCGAACAGTCATACAATAGGGTAGGGGTATTTAATGAACGACTTGCACTCACAACAAACACACGTATACAATTGTACACTAGCGCATGGCCGTGCTGTCATGCGCAGTTTATATAGTTTCAGCACAGGAAGTAGCTACAGAAGTTTTGCCCTTTCAGGACCTGCCAAGAGGACCAATGGGATGTGCTGCAGTGCCTGAGCATGTGACCCTCGATCTCCAACTGGAGATCTTGCCCTGGGCATGCTCAGTGTGTGCAAATAAGGACTTAGTCCCAGAGAAGCCCGCTCGCTGCTGCCCAGCACTGGCTTTAATGGCAAAAGCTGGAGAAGCAACAGCAAGCCTAAGCACCGAGTGAGACTGAGCCAGACGCAAGGACCGTCGTCTCTGCTGAGCAGGTCCACCTGGGCAGGAGAGGAATGGGAGACCGCAGCAGAAGCGGCTCGAGATTCCCCCTGTGCGGAAGCGGGAACTCGACCCCTAACATTACCCCCCCTCCTAGGGCCCCCCCCCCTCCTTGGGCCTCGCTACGTTCGAAGGTAACAATGAGCTGCGGAGCCCGAATGTGCTCAGCAGGCTCCCAGGATCTATCCTCAGGACCGTAACCCCTCCAGTCCACCAAATAAAATTTTTTGCCACGAACCACCTTGTACCCCAAGATAGCGTTCACCTCGTAATCGTCCGTAGACGAACCCGACGTCCCAGTAGATGACTCAGAAAACCGGGACATGTACGCGGGCTAAAGGAGGGACACATGAAAGGTGTCGGTGATACCTAGGCGTGGAGGAAGGGCCAGACGGTAAACCACAGGATTAACCTGTTCGAGGACCTTAAAAGGACCTAAGTAGCGAGGTGCAAACTTGGTAGACTCAACTCGCAGCCTGATGTTACGGGTGGAGAGCCACACCAAGTCGCCAGGAGCAAAGGTTGGAGCGGGGCGCCGATGTGCGTCGGCGGAGGACCTCATTCTCTCCTTGGAAGCCCGAATGGCATCCTGAGTGCAATCCCAAATGTCCCGTGCCTCCACAGCCCAGTCTGCCACCCTGGAATCGGCGGAAGACACGGGCATGAGCACAGGTACCCGCGGATGCTGACCATAGTTAAGGAGGAATGGGGTCTGTCCAGTGGAGTCAGCTACAGCATTGTTAAGAGCAAACTCCGCCCACAGTAGAAAAGATGCCCAGTCATCTTGCCTAGCAGAGACAAAATGTCGCAGATATGTGACCAAGGTCTGGTTGGCTCTCTCCACCAGCCCATTCGTCTCGGGATGATATGCTGAAGAGAGATTTAACTCGATACTGAGAAGATGACAAAGCTCTCTCCAGAACCAAGACGCAAACTGGGGACCCCGGTCACTGACAATTTTGTCTGGCATACCGTGAAGGCGGAAGATGTGTTTAATAAACAACGCTGCCAAGGCCCGTGCAGAAGGTAGCCGAGGAAGCGGCACCAAATGCACCATTTTAGAAAAATGGTCGGTGATTACTAGTGTTGAGCATTCCGATACCGCAAGTATCGGGTATCGGCCGATATTTGCGGTATCGGAATTCCGATACCGAATTCCGATACTTCCCGCGTATCGGATACCGGAATCGGAAGTTCCCAGAATTAAAATTGAACGCAGCAGCCAATGAGGAATGAATGAAAGTGTGGGCACATCCTGTTTAGCATGGTGGGCATGTAAGTACTGGCAAGGCTGGGATTGGCTGCTGAAATGATGTCACTCTGCACTATAAAAAAGCGCTGCCGCCATTTTGCGCTCACTCTGCTGTGATTTCAGTTAGGGACAGGACGCTGTGTTCTAACTGAGGGCCAGTTGAGCTTGCTAATTGCTTTATTTTCCTTTCCAAAGGCTAATTTAGCAAAACGCTGTGTGTTCTTCACTGTTCACCTTGCTCTTGCCTTGCAGCGCTGTTTTAACAGCGTTCTGCAAGGTCTCTGTGTGTGTGTGCAGCTCACTCTGTAGTCTGTGTGCAGCCATATACCCGGTTGTATTCAGCTCAGGGGGGGTTCACACTGCCTCACACAGTTGTTCTTTTTTGCTCTTAGTGCAGCCTGCTGCACATTTTTTCTCAAATTTCCTATTAGTGTTTTTCCACCAGTCTCCAGCTCTATTGTGGAAAAATACTACATAGGATAACCTAGAGGGGGGTTTTGGGGCCTTGCAGCGCCGTTTACGGCTGTCTGCACGGTCTCCGTGTGAGCCCAGCTCGCCCTGTAGTCTGTGTGCAGCCATAGCCGGTTGGATTCAGCTCAGGGTTCGTTACTGGCTCATACCTTGAGAAAAATTTTCCTTTTTTTCAAATAGTGCAGCCTGTTTAAAATTTGAAAAAAAAAAATTCCTATTAGTGTCTTTCCACTCGTATCCAGCTAAATAGTGGAAAAACACTATATAGGATAACCTAGAGGAGGGTTTTTTGGCCTTGCAGCGCCGTTTACGGCTGTCTGCACGGTCTCCGTGTGAGCCCAGCTAGCCCTGTAGTCTGTGTGCAGCCATAGCCGGTTGGATTCAGCTCAGGGTTCGTTACTGGCTCATACCTTGAGAAAAATTTTCCTTTTTTTCAAATAGTGCAGCCTGTTTAAAATTTGAAAAAAAAAATTCCTATTAGTGTCTTTCCACTCGTATCCAGCTAAATAGTGGAAAAACACTATATAGGATAACCTAGAGGAGGGTTTTTTGGCCTTGCAGCGCCGCTTACGGCTGTCTGCATGGTCTCCGTGTGAGCCCAGCTCGCCCTGTAGTCTGTGTGCAGCCATAGCCGGTTGGATTCAGCTCAGGGTTCGTTACTGGCTCATACCTTGAGAAAAATTTTCCTTTTTTTGAAATAGTGCAGCCTGTTTAAAATTTGAAAAAAAAAAATTCCTATTAGTGTCTTTCCACCAGTCTCCAGCTCAATTGTGGAAAAACACTACATAGGATAACCTAGAGGGGTTTTTTTGGGCCTTGCAGCGCCGTTTACGGCTGTCTGCACGGTCTCTGTGTGAGCGCAGCTCGCCCTGTAGTCTGTGTGCAGCCATAGCCGGTTGGATTCAGCTCAGGGTGCGTTACTGCCTCATACCTTGAAAAACAATTTCCTTTTTTTCAAATAGTGCAGCCAGTTTCAAATTTGAAAAAAAAAATTCCTATTAGTGTCTTTCCACTTGTATCCAGCTAAATAGTGGAAAAACACTATATAGGATAACCTAGAGGAGGGTTTTTTGGCCTTGCAGCGCCGTTTACGGCTGTCTGCACGGTCTCCGTGTGATTTAAACTAGCTCTGTAGCCCGATCTGCACCAAAAAAAAAGTTAAGTTCACCAAACACAACTTAACACTTGTGTAGGCCACATTTGAAAAATAATAAAGTTTAGTCCACAATTTACAACATTAGTGTTTCTTACACCTGTTAGGAGGAGCATTACAGGAATAAGCACACTAAGGCCTTAGTACTTTTCTGCTTATCTTTATCTGTCAACCAAGATGAAGAGGGCAGGGAGTAAGGCACGTGGGCGTGGGCGCGGAGCAGGGAGAGGAGCAGGGAGAGGACGTGGTGATTCTGTGCCTGCTGCGGGCGCCGGTGACTCGTCGTCACTCAGTTTCAGCAGGGAACAGTCCTTCATGCGCAGCTTTGTCGGAGAGCGCCGTGCACCGCTGCTGCGTGAAGACCAAATTGAAGCCGTTGTCGGGTGGATGGCAGCTAACGCCTCGGCATCGACTTCAGTTAGTGCCACATCCTCTCAGGCACAGAGCACTGGAGAGCAGCCATCTGTCTCTTCACCACCTGCCAAATTGGCCAGGCAGTCAGAGAGCCCAGGACAGGAGCCGTCTCTACTTCTGTTCTCTGAATCTCTTGGCTTGGAAACAGGGGGCCAGCCAAGCAGCATTGGAGAAATGGAAGAAGAGGCAGTGTGCAGTGATGCCCAACACCTTTTTCTCTCTGACTCTGAAGAGGCAGGTGGGCCAGTGCCTCCGGTGACCACAGCGCAGTACGCATCTGATGATGAAACTCAGGTGCCGCTTTCTCGTGCGTACTGTGCTGCTGAGACTACCCAGGAGGAGCAGTTGGTGGCAGAGGGTAGTGGAGATGATGAGGTCCTTGACCCATCGTGGCGTGAGGAACAGGAAGGTGGTGGGAGCAGCTCAGAGGAAGAGCTTCCTCTTACGGGCCAAAGAGGGAGAGGGAGGGGGAAGACTGCGGAGCCTGTAGCCTCCACTTTGGCACCCGTTAGGAGCCTGTCTCTTTCCAAAGCCAAAAAGGGCGCTCCCAAGACTTGCAGTGCCTGGTCCTTTTTTGACACAGTTGCAGATGACATTTGTTTTGTCAAATGCAAGCTGTGTCATCAGAAAGTAAAAAGAGGGAAAAATGTCAGCAACCTCAATACCACAAATATGTGGAAACATGTGCGGACCAGGC
Organism: Ranitomeya imitator; assembly: GCF_032444005.1. Lineage (NCBI taxonomy): Eukaryota > Metazoa > Chordata > Amphibia > Anura > Dendrobatidae > Ranitomeya > Ranitomeya imitator. The sequence continues at coordinate 361,359,684 of NC_091282.1, read as the reverse complement.
ACGCGGTGGAGTTACAGAAACACACTGAAGATGTAGGCCAACCAACAGCGGCAGCTACCACCTCTTCAGCTCGTGTTGCCTCTTCCTCCAGCTCACGCACAGCTGGTTTGGCTTCCTCCCAGAGACCTTGTGTAATTCCACCCACAGCACCACCTTCCCAGTCATCCTCACACTCCCAGCCTAGTCTACAGCCATCGGTAGTACAGGCATGGGAGAAAAGGCGGGCATTCTTGGCAAACCACCCCCGAGCACAGGCTCTGAATGCAGGCATTGCCAAACTGTTGTCCCTGGAAATGCTCTCGTTCAGGCTGGTGGAGACTGACAGCTTCCGTGACTTGATGGCATTGGCAGTCCCACAGTACAAGGTGCCCAGCCGCTTTTACTTCAGCAGGCAGGCTGTCCCTGCCCTGCACAGGCATGTTGAGGCAAACATAAAACATGCGCTACTGAACGCCGTCAGTAGCAAGGTCCACCTCACCACCGATGCGTGGACCAGTCAGCATGGACAGGGGCGATATGTTTCCCTCACTGCCCATTGGGTTAATGTTGTTGAGCCAGGTACAGATCGTGCGAGTGGCGCAGGACGTGTCCTGCCCACTCCAAGGATTGCAGGAATCCAGTCTGTACGCATCGACTCCTCCTCTTACACCAGTTCCTCTGATTCCTCTCTGCAGGATCCGTCACAGTCCACCCCCACATGGACCCGTGAACGTTTACCTATGACCGACATGAGCACAGCCGTGGCCAAACGTCAGCAGGCCGTCTTGAAACTAGTTTCATTGGGGCATCGAAGCCACACAGCGCAGGAGCTCTGGAATGCCATCAAGCAGGAGAGCGATGTGTGGTTACTGCCAGCGAATCTCCAGCCAGGCATGGTAGTGTGTGACAATGGCCGAAATCTGGTGGCAGCTTTGGCCCTTGGCAACCTCACTCACATCCCATGTCTGGCACATGTGCTCAATTTGGTTGTGCAGAGTTTTCTGAGGGACTATCCGGATCTTGATGCCCTGCTGCACAAGGTCCGCCTAGAGTGTGCTCACTTACGGCGTTCCAGCTTGGCCAGATCCCGCATTGCTGCTCTGCAGCGCAGATTCCGCCTTCCAGAACACCGCATCATATGTGACCTACCTACCCGGTGGAATTCCACGTTACATATGTTGGAGCGGTTGTGTGAGCAGCAGCAAGCAGTTATGGAGTACCAGCTGCATCAGGCGCAAAGAAGTCGCAGTCAGCGCCGATCAGACTTCACAACCACAGAGTGGGCCACTCTGAAGGACGTCTGCCAGGTTTTGCGTCCTTTTGATTATTCCACGCGGATGGCAAGTGCAGATGATGCACTAGTCAGCATGACTGTCCCCCTTATCTGCCTGCTTCAGCAAACTTTGCAAGGGTTAAGGGATGATGTGGTGGAAGAGGTGGAGGATGAGGAGTCACCTTTTCCATCAGCTTCTGGAGAGTCAGCGCCACGTGGTTCCTCACAAAGGGGTACGCAGGGGCCAATTTGTGAGGAGGATGAGGAGGAGTCAATGGACGAGGAAGAGCTCCGTCCAGAGGAGGGAGCGACACAATTGTCCAGTGGTCAGTGTGTACAGCGAGGGTGGGGTGATGACGAGCGGGCAGAGATCATGTCTCAAGCAGGGGACAGCATTTCTGGGCCGGTTGGCACTCTGCAGCACATGGTGGATTTTATGCTGCAGTGCCTGAGAAATGACCGCCGCATCGACCACATTCTCAACATGCCTGATTATTGGGTGTTCACCCTCCTCGATCCTCGCTACCGGGACAACGTCCAAAACCTCATCCCTGCGTTGACCCGGGAGCGTAAATTGCGGGAGTACCACGACACACTGGTGAATTCCATCATCTTCTCCTGTCCATCTGAGAGGAGTGCTGCTAGTGCTTTACAAAGCAGCTCAGTGCGTCGAGGCAGTGGGGGAGGCTCTGCCCAAAGAGGGAGCAGAAGCAGTGCCTCTGCCCAAGGCAAGCCGAGTATGGCACAACTCTGGCACACTTTTGTGTGTCCGCCCCAAATGTCTACACCATCACCGGCGGCTCCAGTCAGCAGGAGGCAACGGTTCCGTCAGATGGTGACAGACTACATGGCTTGCCCTCTTACTGTACTCCCCGACGGCTCTTCCCCGTTCAAGTTTTGGGTCTCTAAGCTGGATACATGGCCAGAGCTAAGTCAGTATGCATTGGAGGTGCTGGCTTGCCCTGCGGCTAGTGTCTTATCGGAACGTGTCTTTAGTGCCGCAGGTGGTGTACTAACAGACCGTCGCATGCGACTATCCTCCGATAACGTTGACCGGCTTACTTTCCTGAAAATGAACCAGGCCTGGATCTCGCAGGAATGTGCCACTCCTCTGCCTGATTAATTAATTGGGTGCCATCCAGGTCTTCTGCTGTGTTCATCTTTCTACCACCTGAAATGCTATTCCTGGGCTCCAACACCGCCAGTTGCGGCTCAGAAGTGCAGGCTGCACAGTCAAAACATACGACCCAGTGTTATTGGGTTTCAGTAACGTCAGCTGATCCCCAGCTGTGTAGCCGGCAATGTGTCCTGCGACCGCTATGCTGGCACAACAACCTGAATGTAAGGGAACCTGACCCCCCCCCCCCCCCGTCGTTTGTTACTGAAAGAGCCATGTTGTGCAGCAGTAATGCTGCACAAGGAAAAGGTAGCTATTTTTTTGGGGCTCCTTGCACACGCAGAACTTAACACTTATAAAATGTGTTCACTGATACCGTTATACCGTCCCAGAGCTGGGACTTTCCTTCGTAATGTGACGCAGCACAGCCGTCATTCCTACCCCCTTGGTGCCATGCGCTGCCTCCTCAGCGTTGTTTTAAGCTGTCACGGAGCCTGCGCTGTTCTGTTATCCCTTGGCCATGCCCTATTTGCGCTGCCTGTCTTCTGACATAATTTGGTGTCAGGCTGGCTGCGCCTGTGCGGCCGCGCTGCCATAGATCCCGCCTCGCAGTGTCTTCTGATTGAGTCACACTGCGGGCCTGGGATCCATGGGCATGCGCAGTGCATATCTTCCCCTCGGGCTCTCGCTCATTTCCCTCCGCCTTCTTTAGACTGTGCGCCGTCAGCTGATCCCTAATAGCATGCCACGGCCGTGACAACGCACAGTCTGAAGAAGAGGGAAGGAGGGGAGTGAGAGTCGAGGATATGCACTGTGCATGCCCATGGATCCAAGGCCCGCAGTGGGATTACGTTAGACGAGACTGCGAGGTGGGATCTGGAGCAGCGTGGACGCACAGGCACTGACAGCCTGACACCAAATTATGTCAGAAGACAGGCAGCGCTAATTGGGCATGGCCAAGGGCTAACAGAACAGCGCAGGCTCCGTGACAGCTTAAAACAACGCTGAGGAGGCAGCACACGGCACCAAGGGGATAGGAATGACAGCTGTGCTGTGTCCCATTACGAAGGAAATTCGCACCTCCGTGACGGTTTAACGGTATAAGGGGACACATTTTTAGTGTTTACTTCTGTGTTTGCAAGGAGCATAATTAAAAGAGCAACCTTTTCCTTTTGCATCCTTAGCGCTGCACAAGATGGCTCTTTCAGCTACAAACGTCTTGGGGGGGGGGTTAAAGGTTCCCTTTCAACTTGCTCCAATCAGGCTTCGGCCTACACTCTGTTCCTCTGCTCCTCCTGCTGTCCCTGGGCTCTAACACCGCCAGTTGGTGCCTGGAAGTGCTGTGTGCACAGTCAACAGTCGCTCCTCTGTTATTGGGGTTCAGTAACATCAGCTGATCCCCAGCTGTGTGTGCGGTAATACCTCCAATCTGCTCCTCCTGCTGTCCCTGGGCTCTAACACCGCCAGTTGGTGCCTGGAAGTGCTGTGTGCACAGTCAACAGTCGCTCCTCTGTTATTGGGGTTCAGTAACGTCAGCTGATCCCCAGCTGTGTGTGCGGTAATACCTCCAATCTGCTCCTCCTGCGGTCCCTGGGCTCTAACACCGCCAGTTGGTGCCTGGAAGTGCTGTGTGCACAGTCAACAGTCGCTCCTCTGTTATTGGGGTTCAGTAACGTCAGCTGATCCCCAGCTGTGTGTGCGGTAATACCTCCAATCTGCTCCTCCTGCTGTCCCTGGGCTCTAACACCGCCAGTTGGTGCCTGGAAGTGCTGTGTGCACAGTCAACAGTCGCTCCTCTGTTATTGGGGTTCAGTAACGTCAGCTGATCCCCAGCTGTGTATCCGGCAACGTGTCATGCGACCGCCACGCTGGCACAACTAAAATGTAAGGGGACCTGTCCCCCCCCCCCCCCCAGGCGTTTGTTACTGAAAGAGCCACCATGTGCAGCACTAATACTGCACAAGGGAAAGGTCGCTCTTGAAATTATGCTCCTTGGAAACGCTGAACTACACACTCATGTAATGTGTCCCCTCACACCGTCCAACGTCCCAGAGGTGGGACTTTCCTTTGTAATGTGACGCAGCACAGCCGTCATTGCTACCCCCTTGGCACCGTGCGCTGCCTCCTTAGCGTTGTTTGATTCCGTCATGGACCCTGCACTGTTATGTTATCCCTTGGCCATGCACAGTTTGCGCTGCCCGTCCTCTGACATCATTTGTTGTCGTCCTGGCTGCGCCTGTGCGTCCACGCTGCCCGAAATCCAACCTCGCAGTGTCGTCTAATGTGATCCCACAGTGGGCCTGGTATCCATGGCCATGCGCAGTGCATATACTAGCCTCTCATTCCCCTTCTTCATGCTTCTTCAGACTAGGCAGCGTCAGCTGATCCCTAATAGCATGCCACGGCCGTGACGCCGCACAGTCTGAAGAAGCATGAAGGAGGTTAGTGAGAGGCGATGATATGCACTGCGCATGCCCATGGATCCCTGGCCCGCAGTGGGATTACATTTGATGACACTGCAAGGTTGGATCTCGGGCAGCTTTGACGCACAGGCACTGCCAGCCTGACACCTAAATGATGCCAGAAGACGGGCACCGCTAACTGTGCATGGCCAAGGGATAACATTACAGCGCGGGCTCCGTGACAGAACCAAACAACGTTGAGGAGGTGGCGCACGGCACCAAGGGGGTTGGAATGACGGCTGTGCTGTGTCACATTACAAAGGAAAGTCCCACTTCCGGGATGGTTTGACGGTGTGAGGGGACACATTATATGAGTGTGTACTTCAGCGTTTGCAAGGAGCATTATTTTCGGAGCCACCATTTTCCATGTGCAGTATTACTGCTGTACAAGATGGCTCTTTCATCAACAAATGCCTGGGGGGGGGGTTAAAGGTTCCCTTTACACTTGCTCCACTGCAGGCTTCGGCCTACACTCTGCTCCTCTTTGATTCCCTGGGTTTCAACACTGTCAGTTGACACCTGGAAGTGTTGTCTACACAGAAAAAACACTAGGTGATGTGTCAGTGGGGTTCAGCACCGCCAGCTGTTCCCCTGCTGTGTAGTCGGCATCGTGTCCAGCACAAGCCACGCTGGCACAACCGACCAAAAGCTTCCACCAGTGCAGGCTTCGGCCTACACTTTGGTCCTCTCCTCCTCCTGCTGACCCTGGGCTCAAACACCGCTAGTTTTTGCCCGGAACTGCTAGCTGCACAGAGAAAAACACCAGCCAATGTGTTAGTGGGGTTCAGCAACGCCAGCTGTTCCCCTGCTGTGTAGCTGGCAACGTGTCCTGCAAACGCCACGCAGGCACATGAACTGAAATTGAAGGGAGCCTGGCCCCCTCTCCCCCAGGTGTTTCTATGTATAACAGCCACCTTGTACAGCAGTACTGCTGCATTTGTACAAGGTGGCTGACTTTTTCTCCTTGCCCACGTGGAACTCAACACGTACAAAATGTGTCTCATTAGAGACCATTACAATGTCCCTGAGGTGTGACTTTCCTTTGTAATGACACGCAGCACCACCCTTGTTAGCGCTGCCCGTCTTTTGACATCATTGGTTAGCTGGCTGCGCCTGTGCATCTCCCCTGCTCGAAACAACGCCCCTCGGTGTCTTATTTTTTTGGACAGCAAGGGTGTGATTGATGGGCATGTGCAGTGCATATGTTTGCCTGTGTTCACTCATCTCCTTCCGCCTTCTTCAGACTGGCTGTCCTCATGGCCGCGGCAGACGATAAGGGATCAGATGAGGCCGCCCAGTCTGAAGCAGGTGTAAGGACATGTGTGAGCGTCAAACATATTTACTGCACAGGGCCACGAATCCCAGCCACGCACTGTGATTTTTTGAAAACACAATGTGGGTCTGGGATTCATGTCCATCGCTAACCGCAACGGCCAACATAACATGAGGTCAGAAGACAGGAAGCGCTCACAGCGCATGGCCAAGGGATCACACAATAGCGCAGACTCCTGTACAGCAAATAACAACGCTCAGAAATCTGCGCACAGCAGCTATGTGTTAATTTTGACACCTGTGCTGCATCTCCGTAAAAAGGAAAGTCACGCCTCCACTACTGTTTGACAGTATAATGGGCTAAATAGTGTACGTGTTTTATTCATCGTGTGCAAGGAGCAAATTAAATAGAGCAACCTTTTACTTGGGCAGCATTAATGCTGCACAAGGTGTGGCTCTTGTACCTTGCAACACCTGAGGGGGGGGTTAAAGGTAACCTTTGAAATTGGTTGAACTAGGCTTCGGCCTACACTCTGCTCCTCTCCTCCTCCTGCTGACCCTGGGCTCTAACACCGCTAGTTTTTGCCCGGAAATGCTAGCTGCACAGAGAAAAACACCAGCCAATGTGTTAGTGGGGTTCAGCACCGCCAGCTGTTCCCCCGCTGTGTAGCCGGCATCGTGTCCAGCACAAGCCACGCTGGCACAACCAACCAAAAGCTGCCACCAGTGCAGGCTTCGGCCTACACTTTGCTCCTCTCCTCCTCCTGCTGACCCTGGGCTCTAACACCGCTAGTTTTTGCCCGGAAATGCTAGCTGCACAGAGAAAAACACCAGCCAATGTGTTAGTGGGGTTCAGCACCGCCAGCTGTTCCCCCGCTGTGTAGCCGGCATCGTGTCCAGCACAAGCCACGCTGGCACAACCGACCAAAAGCTGCCACCAGTGCAGGCTTCGGCCTACACTTTGCTCCTCTCCTCCTCCTGCTGACCCTGGGCTCTAACACCGCTAGTTTTTGCCCGGAAATGCTAGCTGCACAGAGAAAAACACCAGCCAATGTGTTAGTGGGGTTCAGCAACGCCAGCTGTTTCCCTGCTGTGTAGCCGGCATCGTGTCCAGCAAAAGCCACGCTGGCACAACCGACCAAAAGCTGCCACCAGTGCAGGCTTCGGCCTACACTTTGCTCCTCTCCTCCTCCTGCTGACCCTGGGCTCTAACACCGCTAGTTTTTGCCCGGACATGCAATCTGCACAGAGAAAAACACCAGTCAATGTGTCAGTGGGGTTCAGCAATGCCAGCTGTTCCCCTGCTGTGTAGCTTGCAACGTGACCTGCAAACGCCACGCAGGCACATGAACTGAAATTGAAGGGAGCCTGGCCCCCTCTCCCCCAGGTGTTTCTATGTATAACAGCCACCTTGTACAGCAGTACTGCTGCATTTGTACAAGGTGGCTGACTTTTTCTCCTTGCCCACGTGGAACTCAACACGTACAAAATGTGTCTCATTAGAGACCATTACAATGTCCCTGAGGTGTGACTTTCCTTTGTAATGACACGCAGCACCACCCTTGTTAGCGCTGCCCGTCTTTTGACATCATTGGTTAGCTGGCTGCGCCTGTGCATCTCCCCTGCTCGAAACAACGCCCCTCGGTGTCTTATTTTTTTGGACAGCGAGGGTGTGATTGATGGGCATGTGCAGTGCATATGTTTGCCTGTGTTCACTCATCTCCTTCCGCCTTCTTCAGACTGGCTGTCCTCATGGCCGCGGCAGACGATAAGGGATCAGATGAGGCCGCCCAGTCTCAAGCAGGTGTAAGGACATGTGTGAGCGTCAAACATATTTACTGCACAAGGCCACGAATCCCAGCCACGCACTGTGATTTTTTGAAAACACAATGTGGGTCTGGGATTCATGTCCATCGCTAACCGCAACGGCCAACATAACATGAGGTCAGAAGACAGGAAGCGCTCACAGCGCATGGCCAAGGGATCACACAATAGCGCAGACTCCTGTACAGCAAATAACAACGCTCAGAAATCTGCGCACAGCAGCTATGTGTTAATTTTGACACCTGTGCTGCATCTCCGTAAAAAGGAAAGTCACGCCTCCACTACTGTTTGACAGTATAATGGGCTAAATAGTGTACGTGTTTTATTCATCGTGTGCAAGGAGCAAATTAAATAGAGCAACCTTTTACTTGGGCAGCATTAATGCTGCACAAGGTGTGGCTCTTGTACCTTGCAACACCTGAGGGGGGGGTTAAAGGTAACCTTTGAAATTGGTTCAACTAGGCTTCGGCCTACACTCTGCTCCTCTCCTCCTCCTGCTGACCCTGGGCTCTAACAACGCTAGTTTTTGCCCGGAAATGCTAGCTGCACAGAGAAAAACACCAGCCAATGTGTTAGTGGGGTTCAGCACCGCCAGCTGTTCCCCCGCTGTGTAGCCGGCATCGTGTCCAGCACAAGCCACGCTGGCACAACCGACCAAAAGCTGCCACCAGTGCAGGCTTCGGCCTACACTTTGCTCCTCTCCTCCTCCTGCTGACCCTGGGCTCTAACACCGCCAGTTTTTGCCCGGACATGCGATCTGCACAGAGAAAAACACCAGTCAATGTGTCAGTGGGGTTCAGCAACGCCAGCTGTTCCCCTGCTGTGTAGCTTGCAACGTGACCTGCAAACGCCACGCAGGCACATGAGCTGAAATTGAAGGGAGCCTGGCCCCCACCCCCAGGTGTTTCTATGTATAACAGCCACCTTGTACAGCAGTACTGCTGCATTTGTACAAGGTGGCTGACTTTTTCTCCTTGCCCACGTGGAACTCAACACGTACAAAATGTGTCTCATTAGAGACCATTACAATGTCCCTGAGGTGTGACTTTCCTTTGTAATGACACGCAGCACCCCCATTGTTAGCGCTGCCCGTCTTCTGACATCATTGGTTGGCTGCCTGTGCCTGTGCGTCCGCCCTGCCCGACACAACGCCCCTCGTTGTCTCATATTTTGGATGCGAGGGTGTTATTGATGGGCATGTGCAGTGCATATGTTCGCCTGTTTTAAGTCACCTCCTTCCGCCTTCTTCAGACTGGGTGTCCTCATGGCCGCGGCATGCGATAAGGGATCAGATGAGGCCGCCCAGTCTGAAGCAGGTGTAAGGACATGTGTGAGCGGCAAACATATTTAGTGCACAAGGGCAAGAATCCCAGCACCGCAGTGTGATTTTTTAAAAAAACACTGTGGGTCTGGGATTCATGTCCACCGCTAACCGCAACGGCCAACATGAAATGAGGTCATAAGACAGGAAGCGCTCACAGCGCATAGCCAAGGGATCACAAGAGTGCAGACTCCTGTACAGCAACTAACAACGCTCAGGAAGCTGCGCCCATGCAAAAAGGTGTTATTTTCGACACCTGTGCTGCTTTTCTTTAAAAAGACAAGTCACGCCTCCACTACTGTTTAACAGTATAATGGGCTAAATAGTGTACGTGTTGCATTCAGCGTGTGCAAGTAGACAAATTAATAGAGCAACCTTTTACTTGTGCAGCATTAATGCTGCAGAAGGAGTGGCTCTTGTACTTTGTAACACCTGAGGGGGGGTTAAAGGTAACCTTTGAAATTGGTTCAACTAGGCTTCGGCCTACACTCTGCTCCTCTCCTCCTCCTGCTGACCCTGGGCTCTAACAACGCTAGTTTTTGCCCGGAAATGCTAGCTGCACAGAGAAAAACACCAGCCAATGTGTTAGTGGGGTTCAGCACCGCCAGCTGTTCCCCCGCTGTGTAGCCGGCATCGTGTCCAGCACAAGCCACGCTGGCACAACCGACCAAAAGCTGCCACCAGTGCAGGCTTCGGCCTACACTTTGCTCCTCTCCTCCTCCTGCTGACCCTGGGCTCTAACACCACCAGTTTTTGCCCGGACATGCGATCTGCACAGAGAAAAACACCAGTCAATGTGTCAGTGGGGTTCAGCAACGCCAGCTGTTCCCCTGCTGTGTAGCTTGCAACGTGACCTGCAAACGCCACGCAGGCACATGAGCTGAAATTGAAGGGAGCCTGGTCCCCACCCCCAGGTGTTTCTATGTATAACAGCCACCTTGTACAGCAGTACTGCTGCATTTGTACAAGGTGGCTGATGTTTTCTCCTTGCCCACATGGAACTCAACACGTACAAAATTTGTCTCTTTGAGACCATTCCACTGTCCCTGAGGTGTGACTTTCCTTTCTAATGATACGCAGCACCCCCCTTGGTAGCGCTTCCCGTCTTCTGACATCATTGGTTGGCTAGTTGCGCCTGTTCGTCCGCCCTGCCTGAATAAAATGCTCCTCGTTGTCTTACTTATTTTGACTGCGAGGGTGTGATTGATGGGCACGAGCAGTGCATATCTTCGCCTGTCTTAACTCATCTCCTTCCGCCTTCTTCAGACTGTGCAGCCTCATGGCCGCGGCATGCGAGAAGGGATCAGCAGAGGCCGCCCAGTCTGAAGCAGGTGTAAGGACGTGTGTGAGCGGCCAAAATATTTACTGCTCAAGGCCACGAATCCCAGCACCGCAGTGTGGCTTTATGAAAAGACACTGTGGGTCTGGGATTTATGGCCATCGTGAACCGCACCGGCCAACATGAAATGATGTAATAAGATGGGCAGCGCTAACAGGGCATTGCCAAGGGATAACACAAGAGCGCAGACTCCTGTACAGCAAATAACAACGCTCAGGAAGCTGCGCCAAGCACCAAGGCGTTATTTTGGACACCTGTGCTGCGTCTCATCAAAAAACCAAGTCACGCATCCACTACAGTTTGACTGTAGAATGGGGTAAATTGTGTACGTCTTTCATTCAGCGTGTGCAAGTAGACAAATTAATAGAGCAACCTTTCACTTGTGCAGCATTAATACTGCACAAGGTGTGTCTCTTGTACTTTGTAACACCTGAGGGGGGGGTTAAAGGTTTCCTTTGAAATTGGTTCAACTAGGCTTCGGCCTACACTCTGCTCCTCTCCTCCTCCTCCTGCTTCAACACGGGCTCTAACATCGCTAGTCTTTGCCCGCAAGTGCTAGCTGCACAGAGAAAAACACACGCCATTGTGTTAGTGGGGTTCAGCAACGCCAGTTGTTCCCCCAGTGTGTAGCCGGCAAAGTGTCCTGCAAACGCAACGCAGACACAAAGCTGCCTCCAGTGCAGGCTTCGGCCTACACTCATCTCCCCCTGCTTACCCTTTGCTCCAACACCGCTAGTTGGGGCTCTAGGAAGACAATCTTTAATAGGCAAGGCAACGCATCTGGGTTCCAGCACCGCCAGCTGGTTCTCGGCAGTGTTTTTGTCACAGGTACTCCCTCGTGCCAAACCTGGTTTCAGCACCGTCAGCTGTTTCCGGGGTGTGTCAAACTCGCTGAGACGCCTATGTTTGCCCCGTCGTGTTGCAGTCGGGTTAGCCAACTCCAGGGTGCCTCCAGTTTATGAGCTTCCTATGTGGGCTGCGTGAACTGGTAGTCAAGGCTGGTTCTGTAGTGCCAGTAGGCCCAGCTCCCCCTGTAGGACTTTTGGGGTTCGGTAACTGCGGCTGCCTCGCGGCCTAGCTGTTCTCTCCTCTCCAGTGGACCTTCGGGTCCACCACCTGGTTCCAGCACCGTCAGCTGGTTCCGGGCCGAGCCTTTGGCTTAGGTGCCTCCTCCTGGGTATCCGAGTTCCGCCAACGCCAGGCGGTCCTTGGTAGTGCTTTTAAGCGCGGGCACCTACAGCTTAGTAACCGGGTTCCAGCACCGTCAGCTGCTCCTCGGTCATGCCATTGGCTCTTGCACACTGGGGCAACGCATCTGGGTTCCAGCACCGCCAGCTGGTTCTCGGCAGTGTTCTTGTCACAGGTACTCCCTCGTGCCAAGCCTGGTTTCAGCACCGTCAGCTGTTTCTGGGTTGTGTCAACTTCACTGAGACGCCTATGCTTGCCCCGTCGTGGTGCGGTCGGGTTAGCCAACTCCAGGGTGCCTCCAGTTTAGGAGCTTCCTATGTGGGCTGCGTGAACTGGTAGTCAAGGCTGGTTCTGTAGTGCCAGTAGGCCCAGCTCCCCCTGTAGGACTGTTGGGGTTCGGTAACTGCGGCTGCCTCACGGCCTAGCTGTTCTCTCCTCTCCTGTGGGCCTTCGGGTCCACCACCTGGTTCCAGCACCGTCAGCTGGTTCCGGGCCGAGCCTTTGGCTTAGGTGCCTCTTTCTGGGTATCCGAGTTCCGCCAACGCCAGGCGGTCCTTGGTAGTGCTTTTGAGCGCGGGCACCTACAGCTTAGTAACCGGGTTCCAGCACCGTCAGCTGCTCCTCGGTCGTGCCATTGGCTCTTGCACACTGGGGCAACGCATCTGGGTTCCAGCACCGCCAGCTGGTTCTCGGCAGTGTTCTTGTCACAGGTACTCCCTCGTGCCAAGCCTGGTTTCAGCACCGTCAGCTGTTTCTGGGTTGTGTCAACTTCACTGAGACGCCTATGCTTGCCCCGTCGTGGTGCGGTCGGGTTAGCCAACTCCAGGGTGCCTCCAGTTTAGGAGCTTCCTATGTGGGCTGCGTGAACTGGTAGTCAAGGCTGGTTCTGTAGTGCCAGTAGGCCCAGCTCCCCCTGTAGGACTGTTGGGGTTCGGTAACTGCGGCTGCCTCGCGGCCTAGCTGTTCTCTCCTCTCCTGTGGGCCTTCGGGTCCACCACCTGGTTCCAACACCGTCAGCTGGTTCTAGGCAGTGTCTTTTGCTCTTGTACCTTCTGCTCCCCATCCTGGTTCCAGTAACGTCAGCTGGTTCCGGGCAGAGCCTTTGGCTTAGGTGCCTCCTTCTGGGTATCCAAGTTCCACCAACGTCAGGTGGTCCTTGGTAGTGCTTTCAGGCACGGGTACCTCCTGCTTAGTAACCGGGTTCCAGTAACGTCAGCTGGTCCTCGGTAGTTCCATTGGCTCTTGGACCTTCGGCTACCCATCCGGGTTCCAGTACCGTCAGCTGGTTCTCGGCAGTGTCTTTTGCTCTTGTACCTTCTGCTCCCCATCCTGGTTCCAGTAACGTCAGCTGGTTCCGGGCAGAGCCTTTGGCTTAGGTGCCTCCTTCTGGGTATCCGAGTTCCGCCAACGTCAGGCGGTCCTTGGTAGTGCTTTTTAGCACGGGTACCTCCTGCTTAGTAACCGGGTTCCAGTAACGTCAGCTGGTCCTCGGTAGTTCCATAGGCTCTTGAACCTTCGGGTAGCCATCCGAGTTCCAGTTCCATCAGCTGGTTCTTGGCATTTTCTCAGCCTTTTTGTACCTTCTGCTACATTTCCAAGTTTAAGACCCTAAAGTCGACGACCCGGAAGACCACCCCGATGACGACGACGACGACCCGGAAGACCACCCCGATGACGACGACGACGGCGGCGGAGACGACGACGGCGGAGACGACGACGGCGGAGACGACGACGGCGGAGATGACGACACTGAAGACGACGACCCTGGAGACGACGACATGGAAGACCGAGAAGCAGAAGAACAAGAGGCTGCAGAACAAAGAGCAGAAGAACATTAAGCATAAGACTTAATATCAGAGCAAAAGATATTATCTAAATTATATGCAGAAGAAGACTAAGCAGTGTATGGGGGTGAGTCCGTTCCTCCTCGTGGTGCCCCTGGATAAAGCCTGATGCTGCAGGCCAAACTGAACGCGGACAAATGTAACTTTTGTGACTGGCAGAACGGAAGGTGTAATCTTCCAACTTTTATAGATAACAACTACGGGAATGCCTGAGGCTGTCACAAATGAGAATATGATGAAGAAGTAGAATAGGAAGAATAATAACAGTGGAATAAAAAGAATATGTAGAATAGGAAGAATAATAATAGTTGAAGAAAATGAATATGAAGAATGTAATAAAAAAAAAAAAAATAGGTAGAAGATGAAGAAGATGAATAAGGTGAAGAAGTTGATGTCAAAGATGCTGATGATGATGAAGATGAAAGTGTGGGAAAAGGAAAAAAAAGAAGGGGAAGGTCGTGGAATAGTGAAACATCAATATCTGACAAAATAAAAAAAAAATTTACATAGTCAATATCTTTTTCAATCCGAACGTCTTTAAAAAAAAAAAATTCATGCTATTCTATTTGATTGGGCTAATCATCATTGCCTTTAATGTCTCCGCCACCTCCCCCAATACATCCTACATTATTCTTAGTTGTTTTCCTTCATGTAGAATGAACTACAAGGAAAGAAAGGGTTTATTTTAATTCCGATATTTTGGTCCCATTGACTTGCATTGGGATCGGGTATCGGTATCGGCGATATCCGATATTTTTTGAATATCGGCCGATCCAAACCGATACCGATACTTTCCGATATCGGAAGGTATCGCTCAACACTAGTGATTACCCAAATGATGGTACAGCCACGAGACTTGGGCAAACCCACCACAAAGTCCATCCCGACCATGTCCCAGGGCCTGTCTGCCACCAGCAGAGGGTATAACAAACCAGCTGGCCGTTGACGGAGAGACTTATTTTTGGCACAAGAGACACATGCCCGAACGTAGTCTCCGACGTCACGAACCATATGTGGCCACCAGTACATTCTCGCCAGCAACTCAGATGTCCTCTTTGCCCCAAAGTGTCCACCCACTCTGGACGAATGAGCCCAAGAGAGAACCTCCGGTCGCAAATTGATGGGAACAAAAGTCTTGCCTGGAGGCGCAGACTCAAGCGATACCGGAGCTACGGTTCTCAGACTCTCCGAAGGGACAATAAGCCGAGGCTCCTCCTCCTCAGTTGACACAAGCGAGCGAGAGAGAGCGTCAGCACGAATGTTCTTCTCCCCGGCGAGATAATGTAGAGTGAAGTGGAACTGGGAGAAAAACAAGGACCATCTGGCCTGACGAGAATTCAGCCGCTGGGCTGTACGCAAATAGACCAAATTTTTGTGGTCCGTGAAGACTTGGAATGGAAACCGAGCACCCTCCAAAAGATGTCTCCACTCCGAAAAGGCCAACTTCATTGCTAGCAACTCCCTATCCCCGATGGAGTAATTTCTCTCTGCTGGTGTGAAGGTCTTTGGGAAGAAGAAGAAGCATGGATGCTTCCGACCTTGAGCATCCTTTTGATAGAGAACTGCTCCAGCACCAACGGATGAGGCATCCACCTCCATAAGGAATGGCTTATCCACATCGGGACGATGTAAGATGGGAGCGCTAGCAAAATGGGACTTTATAGAAGTGAAGGCCTTGGAGACCTTTTCCGACCACAATTTGGGATTCGCTCCCTTCTTGGTGAGGGATACCAAGGGAGCTACGAAAGTGGAGCAGTGGTGGATGAACTGGCGATAGTAATTTATGAACCCCATAAAGCGCTGCACCGCTTTAAGAGAATGGGGTTCTTGCCAGTCCATCACAGCCTGTAGTTTGGCAGGATCCATAGCCAATCCCTGGGCCGAGATGATATAGCCCAGGAAAGGTAAAGACTCCTGCTCAAACACACACTTCTCCAACTTTGCATAAAGAGAATTCGCCCGTAAGAGTTCGAAGACTCTGCCAACATCTCTCCGGTGGGAGTCAATATCTGGAGAGAAGATAAGAATATCATCCAGATAGACTACAACCGAGGTGGAAAGCATATCCCTGAAGATATCGTTGACAAAGTCCTGAAAAACGGCTGGGGCATTACAGAGCCCGAAGGGCATCACCAGGTACTCATAGTGCCCGTCCCTGGTATTGAAAGCCGTTTTCCATTTGTCCCCCTCACAGATGCGAATCAGGTTGTAGGCACCCCGCAGATCTAGTTTGGTGAATTTCTTAGCTCCCCTTAGCCTGTCAAAGAGCTCCGATATCAGGGGCAACGGGTACTTATTTTTAATGGTGATAGCATTGAGACCCCTGTAATCGATGCAAGGACGTAATTCCCCGTTCTTCTTCTGTACGAAGAAGAATCCCGCCCCTGCAGGAGACACTGACTTCCTAATGAACCCTCTTGCCAAATTCTCCTGAATGTATTGAGACATAGCCTCCGTCTCTGGGAGAGAGAGGGGATATACCCTTCCCCGAAGAGGTTCAGCTCCAGGCAAGAGGTCAATAGGACAGTCGTAGGGGCGATGAGGCGGTAGAGTCTCAGCAGCCTTTTTAGAGAATACGTCAGCATAGCACCAATAGCACTTGGGAAGAGAAGAAAGGTCTGCGGGTACCTCGGTAGTAGAAACCTGTACACACTCACTCACACACCTGCCCATACAAGAGTTACTCCAACCCAATATTCTCCCTGAGGACCACTCAATATGTGGGGAGTGGAAACGGAGCCAGGGTATTCCCAGCAAAATCTCATCCATTCCCTCGGGAAGAACAAGAAGGGAAATAATCTCCTGGTGGGAAGGGGACATGGACAGCGAGAATAGAACTGTCTGGTGTGTGATATGCAGTGGAAGTGTCGCCCCATTCACAACTCTAACTGTTACAGGCTTGGCGAGCATGACCAGTGGTATAGCATGGCGCAGAGCAAAAGCAGAGGACATGAAGTTTCCCTCTGCTCCTGAATCCACACAAAGCTCGACTGTTAGAGTGGAGGAGCCTAACAGGATTGTCCCTTTAAAGGACAATTTGGAGGAAAATGCAGCTGTGTCTAGTGAACCTCCCCCAATGGTTACTAGACGCGATCGTTTCCCGACTGCCGCGGACATTTATTGGCGTAATGTCCTAGTTGATGACAGTTTTTACAAACCACGGGTACTCGAGCGGCCTGAGACTTAGGTCCCGCTCGAGAAACCTCCATGGCCTCATAGGAGTCAGACGCCAAGACAGGAGATTCAAGAGGTCTGGCGAAGGTGGGAGCCAGCCGAAACCTCTGCCTACACTGGGTCCGCTCCAACCTCCGCTCGTGAAAACGGAGGTCGATGCGGATAGATACAGAAATAAGTTCCTCCAGTGTGGCGGGTATCTCCCTGGTGGCCAAGGCGTCCTTCACATGGTCTGCCAGTCCCCTCCAGAACACCGGAATAAGAACTTTGTCTGGCCACTCTAACTCTGAAGCTAGAGACCGGAACTGGATGGCAAACTGGCTGACCACGGATGAGCCCTGAGTAATAGACAAAAACTGAATCGCGGTATCGTGGGTAACACGAGGTCCTAAAAAGACCTGCTTCAGAGTGTCCAGGAAGAGAGGAGCACTCTGTACCACACGATCATCTCGCTCCCAAAGTGGCGTTGCCCACTCCAACGCCCTGCCCGACAAGAGAGATAGAATAAATCCCACTCTCGCCCGTTCCGTAGGGAAACGTGACGCCAGGAGCTCAAGGTGTATGGAGCACTGGCTCACGAATCCGTGACATTGTTTACTGTCGCCAGCAAACTTGTCAGGAAGCGGGAGACGGGATAAAGTCGGAGCAGGGGTGGCAGCGGACAAACTGGGTGCGGCTACACTTGCAGGCTGAACAGCGACATCAGTGACATCCACAGCTGAGGTTGAACGCTCTAGAGCGACCAACCTTCCCTCCAGCTGCTGGATGTACCGCTGTAAACGCTGATCGTCCGCCATTTACTAGCCAGACCCTGGCGCTAGTGTTCTGTTAGGACTGGCGGAACGCACCAAGAAAGATGTAATAGATGCGTTCGCAGTCCGGGGTCCACCGTGCAGGTGAAAACCTGCTGCTAGTAAATGGCAGCGTAATATGGCGGTGGAAGCGAACCCGGTAAAGCCACAGGTCCACAATACCGCACTAAAGAGTGCAAGCAAGGAGTCAGCGGACACAACCCCAAGACTCAGGATTGAAGTCCGATTAGACCACTTGCTGACACAACACCGCAACTGGGTGTGTTAGGTAACTATTATTATTAGAGCACCGAAGTGCGAACTGTGCCGTGCTGGCAAACACCACTAAGCACCCAGACGTGGGTCAGGAAGCGCTCTACTGGCGCGTGGCGCCGCACTGGCGGACACAGCAATAGACACTGATATGTGTGTGACACGTTGAGTGGTTAGTCGGGCGCTAGATAGCAGCCATACACCATACGCAAACAGTCATACAATAGGGTAGGGGTATTTAATGAACGACTTGCACTCACAACAAACACACGTATACAATTGTACACTAGCGCATGGCCGTGCGGTCATGCGCAGTTTATATAGTTGCAGCACAGGAAGTAGCTACAGAAGTTTTGCCCTTTCAGGACCTGCCAAGAGGACCAATGGGATGTGCTGCAGTGCCTGAGCATGTGACCCTCGATCTCCAACGGGAGATCTTGCCCTGGGCATGCTCAGTGTGTGCAAATAAGGACTTAGTCCCAGAGAAGCCCGCTCGCTGCTGCCCAGCACTGGCTTTAATGGCAAAAGCTGGAGAAGCAACAGCAAGCCTAAGCACCGAGTGAGACTGAGCCAGATGCAAGGACCGTCATCTCTGCTGAGCAGGTCCACCTGCGGCAGGAGAGGAATGGGAGACCGCAGCAGAAGCGGCCCGAGATTCCCCCTGTGCGGAAGCGGGAACTCGACCCCTAACAGCCAGGAGGTCCTATTTGCTAATCCAAACATTTGAGATAAAACTGTCTTGCAGTCAGGAATCAGGAGGCACCTTTGGCTCATCAAAATCGTAGGACGGGGAACGGGCTTGGTGTTCGACCGTTATGTGGGTTAGGTGCTAATGTCAATGAAAGCTAATCTCAACAACCACCATCTCTTCCTATCCAAAGTCAATTGACACCATGTGTGACTGGACTGGCTACTTGACTCCCTTTCTTTGGCAGCCAAACAGCAGTACGCCTTGTAGTTGAGGGTCAGAAAGAGCATGTGCTTCAGTAGATGGTAAGCGCTGCATCAAGTTGCCTCTCCTTTTCTTCCTCCTCCTTAACATCAGACACAGTGCAATCATCATCCCCTCACATCAAAAATTTCCAAATGCCCAATTGACTGTGGGGAACCACAGATGGGATATTTTGCATAGCTGTTCATACATTCTATTCTATGAGCATCAGAGGTCTGCTCTGAAGAATCAAAGAATCCAGAGGAGGAATGCATCTGCACTAATTGTTAGGTGTCGAGTTTTCGCTGCTGCACAGGGGGAATCTTGAACCATGTCTGCTGCGGTCTCCCTTTCTCCTCCAGCTGCAGTGGAGCCTGCTCACAGGAGACGTTGGTCCCAGCGTCTGGCTCAGGCTGATACTGGACGACTGGTTACTACTGCCCTTCCAGGCTCTGTCATTGTAGCCAGCAATGTTCAGCAGCAAGCAGGTCTTTCTAGGACTAAGTCCCACTTTTCCCATACTGAGCATGCCCACGGGACGACCTCCCATTGGAGGTCAGGGGTCACGTGCGCAAGTCCTGAAGCATTTCCTGTTAGACCACTAGGAAGGTCCTTGAGTGCTAAAACTATAAAAGGTTCACATGGCGCCAGTGTGATCATGCTTGTATGTGGTCAGGGTTTGGCTGAAATAAGCCCCTAGAATGCCAGCACTTCCGGTGAGTAGTTTGTATGTTTGGATTCAGGGCCTTGGCTGAAATAAGCCCCTAGAATACCAGCACCTCCGGTGAGGAGTTGTTTGTCTGCTATTCTAACTGCATGACCAGTTTTGCTCTGTTTGGTAGCTGTGTTCCTCTGTGAAGTTAACAGGAAACAGCATCTTGCTATTTTAGCGAATCTGTGAAGTAACAAAGTTCGCTAATACCACCATATAATGCCGCCTATTACTAGCAGCAGGGTTCTCTCCTGCACAGTGGACCCCGGGTTGCGAACGCACCAACTGTCTCATATATATATATATCCATTGCGTTCCGCCAACCCTAACTCCTATTGCCAAAATGTTTTCATGTTGGATCCAGAGCCGGATGAAGTAGGGTGTGAGCAGAATCCAGAACCTCGTCACCAGACATTAGTCCCCAGGGGTGAATGTGATCCTTATTAGACTCAGATACCAGAGGCACATGCAGACTGTACTGTAGTGTTAGGGCAGGAAGAGGAGGGTTACTCTCAGGGTGAGAAGTGTGAGAACAGAGAGGTTGACATTAAGGTTGTAAATCTCACTTTGTGTGAACCCAGAGGCATGCAGCTGATTAGCTCGGCGGAGGAGGAAGCTACATTGCGCTTCCCCTCACAGACATGAAGTGGCGCAACCACGACAAGCACTACATAATCACGGCCAGCACCCATCGCAAGTGTGCAATTCGCAGGGGCACAAGGGTTGCCTAGCCTGGAGCTTTTTTAAGACTGTAAAGGATGACCCAACATGTGTTATCTGTAAAATTTGCAAACTACATTCATGGACCGGCACATGCGCGATCAAAATACCTTACTGGGGAAATCTCACTGCGCAAAAAAGGGGACTAGCAGACCTCGTCAACCACTGGCCATCCCATCATCCCCATCTACTGCTTCTTCCTCCTCCATCACTATGCCAAGCCTTCTCACACAGGTCTCTGGACAGAAACTCCAATTGTTACCCCCTACAGTCGTGGTGAGTGAGCCCGTCAACGGTTACGGAAGTGTACATGACTGCTGCTTTTGTGTCACCTAGCATAACACATCTTTCTCAATCCACCATAACATCTCCGCCTGCACCTCACTCACAGTCCTGCAATTTCACCTCTTTCTCTGTACTCCACCCTCTCTCAGCACAGCAGCCAGCACTCGGTTCCGCAGTTGTGGATACGTAAAAGAATGTTTCCTCTTACACATGCCAAAGATAAGAGCTTGAACTCCAACATCTCCAATCTGTTGGTCATGGAAATGCTGCCTTTCCACCTGGTGGATAACGACGGTTTTAGAAAGTTGATGGCCGTCGCAGTCAACTTGTACCAGATGCCCAGTCGCCATTACTTCTCTAAGAAAGCTGTGCCTGCACCACCACACCAGCATGTCACCGACAACATCTCCTTTTCCATGAAAAAATCTATATCTTTCAGTTTGACACCTGAACAAGCAAACAAGGGCAGGGGCGTTACATCTCACTGACTAGGCACTGGGTGACTCTGGTGGCTGAAGGGGCAGGCGGTCAAAGGGCTGCTCCACAAGTCTTCAAATCCTCAAATCTCATGGGACAAACCTCTGTATCTAACACTTCCTCCACTGCTTCTGGCTTCTCCACCTCCTCTAGAGCCTCCACCTGTGTCCTCAACCTCATCCTTAATCCGACATGCATTCCAACAATGCAGATAGAATCCACCCACCTCCGAGCTGTGCAGTCAAGGTTCACCACAATCAGGCAGTATTTAAATTAATATGCCTTGGGGATTGTAGTCAAACAGCTCAAGAGTTGTTGACAGCTATTCAGTTAGAGAAATGGCTGTTTCCACTGAACTTGGAGCCAGGGAAGGCTGTGTGTGATAACAGTGCAAACCTGGTGGCGGCCCTATGCATGTTTCTCAGCTAGTGATGAGCAAATAGCATTGTTGCTCGGGTCTCCCGAGCATGCTCGGGTGATCTCCGAATCTTTGTTAGTGCTCAGAGATTTAGTTTTCCTCGTCTCAGATGTATGATTTGCGGCTGCTGGACAGCCTGAATACATGTGGGAATTCCCTAACAAACAGGCATTCCTCTCATGTATTCAGCCTATCAAGCAGCCGTAAATCAGGCAGCTGAGGCGACAAAAACGTAATCTCCGAGCACTAACAAATACTTGGAGATCATCCGAGCATGCTTGGGGAGATCCGATCAACAATGCTATTCGCTCATCACTATTCTCAGCCACTATCCCAGCCTGGATGTGCTGCTGCAGAAAGCACGGTTGCTGTATGTATTCCTTCAATCGGACCCCATAACTCATCGAATTTCATTACCGTATATACTCAAGTATAAGCCGACCTGAGTATAAGCCGACCCCCCTAATTTTGCCACAAAAAACTGGGAAAGCGTAATGACTCGAGTATAAACCTAGGGTGGAAAAAGCAGCAGCTACCGATACTTTTCAAAAACAAAAATAGATACCAGTAAAAGTAAAATTAATTGAGATATCAGTAGGTTAAGTGTTTTTGAATATCCATATTGAATCAGGAGCCCCATATAATGCTCCATACAGTTCATGATGGGCCCCATAAGATGCTCCATACAGTTCATGATGGGCCCATAAGATGCTCCATATTAAAATATGCCCCATATAATGCTGCACAAAGGTTAATAATGGCCCCATAAGATGCTCCATAGACACATTTTCCCTATACAGTACTGCATAAAGGTTAATAAGGGCCCCATAAGATGCTCCATAGACACATTTGCCCCATATAATGCTCCAAAAATGCTGATTATGGCCCCATAAGATGCTCCATAGAGATATTGCCCCAAATAATGCTGCACATGGCCCCATAAGATGCTCAATACAGATATTTGCCCCATATAATGCTGCACATGGCCCCATACAGATATTTGCCCCATATAATGCTGCACATGGCCCCATAAGATGCTCATAGAGATATTTGCCCCCATATAACGCTGCACATGGCCCCATAAGATGCTCCATATTTGCCCCATATGCTGTTGCTGCAATTAAAAAAAAAATGACATACTCACTTCTCAGGCCCTGGGCACTTGCTAACGGCGCGCACACTAATCGCATCACCGTGTGCTCTGACCTGAGCGTCAATGCAGAGGACAGGGAAGATACAGCGGCGGCCGTCAGTGGAACGGGGAACAGGTAAATATCGCGCAATGCGTTATACTCACCTGCTCCTGGCATGGTGCAGTACCTGGTTCTCCGGCGCCAGCAGCTTCTTCCTTCTTCACATGGTACCGCTCATTACAGTAATGAATATGCAGCTCCACCTCTATGGGAGTCCATATTCATTACTGTAATGAGCGGTACCATGTGACCGCTCACTACAGGAAGAAGCTGCCGACACCCGGGGAACCAGGGACGTCAAGAGACTGCGCCAGGAGCAGGTGAGTATTATTAGACAGCTGCCACTCCCCCTCCCCTGGGTATGACTCAAGTATAATCCGAGAGGGGCAATTTAAGCCTAAAAAAATGGGCTGAAATTCTTGGCTTATACTGGAGTATATACGGTACTACAGAGGTCTTTCGGCCTACCCATTAACCATTTTATTTGTGATGTTCTGACACAGTGGACATCCACTCTGCACATGTTGAAGCGACTGTGGCAGCAGTGACGAGCTATGTACTTTTACATAGCCTGGGCCAATGCAGTTGAGGGGGGCTCATGATACCTGACAAACTCTATTTAAGGTGCAGGAGCCGAGGAACAAATGGAGGAGAATGAGGTGATGAATGTGTAACAGTCAGGAGATGAAGAGTATAATAATCTGCTCTCTGTTTTCCGTGGTTTGCAACAGGGAACGAAGGAAGCAACCTTGAGTGTTACCGTCACCACCAACACACCACCTCTGTGTGTCGGCATGCTCCAGCTCACCTTCTTCTGTATCTGCTCTGTTGCACTTCTCTAATAAACCTGAGTCCCTGCTTCAAAGAATTGTCTACAGTGTCTTCTTGGTCCTTCAGTAAGGACTTTCTTACAGGATCCAAAATGTTTCAAACCAGGAGATAAAGTTCGGCTCTCCTTGAAATACATCCACCTAAATATTCAATATTTTTTGTTTGGTCCTCACTTTATTGGTCACTTTGAGGTCCTCAAGCAGAGAAATCATGTTTCATTATTAAAGTACACTAGAATTGTATTATATTTTGTGTTTTTTCTTTATTTCTTTCTTTGTTCATTTTCCTTGTGGTTTATTATTTTCATTGTCCATGATCTGTATAAAACTACTGTGGTATCCGGTGTATGTAGCTTTGAGAAAGAACGCCTTTGAGTGTTTGATACTCATTGCCTATATGCCCATGTGAAAAGAATTTTGTCATGACTTTTTTAAAATTTTGAATAAATTTGGACTGGTTGGGTGGTTGCTCTCATCAGAAGCTTGCACCTGTGCTGCTTTAGCATTTATTATCGGGGGGCCTGCTGCACCCTGCGAGTGCATTTGTCATTTGACAAGGTTGTGGTGAGTCTGCTCTTCATGTTGTATTTTTTTGAGTTTTTCTATGTTAACAATTCATCCTCCCCATTTTTTCATTGTTTGTACGTGAGACTTTTCGAGTTCCGCACTTTAGCACCACATGCCACTGCAGGTGAGCTGGTTTTTCCTTTTGTTTATAGTATTCTTAGAATGCTTGAGAAGTCCTCACTGCTTTTTGCAGAAGCAGAATATTCAACAACAGTAAATAAATTTCAGTTACAATAGCTATGGCCATGGCCACTGTTGTACATGTTCAGCTTTGCCCTTCTTGCACATTCATGTAACCCAATGACTTTAACGAGTAGTAAAAACCATTAACAGTGATTATTAGGATTGCTTCCCTATGAACTTTTAGCCTAAATTCATTTCTTAAAAAAAAGACCAGCACCTCTAAAGAAAATAAAGACAAGTGTGAATTGGTGTACCTCATGAATATATAAACAAGAAAACAAAGCTGCACTGTGAAATGCTATAACATGAAAACTGCTATATACAATGAAATGCACAAATTGTCCAATTCATGGGAGCCCATCAGCCCTGTTTTTATTTTTGTAGAACACTCCTATGTAACTGAGCAATCCTCCCATCAGCCTAAGGTATTTTTAATTAGTGCTGGATCCTACCTGACCTTTAAATTTTAGGGCTTCAGCCCAGAAGAGGCACATATAGTTAAAGTCTCTTGAAAGAGGTACATGTTGAAGGGACTGATGGGCTTTCAAGAATTGGCCAAATTGTACAACCTACGTGTATATTTTATCTTTACACTTGAAGTGAACCCAACAGTTTTTTTATCAGGATCGACCAGAGGAACAGCCTTCATAAGTAAACTTTTTGTTAGTATGTTTTATACTGTAGTTATTGCCTTTTTATGTAATTATAAAGTACACTGAAAGTAGAAGGTATTTCTCTATTAGCGTATCATAATAGCATTATAAGTATTTAAATAACCTAAAGCTTCATTATATTAAGTTTCAGAAGTTCATTAATTAGTCCGCCTGGAGAATAAAGTCTCAACTTTAAATTCCCTTAAGAATAAACCAAAGGCAATAATACATTTAATCTCTTCTCCTTCTCCAATCACTCGTTACTCCTGCAGAATGGATCTTCTAAAATATTTCCATTATTATTTCTGTCTTTTCTTTCATGCTACCTTTAGTTTGGTGCTTTGTTAAATATTTTCTTTCCTCATGTAACATTTGTCCTACATTTACACCTTAGCACATCATCAAATCATTAGGAATCATGTGAACATGATTACTAGTGTGAACGTAATGTCCTACAACCTAACCCATTTTATTATTGTTGGCTTTACACTTGATTCTGTTTTGAAAATATATGTACTGTATTTTCTGGCGTATAAGACTACTTTTTAACCCTTGAAAATCTTCTCAAAAGTCGGGTATCGTCTTATACGCCAGGTATTGTCTTATAGGGCAGGTGCGGAGTAATCTGCGGTCGCCGCATATTGTGGGGGGAGCGACACCAATGACGAGGTAAGGGGGCACCTCACCGGGAAGGTGTAAGTGAAGCAGAGGCAGAGAAGGAGATAATAGGATACAAGGGCGAGCCAGATTAGTGAAAGAGGAGTGTTTTTCTAGGCACAGCATCACTCTCTCTCTCTTATTTGCATAACCCTGGCATCCCAGACGCTGACAGTTTGCTTCACTTACACCTTCCTGGTGAGGCGCTCCCTCATCTCGTCATCGGGACCACTCCCCCCCACTATATACTTCGACCACAGATTGCTCTGCACCCACCCTATAAGACGACACCTGGCATATAAGACAACCCCCCGACTTTTGAGAAGATTTTATATTTTAACTGGAAAAGTTGGGGGTCGTCTTATACGCCCAGTCGTCTTATACGCCGGAAAATACGGTATGTGCAGCATTAATTATAATATATAGCTTATCCTTTTTTGGAAACTTCTTGACCATAATGACTACAAGCATAGATATGCAACTACAAACACCAATGTACTTCTTCTTAAGAAGTATGGCAACTCTGGACATTATTTTTATATCCTCAACGGTTCCGAAGTTCTTGGCTGTTTTGGTGAGTTCTAATAAGGCCATCAGCTTGCATGGCTGCCTTCTACAGTTATACATCTACGTCTCTGCAGGTGGCACAGTGTTTTATACTTTGGGTCTCCTATCAATAGATAGATATTTAGCAATCTGTCAACCTTTTCATTATAGCACAATTATGACCAGCCAGGTCTGCTGGAAAATTGTTTCTTATTTGTGGATATTTGGGTTTTTGGAGTTCATCCCAGCCATTCTTTCCATGGCTCACTTACAATGGTGAAAAAGGAATGTTATTGATCACTTTTTCTGTGATGGATCTGCTCTTTTGCACTTATCGTGTTCTGATACTCATGTAGTTCAGATATTATTTTTTTACTTTGCTTGTTTTGCTATTTTAAGTTCACTTATTCCAACAGTATCTTCTTACTATTTCATTATTTCATCTGTCTTACGAATCCCATCATCTACAGGCAGAAGGAAGACGTTCTCTACTTGTTCTTCTCACTTTATTGCTGTTGTGATCACTTATGGAAGTTGCGTTTTTATTTATATTCATCATGCAGGAGCTACTCCTTCCTGAAGTGGGGCAATTGTTGCTATCCTCAACAGTATGTTAGGTCCATTTTTACATCCATTTATTTATACTTTAAAAAACCAAGTAGTTATGACCAGCTTAAGGCGCATGTGTCGAAAACTGGTTCTTTTTTTTTTTAAATAAAAAAACAATCTAAACTTCATGGACTAACTGTGTAGTATAACATTTTTTCTAACACTTAAATAAAGAACATCTATTGTTCCACCACCTGTGATGTCAAGTGACCATGACTAGATTCTGGCACGTTGGACACCAATTCAAAAAGTGGATCACTTCTCAAACAAATTTAAGATGATTCTCTGCAAATATGAGACATGTTATTAATGCTGGATATGATTGTTTGAGATAGGTCATTGATCCAGTTACTTATACTGATTGCCATATTCAGTATTGAGAAAATTGGAGAATTTGTAAGTTGTCTCATTGGGGAATGTTTCTTTCTCTGGATGAACATTAAATAATATAATCAGTTAGACCAGATGGATATAGTGTATGTCCTTTTCTTTCATCCCTCATAATAACTATTAATGATGTAAATCTTCAAATCTGTTACCACATCCCACAATTTAAACTGCACACTTTATTTAATAGATCTTTTAAGGGACCTGTACCCAACCTGGGGTGGACTGGACAATGTTGGAAAGGAATAAACTGGGCCCACGGGTGTGATGAGTATTGGTAATTTTTTTTAAGTACACTACTGAAAGTTGAAATTTAAACACCAAGAAGGAAAAGTTTTGCAATTAAGGAAATTGTAGAATCAATAGACTTGATAATGATATGCAAATGGTGAAAAATGGAAACAAAATGTTTTAAACATGTCTGTTCATTCAATATTGGGTATGAGAGCAACATGCAGCAATACATAAACTAATACGCCTTAGCACGCTTATTATTGCGGTTATTAATGAATGTCTGAGGCATGTTCTGCTGAGTTGAATTCACTTGGGCATGCAAATCATCAAGATCTGCTGTTCGTTGCTCCCTCTGCAATGGCTGAGCATGGGGATTTCATGTGCCATGGTAGCATGTTTAGGACACACAAACTGCATACAATAGTATAGGCAACATATTGCCTGGTGCTTCAGCTTGAAAAATGGCTCCTGGAAATCTTTGCAGAAATGGATGTACCACTGTTCCATGATTGATTCATTCTGCGCTGCACTTAAAATTCAACATCACATACCAAGGCCACAAACAGTGTCTACTCAAACCATCAGAAGGCATTTTCTGGTCTTTGGAATGGAAACCATAGATCTAAAGCTACTGCTTTCAAAGTCAACAACAGGCTAAATGTTGCTCATGCAACTGTGAACAGCATATGTGGCATAAATGTACTACCATGACCTGCAACATCTCTAGACTTGTCTCTCATTGAGAATATCTCAGACATCATTTGTCACCAATTGCGAAGGGATCTGCCAGCAGTGGATCTTGATGATTTTTGTGCCCAAGTGCATTCAGCTTGGCAAATCAAATATATGTATATATATATATATATATATATATATATATATATATATATATATATATACATATATATATATACATATACTGTATATAGATATTGATCTCAAGCCACTTCTTTCAAAGGCTATTATACTGCAGAGACAGCAATGGAAGTCTACATTCTTTAGCAACTAGTCCTAATTTTGCATTGCATGCTATGATAGCTTAAGATTGGTCTGAAGACTATGTCAGCAGGATTGTGCACAGTAACCTACAGACAGTGTCAGGTCAGCGCCGTTATACTGATTAACCCCTTTCTGCCAGCTGACGGAATAGTACGTCAGCTGGCAGACCCCCTGCTTTCAGGTGGGCTCTGGCGGTGAGCCCACCTCAAAGCCGCGACATGTCAGCTGTTTTGTACAGCTGACATGTGCCCTCGCCCATTAACTAGTTAAATGCCACTGTCAAGTGCTGACAGCGGCATTTAACTAGCGCTCCCGGCCGCGCGGCCGGAATTGCTCGCACTGCTGACCCCCGTCACATGATCGGGGGTCAGCAGTGCATTGCCATAACAACCAGAGGTCTCCTTGAGACCTCTATGGTTGTTGATGGCCGATTGCTTTGAGCGCCACCTTGTGGTCGGCGTTCAAAGCAACCCTGCATTTCTGCTACATAGAGGTGATCTGTACTTCACCTCTATGTAGCAGAGGCGATCGAGTTGTGCATGCTTCTAGCCTCCTATGGAGGCTATTGAAGCATGCCAAAATTAAAAAAAAAAGTGATTAAAAATGTAAAAAAAATAAAAAATATATAAAAGTTCAAATCACCCCCCTTTCGCCACAATCAAAATAAAACAATTAAAAAAAAATCAAACATACACATATTTGGTATCGCCACGTTCAGAATCGCCCGATCTATCAATAAAAATAAAAAATTAACCTGACCGCTAAATGGCGTAGCAAGAAAAAAAATCAAAACGACAAAATTATGTTTTTTTGGTCGCCGCGACATTGCATTAAAATGCAATAACGGGCGATCAAAAGAACGTATCTACACCAAAACAGTATTATTTAAAACGCCAGCTCGGCACGCAAAAAATAAGCCCTCACCTGACCCCAGATAACGAAAATTGGAGACGCTACGGGTATCGGAAAATCGCCCAATTTTTTTTTTTTTTTTTAAGCAAACTTTGGAAATTTTTTTCACCACTTAGATAAAAAATAACCTAAACATGTTAGGTGTCTATGAACTCATAATGACCGGGAGAATCATAATGGCAGGTCAGTTTTAGCATTTGGTGAACCTAGCAAAAAAGCCAAACAAAAAACAAGTGTGAGATTGCACTTTTTTTTGCAATTTCATCACACTTGGAATTTTTTCCCGTTTTCTGTTACATGGCATGGTAAAACCAATGATATCGTTCAAAAGTACATCTTGTCCCGCAATAAATAAGCCCTCACATGGCCATATTGACAGAAAAATAAAAAAGTTATGGCTCTGGGAAGGAGGGGAGCAAAAAACGAAAATGAAAAAGCGGAAAAAGCTCCGGGGGTGAAGGGGTTAAAATGATACCTTGTATACCTGAAATCTGTCTTGTGATTGTTGATTAACCTTATTTACAGTTTTGTGTGAATGATTTGCCCATGCTCTGGGGCGGGCCTGTGGGGGGAGGGGGGTCTTTATGTGGTGCTCTGTTTAGGTATTCATAATGCAGACTGCTGACAGGTCAAAGATCCCTCATTGACCTGCCTTCTAGTTTGCATAATGAATATCTGTACATCCTGTAGAAAAAGAAAACCCTCTGCAGTCGTGGCACCTGCGCTGCAGCATAATCACATATTTACTGTCCTAATAATAACTGTGCTTGATGTTATTCAGATTGTACAAAAAAATATTTTAAAATGTCACCCGTCACACCTGCACAGTAGGAGCTATCGGTGTCTATAGAGGCGATCCGATAGCTGCTATTGTGCAAATAGCATTGTGGCAAATACAAGTTGCAAAATATAAAATGAATAAAGTTTATTAATAAATGTATAATGATATGTCAACAAGCAGTATGGGAAAGATACGACTAAAAGATAACAAAAGACTGAGGGTGCCGTCACACAGTACCATTTCGATCGCTATGACGGTACGATTCGTGACGTTCCAGCGATATCGTTACGATATCGCTGTGTCTGACACGCAGCAGCGATCAGGGATCCTGCTGAGAATCGTACGTCGTAGCAGATCGTTTGGAACTTTCTTTCGTCGCTGGATCTCCCGCTGTCATCGCTAGATCGGTGTGTGTGACACCGATCTAGCGATGCGTTCGCTTGTAACCAGGGTAAACATCGGGTTACTAAGCGCAGGGCCGCGCTTAGTAACCCGATGTTTACCCTGGTTACCAGCGTAAATGGAAAAAAAAACAAACAGTACATACTTACATTCCGGTGTCCGTCAGGTCCCTTGCCGTCTGCTTCCCGCACTCACTGACTGCCGGCCGTAAAGTGAAAGCAGAGCACAGCGGTGACGTCACCGCTGTGCTGTGCTTTCACTTTACGGCCGGCAGTCAGTGAGTGCGGGAAGCAGACGGCAAGGGACAGACACCGGAATGTAAGTATGTGCTGTTTGTTTTTTTTTACACTCGTAACCAGGGTAAACATCGGGTTACTAAGCGCGGTCCTGCGCTTAGTAACCCGATGTTTACCCTGGTTACCCGGGGACCTCGGCATCGTTGGTCGCTGGAGAGCTGTCTGTGTGACAGCTCTCCAGCGACCACACTACGATTTACCTACGATCACGGCCAGGTCGTATCGCTGGTCGTGATCGTAGGTAAATCGTATAGTGTGATGGTACCCTGACTGGCACTTCCAAATCAGGAAACTGATGTGCAGAGGTGCGAACTAAGAGCAGCCATCTCAATACATAACAAATAAATAAAGTTGCACTCTGTAGTACTAAAGCATGTAAATATGAAAGATAGATATCAGAATAATCTAGTCGATATAATGGTCTATGAAATGACCAAACATATACCCGATGAAAGAAAAGAAAGCCTCCTTCTCCCTTTTAAATGAAAAAGTAAATGTGAATTAACTAGGAAACATACATAATAAACCAACTGGCAACAAGTGGTACATAAGACATATTAGATAACCAGTAGTCTGGTAAAATTTACATGTAGGGACCTCAAAGATATAATACTGAATAAAATAGGAGGTCCAATCCCACAGTCATGTAGACCTAAGAGAAGCCTAGAACAATAGAGGTCCCATTTGTGTCTAATAAACTACATCTGACAATAAACACAATATGTAATGTGTATATCTTGAGATGTAATATGCCAGGAAAACACATACAGTAGCATGTAAAAGTTTTGGCACCCCTGGTTAAAATTACTGTCATTGTGAACAGTTAAGCAATTTGAAGATGAAATGATCTCTAAAATGCCTAGAGCTAAAGATGACACATTTTCTTTGTATTTTAGGCAATATATATATAAATCTTTTTCATTTTAAAAATTACAGAAAGGAAAATGGATCAATGCAAAAGTTTGTGCACCCTTGGAGATTTGTGAGCTCAGGTAATCAAGGTTTCAAACCTTAACCCCATAAGCCCCAAGGGTGGTTTACGTTAATGACCGGGCCAATTTTTACAATTTTGACCACAGTCCCTTTATGAGGTTATAACTCTGGAACGCTTCAACGGATCCTGATGATCCTGACAACGTTTTCTCGTGACATATTATACTTCATGATAGTCATAAAATGTATTTGATACTACCTGCGGTTATTTGTGAAAATAACAGAAACTTGGCAAAAATTTTGAAAATTTTGCAATTTTCCAAATTTCAAATTTAGATTTTTATGCCCTTAAATCACTGAGACATTGTTAGGGCTAGCGGAACGCACCAAATAATAAGACAGATAGTGTATGGTGCGTTCGCAGCCCGGGGTCCACCGTGCAGAGATGGAACCTGCTGCCAAGTAATGACGGACTATATGGCGGTACTCATAAGTATACACACGTGGGTTAAACTTCACCCAGCGTGAAAGAAGCGATCCTGTTGCGTCACAGGATCGCGGTACCGCACATAGAGGGCGAGCAAGTAGTCAGCGAACTCAACCCCAACTAGGATTGAAGTCCGATTAGACCCTTGCTGGCACAACACCGCAACTGGGTGTGTAAGGAAGCTGAATACCAATATTAGGGCACAAGAGTGCATGCGGTGCCGCACTGACGAATGCCACTAACCACCCAGGCTTGGGTAAGGAAAGCACAGAGGAAGTGCACGGCGCCGTACTGGCGGTCACAGCAACTGGACGCTGTAACGTGTGATTCGTGCTGTAGGCTAAGTTGGGCGCTAGATAGCAACCATACACCTTCCGCGAACAGACATTCAATAGGGTAGGGGTATCCAAGGATGACTTGCACTCACAACATACACACATTAACAATTGTACACTAGCGCATGGCCGTGCGGTCATGCGCAGTTTATATAGTTGCAGCACAGGAAGTGGCCACAGAAACTTTGCCCTTCCAAGACCTGCCAAGAGGACCAATGGAATGTGCTGCAGAGCCTGAGCACATGACCCTCGATCTCCAACGGGAGATCTTGCCCTGGGCATGCTCAGTGTGTGCAGACAAGGACTTAGTCCCAGAGAAGTCCGCTCGCTGCTGACCAGCACTGGCTTTAATGGTAGAAGCTGAAGAAGCAGCAGTAACTCTCTGTACAGAGTGAGAGTGAGCAAGACGCTGGGACCGACGTCCCTGCTGAGCAGACTCCACTGCGGCTGGATAAAAATGGGAGACCGCAGCGGAGATGGCTCGAGATTCCCCCTGTGCAGAAGCGGGAACTCGAGACCTAACATTACCCCCGCTCCTAGGGCCCCCCCCCTCCTTGGGCCTCGCTACGCTCGAAGGCAGCAACGAGCTGTGGGGCCCGAATGTTTTCAGCAGGCTCCCATGACCTGTCCTCTGGGCCATAACCCTTCCAATCCACCAGATAGAACTTTTTGCTGCGTACCACCTTGCACCCCAAAATAGCGTTCACCTCGTAATCGTCCGTAGACGAACCCGATGTCCCGGCAGATGACTCGGAATACCGGGACATGTATATGGGTTTCAAGAGGGACACATGAAAGGTGTCAGTGATACCCAAGCGTGGAGGAAGAGCCAAACGGTAGACCACAGGATTAACCCGTTCGAGAATCTTGAAGGGACCCAAGTAGCGAGGAGCAAACTTAGTGGACTCAACTCGCAGCCTGATGTTACGGGCAGAGAGCCACACCAAGTCGCCAGGAGCAAAGGTCGGAGCGGGGCGCCAATGAACATCGGCGGAGGACCTCATTCTCTCCTTGGAGGCCCGAATGGCATCCTGAGTGCAGTCCCAAATGTCCCGTGCCTCCACAGCCCAGTCTGCCACCCTGGAGTCAGCAGAAGACACAGGCATGGGCACAGGAACATGCGGATGCTGGCCGTAATTTAGGAGGAATGGAGTCTGACCGGTGGAGTCGGCTACGGCATTGTTAAGTGCAAACTCTGCCCACGGTAGCAAGGATGCCCAGTCATCCTGCCTGGCAGAAACAAAATGTCGTAAATATGTGACCAAGGTCTGGTTGGCCCTCTCTACCAACCCATTCGTCTCGGGATGATATGCCAAAGAGAGATTCAACTCAATACTGAGTAGACGACAAAGCTCTCTCCAGAATCGAGACTCAAACTGGGGACCCCGGTCACTAACAATTTTGTCTGGCATACCGTGTAAAGATATGCTTGACGAACAAGACAGCCAACGCCCGTGCAGAAGGTAGCCGTGGAAGAGGCACCAAGTGCACCATTTTGGAAAAATGGTTGGAGATCACCCAGATAATGGTGCAGTTACGAGACTTGGGTAAGCCCACCACAAAGTCCATCCCGACCATCTCCCAGGGCCTGTCCGCCACCGGCAGAGGATAAAGCAAACCAGCTGGCCGTTGCCGAGGAGTCTTGTTCTTGGCGCAAGAGACACACGCCCAAACATACTCTGCGACATCACGAGCCATATGCGGCCACCAGTACGTCCTCGCCAGTAACTCAGATGTCCTTTTGGTACCAAAATGTCCACCCACCCTGGACGAGTGTGCCCAAGAGAGAACCTCCGGTCGCAAATTGGATGGAACAAAAGTCTTGCCCGGGGGCACAGACTCTAGCGAAACCGGGGCCACAGTTCTCAAGCTCTCGGTGGGGACAATAAGCCGAGGCTCCTCCTCCTCCTCCGCAGATGACACAACGGAGCGAGAGAGAGCGTCGGCCTGAATGTTCTTCTCCCCAGAAAGAAAATGGAGGGTGAAATGAAACCGGGAGAAGAATAAGGACCATCTGGCCTGGCGAGAATTCAACCGCTGGGCTGTCTGCAGGTACACCAAATTTTTATGGTCTGTGAAGACTTGGAAGGGAAAACGTGCTCCCTCCAGGAGATGTCTCCACTCCGAGAAAGCCAACTTCATGGCTAGCAACTCCCTGTCCCCGATGGAATAATTCCTCTCTGCTGGTGAGAAGGTCTTGGAGAAAAAGAAGCAAGGATGCTTCCGACCTTGAGCATCCTTTTGGAAGAGGACTGCTCCAGCACCAACAGAAGAGGCATCCACCTCCATGATAAATGGCTTATCAACATCGGGGCGATGTAGGATGGGAGCGCTAGCAAAGTGTGACTTTATAGAGTTAAAGGCCTTGGAGACCTCCTCAGACCACAATTTGGGATTCGCCCCCTTCTTGGTGAGGGCAACCAAGGGAGCTACCAAAGTTGAGAAGTGCGGAATGAACTGGCGATAATAATTAATGAACCCCATAAAGCACTGCACTGCTTTAAGAGAATGGGGTTCCTGCCAGTCCATCACAGCCTGTAGTTTGGCAGGATCCATAGCCAATCCCTGGGCAGAGATGATGTAGCCTAGGAAAGGTAAGGACTCCTGCTCAAACATACACTTCTCCAACTTGGCATAGAGGGAGTTTGCCCGTAGGAGGTCGAAGACTTTGCAAACATCTCTCCGGTGGGAGTCAATATCTGGAGAGTAGATGAGAATATCATCCAGATAGACTACGACCGAGGTGGAAAGCATATCCCGGAAGATATCGTTCACAAAGTCTTGGAAAACGGTTGGGGCATTACAGAGCCCGAAGGGCATCACCAGATATTCATAGTGCCCATCCCTGGTGTTAAAAGCCGTCTTCCATTCGTCCCCCTCACGGATGCGAATCAGGTTGTAAGCACCCCGCAGATCTAGTTTAGTAAATACCCTTGCTCCCCGAAGCCTATCGAAGAGCTCAGATATCAAGGGCAAGGGATACTTATTTTTAACGGTGATGGCGTTAAGACCCCTGTAGTCTATGCATGGACGTAGTTCCCCACTCTTCTTCTGCACGAAGAATAACCCTGCCCCAGCAGGTGACACTGACTTCCTAATGAATCCTCTTGCCAGATTTTCCTGGATGTACTGTGACATTGCCTCCGTCTCCGGGAGAGATAGCGGATAGACTCGACCCCGGGGAGGCTCAGCACCAGGCAAGAGATCAATAGGACAGTCATAGGGGTGATGGGGCGGAAGGATCTCCGCCGCCTTTTTGGAGAACATGTCTGCATAAGACCAATACTGCTTGGGGAGAGAGGAAAGATCTGCGGGTACCTCAGTAGTAGCAACCTGAACGCACTCCCTCTGACACCTACCCCCACAAGATTCGCCCCATCCCAGGATTCTGCCAGAGGACCACTCGATATGAGGAGAGTGGTACCGTAGCCAAGGTATTCCCAACAGGACCTCATCAATTCCCTCAGGAATGACGAGCAGAGATATAATCTCCTGATGAGATGGCGACATGGACAGAGTAAAAGGGATGGTCTGGTGTGTTATCTGTGAGGGCAGTGTTGACCCATTCACCACTCGTACCGTTACTGGTTGAGCTAGCATAACCAGGGGTATTGCGTGACGTTGGGCGAAGGCAGAAGACATAAAATTGCCCTCCGCCCCAGAATCCACGCAGAGCTCTACTGAGTGGGAGAATGAGCCTATAGTAATTGTCCCCTTAAAGGACAATTTAGAGGCAAACGTCGCCGTGTCTAGTGCACCTCCACCTACTACCACTAGACGCTGACGTTTCCTCGACCGCTGAGAACATCTGGTGGCTAGATGTCCCGACTGCTGGCATACATGACAGACCTTGAGTGCACCAGCGGTCCGGGACTTAGATCCCGCTTGTGACACTTCCCTGGCCTCATGTGACTCAGGAACCAGAATCGGAGATTCCAGAGGTTTGGCGAAGGTAGGAGCCAGCCGAAACCTCTGCCTACACTGGGCTCGCTCTAACCTCCGCTCGTTAAAACGGCGGTCAATTCGAGTGGAGACAGTTATTAACTCCTCCAGTGTGGCAGGAATCTCCCTAGTGGCCAGAGCGTCCT
The DNA here is from genome assembly GCF_032444005.1 of Ranitomeya imitator. Taxonomy (NCBI): domain Eukaryota; kingdom Metazoa; phylum Chordata; class Amphibia; order Anura; family Dendrobatidae; genus Ranitomeya; species Ranitomeya imitator. Next base: position 361,323,192 of record NC_091282.1, on the reverse strand, counting down.
TAACGTGGTCAGCCAGGCCCCTCCAAAATATGGGGATAAGAGGTTTATCCGACCAATCCAGCTCAGAAGCTAAAGTGCGGAATTGGACAGCAAAATGACTGACCAAGGACTCACCCTGAGTTAATGCCAGCAGTTGGAGCGCAGTATCATGGGTGACTTGAGGTCCTAAAAAGACCTGTTTCAGAGTGCTCAGAAACAGCGGAGCACTCTGCACCACATGATCGCCACGCTCCCACAGCGGCGTAGCCCATTCCAACGCCCTGTCCGACAAGAGAGACACTATAGATCCCACCTTAGCCCGCTCTGTGGGAAAACGTGCAGCCAGGAGCTCGAGGTGAATAGAGCACTGACTCACAAATCCCCTACAAAATTTGCTGTCACCAGAAAATTTTTCTGGCAGCGGGAGGAGAGAAAATGTCGGAGCAGGGGTGGCAATGGACAGGGTTGCTGCAGCCACGCTAGCAGCCTGTACAGCGACTGCGGTAACATCCACAGCTGAGGTTGCGCTCTCAAGAGCCGCCAACCTACCCTCCAGCTGCTGGATATACCGCAAGGATTGCTGTTTGTCCGTCATTACTAGCCAGACCCTGGCGCTAGTGTAATGTTAGGGCTAGCGGAACGCACCAAATAATAAGACAGATAGTGTATGGTGCGTTCGCAGCCCGGGGTCCACCGTGCAGAGATGGAACCTGCTGCCAAGTAATGACGGACTATATGGCGGTACTCATAAGTATACACACGTGGGTTAAACTTCACCCAGCGTGAAAGAAGCGATCCTGTTGCGTCACAGGATCGCGGTACCGCACATAGAGGGCGAGCAAGTAGTCAGCGAACTCAACCCCAACTAGGATTGAAGTCCGATTAGACCCTTGGTGGCACAACACCGCAACTGGGTGTGTAAGGAAGCTGAATACCAATATTAGGGCACAAGAGTGCATGCGGTGCCGCACTGACGAATGCCACTAACCACCCAGGCTTGGGTAAGGAAAGCACAGAGGAAGTGCACGGCGCCGTACTGGCGGTCACAGCAACTGGACGCTGTAACGTGTGATTCGTGCTGTAGGCTAAGTTGGGCGCTAGATAGCAACCATACACCTTCCGCGAACAGACATTCAATAGGGTAGGGGTATCCAAGGACGACTTGCACTCACAACATACACACATTAACAATTGTACACTAGCGCATGGCCGTGCGGTCATGCGCAGTTTATATAGTTGCAGCACAGGAAGTGGCCACAGAAACTTTGCCCTTCCAAGACCTGCCAAGAGGACCAATGGAATGTGCTGCAGAGCCTGAGCACATGACCCTCGATCTCCAACGGGAGATCTTGCCCTGGGCATGCTCAGTGTGTGCAGACAAGGACTTAGTCCCAGAGAAGTCCGCTCGCTGCTGACCAGCACTGGCTTTAATGGCAGAAGCTGAAGAAGCAGCAGTGACTCTCTGTACAGAGTGAGAGTGAGCAAGACGCTGGGACTGACGTCCCTGCTGAGCAGACTCCACTGCGGCTGGATAAGAATGGGAGACCGCAGCGGAGATGGCTCGAGATTCCCCATGTGCAGAAGCGGGAACTCGAGACCTAACAGACATGTCACACAAAAACTTAATAAGTAACAATTCCCACATGTCTACTTTACATCAGCACAAATTTGGAAACAACATTTTTTTTTCTTAGGGAGTTATAAGGGTTAAAAGTTGACCATCAATTTCTCATTTTTACAACACCACTTTTTTTTATGGACCACTTCACATTTGAAGTCATTTTGAGAGGTCTATATGATAGAAAATAATCAAGTGTGACACCATTCTAAAAACTGCACCCCTCAAAGTGCTCAAAACCGCATTCAAGAAGTTTATTAACCCTTCAGGTGTTTTACAGGAATTTTTGGAATGTTTAAAAAAAACATTTAACTTTTTTTCACAAAAAATTTACTTCAGCTCCAATTTGTTTTATTTTACCAAGGGTAACAGAAGAAAATGGACCCCAAAAGTTGTTGAACAATTTGTCCTGAGTATGCCGATACCCCATATGTTGGGGTAAACCACTGTTTGGGCAAACGGTAGAGCTCAGAAGCGAAGGAGCGCAATTTGACTTTTCAATGCAAAATTGACTGGAATTGAGATGGGACACCATGTTGCGTTTGGAGAGCCCCTGATGTGCCTAAACATTGAAACCCCCCACGAGTGACACCATTTTGGAAAGTAGACCCCCTAAGGAACTTATCTAGATGTGTGGTGAGCACTTTGACCCACAAAGTGCTTCACATAAAGGTACCGTCACACTAGACGATATCGCTAGTGATCCGTGACGTTGCAGCGTCCTCGCTAGCGATATCGTCCAGTGTGACAGGCAGCAGCGATCAGGCCCCTGCTGTGCTGTCGCTGGTCGGGGATGAAAGTCCAGAACTTTGTTTCGTCGCTGGACTCCCCGCAGACATCGCTGAATCGGTGTGTGTGACACCGATTCAGCGATGTCTTCGCTGGTAACCAGGGTAAACATCGGGTAACTAAGCGAAGGGCCGCGCTTAGTAACCCGATGTTTACCCTGGTTACCATCGTTAAAGTAAAAAAAACAAACACTACATACTTACCTACCGCTGTCTGTCCCCGGCGCTGTGCTTCTCTGCTCTGGCTGTGAGCACAGCGGCCGGAAAGCAGAGCGGTGACGTCACCGCTCTGCTTTCCGGCTGCCCGGCGCTCACAGCCAGAGCAGAGAAGCACAGCGCCGGGGACAGACAGCGGTAGGTAAGTATGTAGCGTTTGTTTTTTTTACTTTAACGATGGTAACCAGGGTAAACATCGGGTTACTAAGCGCGGCCCTGCGCTTAGTTACCCGATGTTTACCCTGGTTACCGGGGACCTCGGGATCGTTGGTCGCTGGAGAGCTGTCTGTGTGACAGCTCTCCAGCGACCAAACAGCGACGCTGCAGCGATCCGGATCGTTGTCGGTATCGCTGCAGTGTCGCTTAGTGTGACGGTACCTTAAGTTTATAATGCAGAGCCGTAAACATAAAAAATCATATTTTTTCACAAAAATGATCTTTTTGCCCCCAATCTTTTATTTTCCCAAGGGTAATGGAAGAAATTGGACCCCAAAAGTTGTTTTGCAACTTGTGCTGAGTACACTGATACCCCATATGTGGGTGTAAACCACTGTTTAGGCGCATGGCAGAATTCGGAAGGGAAGGAGCGCCGTTTGACTTTTCAATGCAAAATTGACTCGAATTGAGATGGGATGCCATGTTGCTTTTGGAGAGCCCCTGATGTGCCTAAACATTGAAACCCCCAACAAGTGACACCATTTTGGAAAGTAGACCCCCTAAGGAACTTATCTATATGTGTTGTGAGAGCTTTGAACCCCCAAATGTTTCACTACAGTTTATAACCCAGAGCCGTGAAAATAAAAAATCATTTTTTTCCACAAAAATTATTTTTTAGCCCCCAGCTTTGTATTTTCCAAAGGGTAACAGGAGAAATTGGACCCCAAAAGTTGTTGTCCAATTTGTCCTGAGTACACTGATACCCCATATGTGGGGGGGAACCATCGCTTGGGCGCATGGCAGAGCTCGGAAGGGAAGGAGCACCGTTTGGAATGCAGACTTAGATGAAATGTCTGCAGGTGTCACATTGCGTTTGCAGAGCCCCTAATGTACCTAAGCAGTAGAAACCCCCCATAAGGGACCCCATATTGGAAACTAGACCCCCCAAGGAACTTATCTAGATGTGTTGTGAGAACTTTGAACCCCCAAGTGTTTCACTACAATTTATAACGTAGAGCCGTGAAAATAAAAAATCATTTTTTTCCCACAAAAATGTTTTCTAGCCCCCCAAATTTTTATTTTCCCAAGAGTAACAAGAGAAATTGGACCCCAAAAGTTGTTGTCCAATTTGTCCTGAGTACGCTTATACCCCATATGTTGGGGTAAACCCCTGTTTGGGAACACAGGAGAGCTCGGAAGGGAAGGAGCACTGTTTTACTTTTTCAACACAGAATTGGCTAGAATTGAGATCAGACGCCATGTCGCGTTTGGAGAGCCCTGATGTGCCTAAACAGCGAAACCCCCAATTCTAACTGAAACCCTAACCCAAACACACCCCTAATCCCATCCACACCCCTTATCCCAACCACACCCCTAACCCCAACCACACCCCTAACCCCAACCACACCCCTAAACCCAACCACACCCCTAACCCCAACACACCCCTAACCCTAATCCCAACCCTAACCACACCCCTAACTCCAACATACCCCTTACCCTAATCCCAACCATAACCCTAACCACACCCCTAACCCTGACACACCCTAACCCTAATTCCAGCTGTAAATGTAATCCAAACCCTAACTTTAGCCCCAACCCTAACTGTAGCCCTAACCCTAACTTTAGCCCCAACCCTAACCCTAATTTTAGCCCCAACACTAACCCTATCTTTAGCCCCAACCCTAACCCTATCTTTAGCCCCAACCGTAACTGTAGCCCTAACCCTAACTTTAGCCCCAACCCTAACCCTAACTTTAGCCCCAGCCCTAACCCTAACTTTAGCCCCAACCCTAACTGTAGCCTAACCCTAGCCCCAACCCTATCCCTAGCCCTAACCTAGCCCAACCCTAACCCTAGCCAAAACCCTAACCCTAGCCCTAACCCTAGCCCTAGCCCTAACCCTAGCCCTAACCCTCGCCCTAGCCTTAACCCTAGCCCTAACCCTAACCTAGCTCTAACCCTAACCCTAGCCCTGTCCCTAGCCCTAACCTTATCCCTACCCCTAGCCCTAGCCCTAGCCCTAACCCTAATGGGAAAATGGAAATAAATACATTGTTTTAATTTTATTATTTTTCCCTAACTAAGGGGGTGATGAAGGGGGATTTGATTTACTATTTATAGCAGATATTTTAGCAGATTTTTATGATTGGCAGCTGTCACACACTAAACGACGCTGTTTATTGCAAAAAATAGTTTTTGCATCTCCATATTTTGAGAGCTATAATTTTTCCATACTTTGGTCCACAGAGTCATGTGAGGTCGTTTTTTGCAGGACAAGATGATGTTTCTATTGGTATCATTTTTGGGCACGTGACATTTTTTGATCACTTTTTATTCCAATTTTTGTGAGGCAGAATGACCAAAAACCAGCTATTCATGAATTTCTTTTGGGGGCGCATTTATACCGTTCCATGTTTGGTAAAATTGATAAAGCAGTTTTATTCTTTGGGTCAGATCAATTACAGCGATACCTCATTTATATCATTTTTTATGTTTTGGCGCTTTTATACGATAAAAACTATTTTATAGAAAAAATAATAATTTTTGCATCGCTTTATTCTGAGGACTGTAACTTTTTTATTTTTTCGCTGATGATGCTGTATGGCAGCTCCTTTTTGGCAGGACAAGATGACGTTTTCAGCGGTACCATGGTTATTTATATCTGTCTTTTTGATCACGTGTTATTCCACTTTTTTTTTGGCGGTATGATAATAAAGCATATTATTCCACTTTTTGTTTGGTGGTATGATAATGAAGCTTTGTTTTTGCCTTTTTTTACTTTTTACGGTGTTCACTGAAGGGGTTAACTAGTGCGACAGGTTTATAGGTTGGGTCATTACGGATGCGGCGATACTAAATATGTGTACTTTTATTTTTTTTATTATTATTTAGATAAAGAAATGTATTAATGGGAACAATATAATTTTTTTATTTAGGAATTTTTTTTTTTTACACATCTAAATATTTTTTTTTACTTTATAACATTGTCCCAGGGGGGACATCACACTATAGGGTCAGATCGCTGATCTGACACTTTGCATAGCACTGTGTCAGATCAGCGATCTGACAAGCAGGGCTGCAGGCTTACCAGCGAATGCTCTGAAGATCCTGGGCCTGCGGGGAGGAGACGCTCGGTACAAGGTGAGCACATCGCCTTGTACCGAGGGTCTCAGGGAGCCCCTTCCCTGTGCGATGCTTCCCTATGCCCCCGGTACTCTGCGATCATGGTTGATCGCAGTGTTTTGGGGGTTAATGTGCCAGGAGCGGTCTGTGACCGCTAATGGCACATAGTGCCGGATGTCAGCTGCGATAGTCATCTGACACCCGGCTGCGATTGGCCGCGCTCCCTCCTTGAGCACAGCCGATTGCATATGACGTACTATTCCGTCACTGGGAATTAAGTCTTAGGTCACCTCGACGGGATAGTACGTCATATGGGATTAAGGGGTTAATTACCCTGTTAAGGTTATGGCTTGTTTGCTACCATATTTAGGAAAGGCAAGGTGATGCAAATTTCCCAGCTTTATAAAGACCCAGCCTCCTCTAACCTTGCGTCGCAAAACAGCAGCCATGGGTTCTTCTAGACAGCTGTCTAGCACTCTGAAAATGAAAATGGAGGAGAACTACAAAGCAGGAGAAAGTTTTAAGAAGATGGCAAAGCAGGAAAAGTTCAAAGAAAACGTATTTAATGTCCAAAATTCACAAAATGAACAGCACACGGTATCCTCTGGCTTGCAATTGAGGCATCAAAAGAGTCTGTATCCGAGGGTGGCTGTAGGGTGCCCAAACTTTTGTGGCTTCCCACTTTCCTTTTTGTAATTTTTAAAATAGAAAAGATGAAAAAATTTATTTTTTGCCTAAAATGCAAAGGAAATGTATCACCTTTAACTTTAGATCTTTCAGAGATCATTTTATCTTCACCTTGCTTAACTGTTCACTATAACAGTAACTTTGATGAGGGGTGCCCAAACAATTACATGCCACTATACGGTGACCAGAAAAATGCCCACAGGAAAAATGCCCACAGGAAAATTGCCCACAGGAAAATTGCCCACATGGAAAATTGCCCACATGGAAAATTGCCCACATGGAAATTTGCCCACACGCAAAATTGCCCACACGGAAAATTGCCCACACGGAAAATTGCCCACACGGAAAATTGCCCACACGGAACATTGCCCACACAGAAAATTGCCAACTGCAGCATCACAAAGTTTCAGATCCATGATATTTGAGGTGAAAGTTGAAGAATGCCCGCAGAAAATTGCCCTCAGGGTGAATTATAGGTTGAATTCTCTGTAGGATAGGGGGATAGTATATGCATGTATACATGAGATGCTCTGCATGGTAGAAGAATAATATATAATTATAGGTGAGACACTCTGCAGGACACAGAATAGCAAAGAGATGTAGGTTAAATGCTCTGCAGGACAGGGGGATATTATGCAGGTATACGTGAGATGCTCTGCAGGGCAGAAGAATAATATAGAATTATAGGTGAGTTGCTCTGCAGGATAGAGAATAGCGAAGATCTATAGGTTAAATGCTCTGCAGGACAGGGGTTAGTATGCAGGTATACGTGAGATGCTCTACAGAACAGAGAATAGTATAGAATTATAGGTGAGATGCTCTGCAGCACAGAAGAATGTCGACGAAAATTGCCCACATAAAAAACTGCCAACAAGTTTATTAAGAACAGTTTATTAAGGAGTTCTAATAACAACAATAACTTAAGTTTATTAAATCATCATTGCACACCTGCAAATAATTAGCCGCCGGGGGATAGTCCTTGACTTCCATGGGCTCCATTGAAATACAATACAGCACAACACAGGCAGCAAAGAAAATGCAGGATGGATTTCAACAAAGGTCTCTGGGACCAGTTTACTTCTCCAGGTTCTACAGGTTTGGTTCACTCATCCCTAGTCCCAGAGTACGGATTCTGTTCTTAGGAGTTGTCATTCCACTGTGCTAACAATAATTCTACTCTCATTGTGGTGTGTCTGGGCCTAGAGACCCTTATTCCACTCTCATTGTGGTGTGTCTGGGCCTATAGTCCCTTATTCCACTCTCATTGTGGTGTGTCTGGGCCTAGAGACCCTTATTCCACTCTCATTGTGGTGTGTCTGGGCCTAGAGACCCTTATTCCACTCTCATTGTGGTGTGTCTGGGCCTAGAGACCCTTATTCCACTCTCATTGTGGTGTGTCTTGGCCTAGAGACCCTTATTCCACTCACATTGTGGTGTGTCTGGGCGTAGAGACCCTTATTCCACTCTCATTTTGGTGTGTCTGGGCCTAGAGACCCTTATTCCACTTTCATTGTGGTGTGTCTGGGCCTAGAGACCCTTATTCCACTCTCATTGTGGTGTGTCTGGACCTAGAGACCCTTATTCCACTCTCATTGTGGTGTGTCTGGGCCTCGAGAACCTTATTCCATTCTCATTGTGGTGTGTCTGGGCCTAGAGACCCTTATTCCACTCTCATTGTGGGGTGTCTGGGCCTAGAGACCCTTATTCCACTCTCATTGTGGGGTGTCTGGGCCTAGAGACCCTTATTCCACTCTCATTGTGGTGTGTGTGGGCCTAGAGACCCTTATTCCACTCTCATTGTAGTGTGTGTGGGCCTAGAGACCCTTATTCCACTCTCATTGTGGTGTGTCTGGGCCTAGAGACCCTTATTCCACTCTCATTGTGGGGTATCTGGGCCTAGAGACCCTTATTCCACTCTCATTGTGGTGTGTGTGTGCCTAGAGACCCTTATTCCACTCTCATTGTGGTGTGCCTGGGCCTAGAGACCCTTATTCAAATCCACTCTGCATTTCCTTCCATCCTATGCCTGCCTGCACCTGCAGTATATGTGTATGATACATAACTATGTAGGATCTGTTCACTCTTACTCTTGGTAGTCATAAGTGGACAGGGAAGGAAGTGCAGGCGCCAGATTCACGGCCACTGAAGTCAATGGGAGAGCGGTGCTGCTATGGCACTTCCGCTCCTCTGACAGATTCTGACAGAATCTCACCTTTCTGAGGTGCCTTCTGGGCTTCCAGGACCATCTATCTCAGCCAGCAGCACCCTGCTTTTGGTGGACACCCACTGAGATGATAATGTATTAGATCTGACCTGCAGTCCCATGTAACTCCACAGATAATACAGTGATACTTTTGTGGGTAGTGATAGCAGTGATGGTTGCTCTGGATCATACTGCTGCTGTTTCTGCATGTGCTGCTGTTCTAGGCTGGTGGGAGGAGTAAGGCAGAATCAGTGTGAGATGAGAGCAGACTAGATCTATCTATTGCTGATAATGACAGACTGCTACAAACCACAGATCTTCAGCATGTTTGCAGTTTTGCACTAGGTCAGCTGTAAATCACAAGTTGATCACACATCATGTGAACATCCTCACATTTCACCTCAAATATCATAGATCTGAAACTTTGTGATGCTGCAATTGGCAATTTTCCGTGTGGGGAATTTTCCGTGTGGGCAATTTTCCATGTGGGCAATTTTTCGTGTGACCAATTTTCCTGTGGGCATTTTTCCTGTGGGCATTTTTCATGTGGGCAATTTTCTCTTAATTACTTACTTTACATTATGCTTCTTATTATGATCCACATACTCATATACTATACAGTTAAAAGTAACATCTTACATTCTCACGTGTATCCCTCTGTCTGCTGTATTTTACGCAAGTCACACTGATGTTCCGTGTGCAATCCGTATTTTTCTCGCACCCATAGACTTTCATTGGTGGATTTTTTGCCCAGTACGCTGACAAATGCAGCATGCTGCGATTTTCTACGCCCGTAAAATACGGCTGCAAAATATATGGCAGATAGGAGCTGCCCCATAGAGAATCATTGGTCCGTGTGCAATGCGTTGTTTTTGCGCCTCTCATACGTATGTAAAACTCGCTATTGCGACGCCGGCCTTATAGTGATGCAATAGCAAATACTATTTTTTATAAATCACTGCATAATTGTGAAAAAATAGCAAATTATAAAAATACTAAATATTCATGGAGATGCTGTAATTGTACTGACCATAAAGATAAAGTCACCTTATCACATTTACCACAGTGTAACATGGTGCAAAAATAAATTACAGACAATTCCTGAATTGCTTTATTTTCATTCTGTTTCTCAAAAATTGGAATAAAAATCATGCAATATATACCATGCAATATCTGTCTTTCCAGTGGGTCCCTATGGAGGATGGATGCTTCGGGATCCATCTAGTGCACACTAATGGGCGCATACCTCCCGAGCATATGCACGCAGTGTCCACAATCGCAGTGTCAACCTAGCTTTAGTTTGAGCTGGTGCTGAAGCAGTTTCAACTGATCATGAGAGTGTCGGACCTTCACCAATCTTATATTGAGATGAGTTGTCAATCCTTAGGTCCTGGACAACCCTTTTTTACAAATTGGAGAAATTTTGCAACAAATTGGACTTTCCATTTTCCTTTAGTACCCTTATGAAAATAAATGAAAAATATGAGGCCAAAGCAACATTTTTTGGGAAAAAATATAATTTTTAATTTTCACGGTCAAAAGTTTTAAAATTACGTGATGCATCTGTGTGTTTAATATGCTTACCACAGATAGAGCTCTAGATAAATTCCTTGAGGGGTGTAGCTTCATTTTTTTAAATTTTCATTTTGTGTGACAGGAAAGATATATATCTTGGTACCGTGTTAGCCAGAGGATAGAAAAATATTTAGAATTGAGAGTCCTCAGTTGTTGATACCTTTTAATGGCTAACTGAAAAGATGGTAACAAATTGCAAGCTTTCGAGACTACACAGGTCTCTTCATCAGGCATAGACTAAACAAAATTCTGGAGAATCACATATTTATGCACAACACACCACAGAAAAAAAACAGAAAAAAACATGGATATCCAGGGTTTTTTTTCCACTTGACACAGCTCAGTTCTGTAGTGATATCGAGGAATTCTTCCTTAGATTAAAGCTGGGATCCAAGAAGTATCGTTTCTCCTTGCGGAGAGTGACATGATAAGCATGTCGAGGTGAGGAGACTTAAAGCTGCAATGCTCCTCTGGGAAATATGCAAATTGTCTCTTCAGAGAGGAAGAGAACTAGAACTCTAGTGCCACCTATTGGAATTAGCAATCCTAACAGTCAATGTCGACCCTTTACTGAGCCTTGTGACATGACTTAGGATAATAGCCAAACTAAAATCTCAATTTGCAGACACTGTGTTTCGGGGTACTGCCCCTCGTCAGTGCAAAGTGGAGATCTGGTTTGGCCGATTGAGAGGCATCTGACCGGGATCCAAGAAGTATCATTTCTCCTAATCTAAGCAGGTTTTGGTGCAGTTTTTGATGCTGTTTTTGATGCAGTTTTGGGTGCTGTTTTTGATGCAGTTATTGATGCGGTTTTTGGTGCAGTTTTTGATGCAGGTTTTTGGTGCAGTTTTTGATGCAGGTTTTTGGTGCTGTTTTTGATGCTGTTTTTGATACAGTTTTTGGTGCAGTTTTGATGCAGTTTTTGGAAATAAATAAATAAATGGAAATTGTGCATGATTTGAAAGGAAACATGCATGAAAAAACAGATTCGGAGGCCGGATTCATCATTTCACATCTCAGGTTCACCTGTTTTTTGCTGGATCCGTTGCTGTGCGTTTTTTCACCGGACAGAAAAACCGTTCCTCTGTATGTGTTTTTCATGCGGCGGAAACAGCTTTTTTGAGGCATCCAGCAAAAAACGGATGAAACGTGTGGCCATCAGGCGCAATCCAGCGCTGATACAACTCTATGAGAAAAAACGGATCCGGCAGAAAAATGGATCCTGCAAATGTGCTTGCAGAATGCGTTCTTTACCCATACACTTGTATTTGTGTTTTGGCGGACCGTCGGCATGAAAAAACTTTCAAGTGAACTTTTTTTGTATGTCGCGTCCACCCCCTCCTCCCCGGACTTCAGAATGGGCAGCGGATGCGTAATAAGGGGTTAATGTCACACTGCTATTGTAAGGTGACATTAAGCTGGGTTAATAACGGAGAGGCGTCAATAAGACGCCTATCCATTATTAATCCAATAGTAATAAAGGGTTAATAAAACACACACGTTAGGAAAAAAATATTTTAATATTCTTCATTTAACCATACTTACCATATTTCAGCACCTGCAAAAAATGTAAAATAATAAACCGTGTACTACCTGTCCGCCGTAGTCCAATTAATAACGAGTGTCCCACGACGATCTCCCCTATAGAACAGTGAGGTCGGGTGATGTCACTGCTCTATAGGACCCTCAGTGACACACTGACAGGAGACAATGGCTCCTGCAGTGCATCACTGAGAGATTACTTTAGGACAAAGTCTCACTTTATGGCAATTGCTGCGTGGAAAAATTTCTCATACAGCAATGCCAAAAGTGAGACTAGGGACTATTTTTGTTACAGCGGCGGAGGAATACAGTGCGGAAGGATACCTTCCTCCCATCATTGTGTTCCTGGAGCCCTTAGGCTAGGTTCAGATTGCGTTAGAGCAATCCGTTTAGCGCTAAGCGCTAGCGGGTTGCGCTAACGCAATGTGATTTTCGGGGTCGCGTTTAACGTCCCCGCTCTCGCAGTTCCCTGATCTGCGAGAGCGGGGAACGGACCTCGGGCGCGCCGCGGACGCTGCAAGCAGCGTCCGCGGCGCGCTACAAAACACCGGCACATCGCTAGCGCGTGCCGAAAATGGCACGTGCTAGCGATGCGCATTCCCATTGCCTTGAATGGGCGCGCTAACGGAAGCGTTGCACGGCGTTAATTTCGCCGTGCAACGCTGTCCGTTAAACGCGATCCCATAACGCAATGGGAACCCAGCCTTAGAGAGTGGTCGCATCAGCTGATGCTGCCGTTCTCCACGGGAGATTATCGTGGGACTCTCGTGGATTTCTGCGGACAGGGAGTATATTGGTTGTTTGTTATTTTAATCTTTTTTACAGATGACACTGGCTTTGGGGAACAAATTGACAAGCAATGGTGAGTATGTACTCTTTGTTTAATGTACTGTATGTCTATATGTATGCATTGTATGTAATGTATGAATGTACTGTATGTAGTATGTATGTAGTATGTATGTTGCATGTATGTAGCATTTATGTAGCATGTATGTGCTTTTTTTTTCATTCAACACATTAGCCGGATGATGGGACTATTACTGTCCCATCATTGGCTAATGTGTCATTCACTGTCAGTGAAGCAGGCATCATCCGATGGGACTTATAGTCCCATCTAACGATGCCTGCACACACACAGAGCCCCAGCAGGCCCGCACAGAGCCCCGGCAGCCGCATAGAGCCCAGGCAGTCTGGATAGAGCCCCGGCAGGCCGCACAGAGCCGCATCAGGCCGCACAGGGCCCCGTCAGCTCGCATAGAGCCCCAGTAGCCCGCATTAAGCCCTGGCAGGCCGCACAGGGCCCCGGCAGCCCACATAGAGCCCCGGCAGCCCGCATAGCGCCCACGGTAGGCCTGCATAGAGCCCCGGCAGGCCGCTCAGGGCCCCGGCAGGCCCGCATAGAGCCCCAGCTGACAACACAGAGCCCCGGCAGGCATACACAGACCCCGCCTGCACACACACACACCCAGTCTCCGCCCATTCACCGCCCACACTCCATTATAGTGCATCATTGCACTATAGGAACTTCCTATTCCGGTATCTGATATCGCAAAAGTATCAGAACTCGGTATTGGAATTCCGATACAGCGAATATCGGCCGATACCCGATATTTGCAGTATCGGAATGCTCAACACTAGTAATGACTGCCAGCTCTGATCTCACTGTAGAGTGAGCACAAGTTGCCCTGAGCACAGCAGACATAGTGTGATTACTGAAACCCCTTTTGAAACCTCACCTCTGGACAGGTAGTATGGTGGAGGCACAGTACAGTAAAAGTGACAGTGCTATGAGAGGCTGGGACCTGATAAAAGGTTTTGTAAAAAGAACAGTTAAGCAGTGTTACACATTTTTCACTGGAGTCCAGTATTTTGTCACTGGCTGCAAAGCAAGTGTAAACATAGCCTTAAAGGAAATCTGTTAAAGATTAAAACAGTATTTTTAGTACTTACCAAAAAATCAATTTCTCGTAGCATTCATTGGGGGAAACAACACCCACCATTATGGCTTTTTTGGATGTTTATTTTTCATTGTGGCTTATGACTTCTTGTTCTGTTCCACTGTACCATTCTTAGTTGTTATACAGGTTTTCCTACTGTTTTCTTATTAACTAGTTAAGTCCAGTATTTGCAAGGGAAAAGCTGACTTTTTCATTAAATGCAATCCTTAGTGACAGCCTCCTGTTGGCAGCAGTATATGCCAATGATTTCCTATGGCTAAGAGAAAGGGCTTTCATGGTAAGCAGAGCCGGACTGGCCATCCGTCAATTCTGGCAAATGCCAGAAGGGTCTGTCTTGTCATGGGACGCCTTGTCTGCTATGTTGTTAGCAGAATCAGTGTTCTCAAGATACCTATACTGTTAAGAGTTGTGATGGACCGCAAAGTTGCTGACTTCGTCACTTACCCCAGTAGGCCACGGGTATCATTAGAAATATTGGTCTAGTGGAAAATCTTCCTTTCTTCCATCCAGGGTAATATTAGTAAAATAATCCATCTGGTTCATAGGGATGGGGACAGCATGGGCCTGTGTGATTGCAAATGCTAGGACTAAATTTTAGCCCCAGTACGTACCTGATGGTAAGTACTAAAAATCCTTTTTTTCTCGATGAGTCTTTTTTATATGGTCATGTGAATTTAGTTTGTAGTGAAGAAGTTAATCTGTCAGCAGCATTTCACCCCCAAACTGTTTATTTGTGCATGTACAGGGCCAGTCCATTACTCCGTTAAGGAAAAATCAGCTTTTGAATTAATATGCAAATGAGGCTTAATACAGCCTGTTCCACTCCAGCTCTATTCCGCATACAGCGCCACCTCCTCCTGCTTGAGTGACTGCTCCTTTACCTAAAGTCACACAGTATATAGACTCTTCGTCAAGCAGGAGAACGTAGTGTTGGGTAGAGAATTGAGCTGGAGTGACTATCTCTGCAAATAGCTCTTGAGGTAACAGATAGCTCTTCATTTACATATCAATTCAAAGGTTGATGTCCCTGTAATGGAGGAACAAACTGTTCACGTAAAGGGATTTTTTTTAAGGCATTTGTCTTTGAAATAGCTGCATGCACATACAGTGCCTTGCAAAAGTATTCGGCTCCCTGGAACTTTTCAATCGTTTCCCACATATCATGCTTCAAACATAAAGATACCAAATGTAAATTTTTGGTAAAGAATCAACAAGTGGAACATAATTGTGAAGTTGAACGAAATTTATTGGTTATTTAACATTTTTGTGGAAATTCAAAAAACTGAAAAGTGGGGCGGGCAATATTATTCGACCCCTTTACTGTCAGTGCAGCAAACCCCCTCCAGAAGTTTATTGTGGATCTCTGAATGATCCAAAGTTGTGGTAAATGCCTAATGATAATATAATCCACCTGTGTATAATCAAGTCTCCGTATAAATACACCTGCTCTGTGATAGTCTAAGGGTATGTTTCGACATTCAGGAAACGCTGCGTTTTTGACGCTGCGTAGAGCTGCAGCGTCAAACACGCAGCGTTCAGATGTTACAGCATAGTGGAGGGGATTTCATGAAATCCCGTCTCCACTATGCATTAAAAGACGCATGCGGCATACCCGCGGAAACTGACATACGGCGCGTCTTTTAAGAACGCAGTATGTCATTACAATGCTGAAACAACGCAAGGACAACGCAGGTGACCTGCCAGTGACCTTAGGTGCAGATTTGGTCAGGATTTTACCTGAGTAAAATCCTGACCAAATCCTGATGCAATCTTGAACGTGGACACATACCCTCAGGGTTCTGTTTGAAGAACAGAGAGCAACATGAAGACCAAGGAACACATAAGTCAGGTCCGTGATACTGTTGTGGAGAAGTTTAAAGCTGGATTTTGATACAAAATGATTTGCAAAACTTTAAACATCCCAAGGAGCACTGTGCAAGCTATCATATTGAAATGGAAGGAGTATCATACCACTGCAAATCTACCAAGACCCGGCCGTCCCGCTAAACTTTCATCTCAAACAAGGAGAAGACTGATCAGAGATGTAGCCAAGAGGCCCATGATCACTCTGCATGAACTGCAGAGATCTACAGCTGAGGTGGGACATTCTGTCCATAGGACAACAATCAGTCGTACACTGCACAAATCTGGCCTTTATTGAAGAGTGGCAAGAAGAAAGCCATTTCTCAAAGATATCAATTAAAAGTGTTGATTAAAGTTTGCAACAAGCCACCTGGGAGACACACCAAACATGTGGAAGAAGGTGCTCTGGTCAGATAAAACCAAAATCGAACTTTATGGCAACAATGACAAACGATATGTTTGGTGTAAAGTCGACCCAGCTCATCACCCTGAACACACCATCTCCACTGTCAAACAAGGTGGTGGCAGCATCATGGTTTTGGCCTGATTTTCTTCAGCAGTGACAGGGAAGATGGTTAAAATTGATGGGAATATGGATGGAGCCAAATACAGGACCATTCTTGAAGAAAACCTGTTGGAGTCTACGAAAGACCTGAGACTGGGACGGAGATTTGTTTTCCAACAAGACAATGATCCCAATCATAAAGCAAAATCTACAATGGAATGGTTCACAAATAAACGTATCTAGGTGTTAGAATGGCCAAGTCAAAGTTCAGATCCCAATCAAATCGAGAATCTGTGGAAAGAGCTGAAAACTGCTGTTCACAAATGATCTCCATCAAACCTCACAGAGCTCAAGCTGTTTGCCCAGGAAGAATGGGCAAGAATTTCAGTCTCTCAATGTACAAAACTGATAGAGACATACCCCAAGCGACTTGCAGCTGTAGTCGTAGCAAAAGGTGGCGCAACAAAATATTAAGTTAAAGAGGCCGAATAAGATTGAAAGCCCAACTTTTCAGTTTTTGAATTTCCACAAAAATTTAAAATAACCAATACATTTCGTTCAACTTCACAATTGTGTTCCACTTGTTGTTGATTCTTCACCAAAAATTTACATTTGGTATCTTTATGTTTGAAGTATGATCTGTGGGAAAAGGTTGAAAAGTTCCAGTGGGCCGAATACTTTCGCAATTCACTGTATAAGTAGTTTGGTGATGAATTCCTGCTGATAGGCTCCGTTTAGTATTTTTGATGTTGTATAATTTTGTTATTGTGCTCTATGCTTTTAGAGAAATATGTTGTCCTATTCATTGTGCGTTTTAGTGCCTCTTTAAAGGTCTTATTTCTAAAACTATAAATGAAAGGATTAAGAAGAGGAGTAAGTATACAGTTAAGTAATGCCACAATTTTGCTGGAATCTATTCTTGAATTTTTATAGGGATGGACGCACATGAAGATGCAACTCCCATACACTATAAATACTACTGTAAGATGTGATGCACAGGTGGAGAAAGTTTTCTTTTGTCCAGCTACAGATGAAATTTTTGAAATTGCAAATATAATACAACCATAGGAAACCATTGAGAAAAACAATGATCCTAACACCAAGGATGATGCTAGTATCAGGTCCATCATTTCAATAAAATGCGTTTCACCACATGCCAGCTTCAGCAGAGGAGCAACATCACAAAAGTAATGGTCAATAACATTTGAGCCACAAAATGGCAAATGGAATGTGAGGATGGTTTGAACAATTGTGTCAAGAAAACCACCCATCCAAGAGGCTATAATCAACTTAAAGCAAAGCTGTGGTTTCATGATAGCTGAATATCGTAGAGGATGGCAGATAGCCATGTACCGATCAAAAGACATTGTGGCTAGGAGCAAGAATTCTGTGGTGCCAAGGAGAAAGTAGACATATGATTGGGCAAGACATCCATGAAAAGTGATAGTTCTACTACCAGTAATTAAATTGTAGACCACTTTAGGAACAATTGAAGATGTAAAACTAATATCTAAAAGAGCTAGGTTACTAAGAAAGAAATACATAGGGGTATGAAGCTTAGCATCAATCACACTAACTACAATTATTGTTACATTCCCTATTAAAGTAATTACATAGCATGCAGAAAGGACCGCAAACAGCAGGATTTGTATCTGGTAGCTCAGTGGTATCCCCAGAAGAATAAATTCTGTAACTGATGTCACATTTTTTCTGTTCATTGTTATAGAAGATCCTATAGAGATAAAATCATGATATTTTTGAGCAAGAGTACTAAAAAAATCATAAAAATCATACAAATTGTCATAAATATTCCTTTATGTATGCAGATGTATTGTAGCTGATACCAGTTGACAAATAAGTGGATTGATCCACAGAGGATCGAGTCAAGTAAAATTTCCTGATATCACCGGATCCATGCAAATATGACCTCTCTTGAATTTGAGTCACGATTTGCAAAAAAAATGAAATGACATTTTGGTAACCAGTTAGAAAACTCCCCTCATCGCTCACATCTTTGATCGCCCAGCTGATCTCTGATCATTACCCGATGCTCTACTTTCTGCCATTGTGCAGCATCTCTGGCCTCTTCAATATAGACCAGGACTTCTGGCCGTAATAAGGCCTTGGGGGTCACTGTAAGTCATAATATGGCTATGTTGTGATGTCATGACTTGTGCTGTGACGTTACAATGCTCAGTGATGGGGTAGGAAGTCCTGGCATATGGTGATGCAGTATATGGCGACAGAAAGGAGAAGACCACATGGCTGGCAGCGAGCAGCGGGTCAGCTGGAGAGGTGAGCAATGAGGTATTAGGGTTTTTGGGGGGGTTTTTTTACATCTTATATTTATTATGAAAACCTACAGAGAAAGTCCTCCAAAAAAATCATATAAAAATATAATTTTTATTGAGCCATATTTAAAACATAATTTAAAAAGGGATGACATCATACAAAAAGGACAAGCAAACATTGGGCAGAGGTATGAATCAGGTCCAACAATAATGATACTTGTACAAATAACATCAATATTAACCCACCATAGATAAATCAATAGAAAGCACAGTGCTTAAAGTGAATCAAGTAAAAAAGTGCATGTGCATATGGACCAAAAACATACTTTTGCACTTTTTTACTTGATTCACTTTAAGCACTGTGCTTTCTATTGATTTATCTATGGTGGGTTACTATTGATGTTATTTGTACAAGTATCATTATTGTTGGACCTGATTCATACCTCTGCCCAATGTTTGCTTGTCCTTTTTGTATGATGTCATCCCTTTTTTAATTATGTTTTAAATATGGCTCGATAAAAATTATATTTTTATATGATTTCTTTGGAGGACTTTCTCTGTAGGTTTTCCTGATTTTCACGGTCCTCCGTGCTTATGGTGTCGGGCCTTTTTTGTGCTTTATATTTATTATGGGATCTGGAGAGACCGAAGAGCATAATAAGAAATATTAAATTGCATTTAATTATACACAGCCTGTTGCATGGAAGATTTTATGTCAGTGTATGATGAGCCATAGCTTTCTAGTTTTGGCAGTTTCTGAACCCAGATGGCTGCAGACAGCTTATATATGGACATCATCCTGAAGATATATGCTTTATGGTTAAAACAGAACTAAGCAAATATTAATAACACATACGGATAGCTTAAATAAGAAAATGTATAAGGAAACACAACAAAATGTTTTATCCAAAAACTCGACGGGCGTGCTTTGTGCTAAAACTCACAGTATAAGGAGTGGTGCTGTTATCAATGACAGTAATCACTCCTTGTACCACTTCTATAACTAAAAGCTAGTGGCTCCTGGGAGAAAAAAAGTTCATTTTCTCCCAGTAGTTGCACTTTCAGTAAGGCAGACAGGCGGCACTGTAACACTATTTACCTGTATATTATTCCTGGGCCTACAGGTAAGTAGCATTTTCCAAAGTGATAGATTCCCTTTAATAACATAATCTTATTGTAACTTGTGCCTTCAGGTAATGGTTTTACAAAATAATGAGAGCTAGGCAAGCTTTCTTTTAATAGGAATGCATTCTGAATGTGCTCTATACCAGGGGTGTCAAACTGCATTCCTCGAGGGCTGCAAACAGGTCATGTTTTCAGGATTTCCTTGTACTGCACAGGTGATAATTTAATCACCAACTCATTATTTGTGTAGGTGATTAAATTATCACCTGTGCAGTACAAGGAAATCCTGAAAACATGACCTGTTTGCAGCCCTCGAGGAATGCAGTTTGACACCCCTGCTCTATACTATACATTATGATGATAAATTGCAGAACCTGAAGGGACCTGTATGACACAAAAGGACCCAATGCAGTGTCGCACACATCAGTGCCTGAATTAGATGCAATCTATCACTTTTGTCTGGCGTGTTCCTTAAAAGGAAACTGTCACCTAATTCATGTAAAATTGCATTTTTCTATTTTCTGTTTCTATTTTTCTCTGCAATGCTCCGACATTTGAGAGAAAATCTATATATATAATTGCCTAAGGGTTTTTCCGTCTGTCTGTCTGTCTGTCTGTCTGTCCTGGAAATCCCGCGTCTCTGATTGGTCGAGCCCGCCAGGCCTCGACCAATCAGCAACGGGCACAGCATCGACATAGAAATCCCGCGTCTCTGATTGGACGAGGCCGCCAGGCCTCGACCAATCAGCGACCGGCACAGCGACGATGATGTCATAAAGGACGTAGACATGCAGCGTCTCTGATTGGTCGAGGCCGCCAGGCCTTGACCAATCAGTGACCGGCACAGCGACAATGATGTCATAAAGGACGTAGAAATCCCACGTTTCTGATTCAGCGACGGGCACAGTATCGACGTAGATGTCATAATGGTTGCCTCGACCAATCAGCGACGGGCACAGTCTGCCGCGAATTCTGGAATCATCATTGTCGATATACTACAGGGACATGCATATTCTAGAATACCCGATGCGTTAGAATCGGGCCACAATCTAGTATAAAATAAATATATATTTTAAAGATCGGCCCTGGGATAGTATTTGTAGCCTAGACTAGTCCAGCGCCACTTCAGCTGGCTTTTCCCAGTGCCGCTGCAGGCGATTCACATAGTGAGAGACCTTTCACTCACCTTTATAGAGGCAGCATCGGACTAGTCTCATCTCCGGCTATGGCCCCTGGCCAGATCTTTAAAGTATATTTTCTCTATAATCAGATAAAGATATATCTGTCTGTAGTCATGCTGCCCGGCTCTGACTCATGCGGTTTGAATCAAGTGATAGGTTCCCTTTGATCTCTGCCAGTAGGGATAATGTATAAAAACTGTCTCAATGTGTTTTAATGGTGCCTTATAAAGGTGTGCTAATTCCATACAATAGTCCTAATTAGCGTTGTATGATTTTATTATATTTCTATTCTATTTTCAAAGCCCTTTAAATTTTGTC
Organism: Ranitomeya imitator; assembly: GCF_032444005.1. Lineage (NCBI taxonomy): Eukaryota > Metazoa > Chordata > Amphibia > Anura > Dendrobatidae > Ranitomeya > Ranitomeya imitator. Next base: position 361,302,064 of record NC_091282.1, on the reverse strand, counting down.
GCTCTCTAAAATTCCAATATTTAGTCTTAGTATTATTACTATAACTGTGTACCGTATGTAGGAGAGGCAGATACCAAAAAATCTTTTATATCACAGTTCTTATTGTTTCATACTATAAAAACATTATTATGTGAAACAATATTAGTAATAGTAATAACCTTAAATGCATCAGCTTGGCAACGTGTTTTCCTAGAAATCATTGCAAGTATTGTCAAATATGTACTTTGAGGGTTATTATACTGGAAGCAGGGACTCTGAATGCTATTTTATTACTTAATACTAAACACATTAAATCTGGAAAATAGAACTAGGTAGCATCAATACGCAGCAAAGTTTAACTTACCTTAATTAGTGTTACAGAGAGAATAGTGTTATTCTTTTATCCCAGCATAGGATATTGTGTCTACCACATAAGACATCAAGTAGACCTCATAGTATAGGATATTCCCCCCTTGCGGGTCAACGAAACAAATACTACCATACAGCATGTCACAATAGTTCTTTTATAAAGAACAAGATGACGACGACTGTTGCTTCACATTAATGTCAATTTCCCTTGAGGTATTGAGATTCTAAACTGAAGTTACAAAGTACAACTTTTTTTTAACAGTTTATATACTTCTTAAGTAGAGAAAGTTTTTTTCACTACCAATTACCACTAATGTCCTTTACCTGTGAGTGACAAAACAATGTACAATTTATAACATTTTTAACATTGAAAAAGTAATAAGGCAAAAAGGAGGATAACTTTTATAGAAGTAAATGATGTCAAATGAAATGAGAACCCTAGAAAAACTACCACACCATTTAAGAACTACTGCATTGATCAGAATTGCATATACTCCAGCGTTCTCAGGAAGTTAAAGATAATTTTTTACCAAACAACTTATTGAGAACATTGCTTCTCGAAAAACTCTTTTTTTATGTGGACTGAATTAAATGGTCTCTCTTAAAAGAAAACAGAGTTTTGGTATTTGGAATAAATTTATACAGCTATGTCCAGAACATGTTAGAAGAAGAGATCAGCGAGTAAATTGGAATTTGAACTCGCCAACTTCGCTGAATTTTCCCCAAAAAATCAATTTGTGTCAAATATATTTATGCGAAAAAGTACAATAGATATTGGGGATAAATGGAAGAGAAAGGTTCTTTTGATTACATTATACCAATGACCAAAGCATACAAAATAGCCTAGTGGACGAATTGAGATCAGTTGACACATACTAGCATTTAAAGAGAACCTGAAACCAGTTCTTTTCCATATAACCCATGGCTACCATCTTTTAGCCCTGTGTTACAGCATTCTGGCATGTTGTGCATAAGTCCCCAAGCTGACCTGTAATACAAAAAAAGAGATTTTATTATACTCACCTATGGGGCGGTCCGGTCTGATGGGCGTCACCAGTCTTGATACATCATCGCCTCTCTTCTGGCAACATCATTTTCCTTCTCTGTTCTGTGTGGATGACGTGCCCTACATCATCCAGAGTGTTCCCCATCGCACTCCTGCATAGGCATGCTTCTTTCTGCCCTGCCGAGGGCAGAGCAAAGTACTGTAGTGCGCATGCAGGGTGCTCTTTAGTCTTTCCCCGCACATGCGCAGAACAGTAGTTGTTGTTGATTATATTGGTGATAAATGATGATACTTTTCCTTTACCACCTCTTTTTCTTTCTGTACCCTTAATTATGTTAAAAAGGTAATAAAAGCAGTCATAAAAAACATGTTATTTAGTCTTAAATATTTAATTCTCAGAAAATGTAATAGTATAAAATAGATTCTATAATATGAAATGCAACTTCTACTGAACATGTGAACGCACCATACTGTATGTAGGTTGTGTTAGATTGGCTTACTTGGCTGCACACGGAGGTGGACATAGGTACACTGTCGCTTTAAATCTTCTGCTGGTTTAATGTGGCATAAACCAATCTTAAGTGAAAATAAATACATCCCTTCAGACAGAACAGGAAAATAAAACCAAATGGCTAGGATGTAACAGCCAGGTTCAGTACAATTTAACACAAAAACACATCTCTAGAGCTGCCTGCTCCAGACCCACTGAACTCTGAATGTCTCATGAGGCCAACTATTTATACCCCAGACCACACCCTGAGATGGAGATAAGGTGAACAACCTCCCACCCGCCCTATAGTTGTATACAAAAACTCAGCTGATAAACCCTTTGCAACACATAGTGTCCTGGAGGAAACTTCTGGGTTTCAAATCACTGAAGCTAATAGCCTCAGTGAAACATATCTCCCCTCCAGCACTTTGCCAGTGAATTTGTCACAAGATGTATACTACTGTTGAACAAGTGGACCTAATTGGAAAGAGCACCATTTGGCCTTTGGAATGCCCCTGAGGTGTCAGAACAGCAAAAACCCCACACAAGTGAATCGATACTGCTCAAGGAATTGTATTTTGTACCCACTTGTGTCTTTAAAATATTATATTAGCTGCAAATTTTTCATTTTCACAAAAGTTAATAGGACAAAATGAAACCCAAAATTTGTCTTGCAATCTTTTCCAAACGCAGTGATATTCCAAATGTCATTTGAAATTACCCACAGAGCAGGTCTCAGAATAAAGGCGCATCATTTGAGTTTTGTAACACAGATTTGCTGAAAGTTTGTTTTCAGAGCCTATAAGGTGTCAGAATAGCAGAAACACCCCAAAGTGACCCAATTTTGGAAAAATTCAACTATTGATGAATGGACAATTTTTGACTGCACATGTGCGTTTTAGAAAAAAAAGCATGTAGTGAATGCAGAGTGATATTTGCAAATGTGCCAGCTTAGTGTCCTATACATTGTACCCAGCTTCTGGAGTCATGAAACCCATACATTGTTAAATGAGTTCTTCCCACTACAACATCATACATTGGGATGCCAACTGTTATTTAGGGAGACTTTGGATTTTAGAAGGGGGAGGGAGGCATTTGGATTTTATTTAGGGTGGGTTGAGCCATGTCATTTTTCTACAACTACTGCAGCGCAAACAGTAAAATGAAATGCCAAATTTACCTTTGACAAATGAATGACCTTAGTGGAAGCATGTTTTTTTGTGGGATGAGTTGTAGTATTTATTGATACCTTTTCGGGGTGCATTACACCTTAAGATCACTTTTTAATCAGATTTTTGGGACTCAACAGATTTGTCAGAAAACCTCTAGTTTCCTTTCAGAACCAATATTTTCAATTGGACACCATTCAACAAAATACTCAGACAAATATGTGGCAATAGTTGCAAACATTTGTTGTTTTACACACCTAAAAATGTTATTTTCATAACAAATTTATTCAAGATCATGTTGCAAATATGAGCACACTCCAATGAAAGTCTTAAGAATAAACCTAAAGTTTAAACAACAAAATTCTAATTAACTGGAATTCAACCACAGGTAAGCTCTAATTATTCATTAAGCAGGTGTTCAGCAGACAGTTGACTATAAAATGACATTACTTAACAAAATAAAATTCTTGCTGACAGCAATGGCACTACATGGAAGGGAAATGTCACAAGAACTGAGAAATAAAAGAATTCCTTTGCACAAGAAAGGTGAGCTATTAGATCAGCAAAGTTTTAACAGCCAGAATGCATGCAGGGACTCAAACATATTATTCAAGCACACCCGAGATACTCGGATAACACCCGAGGAGCATGCTCGGATAACACACAATCTGAGCACGTTCGCTCATCATTTGCACCCAATCAAACACTTAAGACAAGTTGAGCATTACTCTCCATCCATGCTATATAAAAAGTTGTTCCTAAAGAAAGGAAAAAGATTGATGTTGCAATATGTCACCAACCTGATCATTCCATGTCGAGAAGACTTAAAATCATAGAGTTCATACAAAATACTAGATGTAGTAGATTTTGGTGCGGCGTGTAATCATTTTTATATCAACTAATTTGAATAAATATGAAGATTGTCATATTAACCTTACTTTCAAGTTTTGGATTAAAAAAAATGTTCTCTCAAATTCAGTCTTACTAAAGTTTTGGAAATTCTTACAGGAAAGATATATATCTTTGTACCGTGTTAGCCAGTTGTTAAAAAAATATTTAGAATTGAGAGTCCTCAGTGGTTGATACCTTTTAATGGCTAACTGAAAAGATGGTAACAAATTGCAAGCTTTCGAGACTACACAGGTCTCTTCATCAGGCATAGACTAAAAGAAATTCTGAAGAATCATATATTTATACATAACACAGCACAGAGCTGTCATTATGGGAGAGTGATAAACAGTTGTGTCCATAAATATTGGAAAGTTCCTAGATAAGGAGTGAATGTTTTGTTGTCCTCTGATTGGGGTCTGGTCCTGTGTTATGATGCCCCATAGGGTCTGAGTGCAAATTCCTTGATTGATGTAAAAAGACAAAAATCCATGCGACTCATTCATTCCTGCACTAAGTGTGTCTCAAAGGTTGTCATAAATTTATACTCTGAGATTCTCCTGCCTCTCTGAGATTTGAAGTTACCTTTCAATACAAGTAATTTCAGGTCCATGGTACTATGATCAGACATACAGAAATGTTTGGGAACAGGTGGATCCATTCTTTTTACGTTTATTGTGTGAGATTATGTGGTGGGAGATATTGGGAGATTAGTTCAGAGATATATGGGTGAGACAGATTATGGACGGCTTTGTAAGTCAGTGTTACAAGCTTGAAGTGGATACATTGTGGAATTGGGAGACAATAAAGGTATTTGCAGAGGAGTAGGGAGTGCAGAAGTGTATTAGTAGGTCAGCATATTTACGAACAGATTGGAGAGGTGTGATGATACAATGGGAGATGATGAGGTCATAGACCCCACATGGAGTCACGGCCAGCCAAGTGACTTGAGCAGTTCGGAGGAAGATGTGGTGATCATGCTGACCCTGCTGCACAGCAAATGAGGGAGCAGGGTCCAAAAGTGCAGAGGCCAGCCCCTAGCCATTAAGTTGGCTGCTACAGTGTATCGCGACTGGCCCATAGCCTTTTCTCTGTAAGGCTGGGTTCACATAGCGTTAATGCAGTCCGTTAGATGGACTACGTTACACCGTGGCATAACGCGGTGTAACGCAGTCCCTTTATGCCGCCATTAACTCCTATGTCGAATGCATTGCCAGCGCACGCCCACAATGGGCATGCGTTAACGATGTGCCTTCATTGAGTGACGGACCCTGAGATGCGGGCTGCAGCATTTCCGGGTCTGTCACCGCTAGCGCAGATAGAGCTAGCAGATGCTCTATCTGCGCTAGTGTGATAAAGAATGTCGGCACTTGTGTCAGCAGCCCGTTCATGTATGTGTTGAACGGGCTGCTGTTTAACGCAATGTGAACCCGGCCTTAATGTTACCACCTCCTACTACTCCACTTCTTCCACTGTCTCCTCATCTGGTCTGAAAGTGTGGGCAGTACGCACTTTTGGCATTCTCACCCTCCTGCTGCTCGCCTGTCTGTGGTGTAGCCTCACTTCTGCCTTTCTGCTCCCGTCTCATATGTCACTTACCCACAAGGTGAAATTCCACTTTACATAAGAAGGAGAGACTGTGCGAGCCACAGCGGGCGATAGTGGCACTTTCTAGAAACAGTTATCTGGTATTGCTATGGTGAGCAATATTGCACCTACACTTGTGATGAGCGAGCATATTCAGTATTACTTGGTACTCACCCGAGCATTGCTGTACTAGCGGTGCTCGGTGAGTGCCTACCATTTCCGGGATTATTCGGCGGGAGCTCTGGTCCTCGCCCTGCATGTTTTGCGTTCCTTAGAGAGCCAATCAAGATGCAGGGATTGTCTGCCATGCACTGTAATGCCGCAGCCATGATGGTTGTGGCATAAGGCATTACAGTGATTGGCTGACCGCACAGTATCATCAGGTCTATATCAGACCTGGTGCCACCCTGCTCGGCACAGTCAGCTCCGGAATCAGCAGTGTAGAGAGAGTTGCTGCAGCAATAGGGACAGAATAGGCGGGATATACAGTTAATGTGGGTATACCATACATAATTGAATACACAAATCCAGCTAAACCAACAGTCTTTCTAAGGACTAATTCCGGGGTATATAGATTGCAGTGCTAGGTATGGCATGGAGTGTATGTGGGTATATAGATATCAGTAGCAGGCAGGCATTGTATGTGGCATACTTCATTGCATACAAGAGGGTCCATTCCATTGCTGTCTGCTGCTGCTGCCTATTACATATATTGACCGTATATACATAGCCCCAGGTATCATTGGCCAGGAATAAGTTTATTGCATCTTAATCCTGTTTATTTAATTCCAAAGCAATCCAGAGCCCACGTTTTTTTACTCCATTTATTTGGTTGTTGGGACTGCAGAATACAGCCAGATCCTTTTCATAGTACAGCCTGAAAATCCAGCTATTTTAAATGGGTTTGCCCGACCCAGCGGTCACATCTCAGTGCGCATAAAATTCTGCCATTTTTGTATTGCTGTAAAAAATTTTGGGAGTGGCTTATACAATTTCTTGATACCATTTTGCTGCCAAAAAAATACTTAGCTGCCAAAAAAATATTTAGCTACAGGGCAGGTATTTTACACTGGGTTTTGTCCGCCACACAGATCGCATATCATTGTGGTCAAAATTGTGCCATTTCAGGCCTCCATAGAATTGTTTTTGTTGTGCCTTAGCCCAATAATTATTGACACAACTTTGATGCCCCCCCCCAAAAAAAAACAGGCCAGAAATTTTAAAGTGTGGTATCTCCGTCACACGGACTCAGCTATCTGTGGGCTAAAAATTGTTGCATTTCAGGCCTAAATTGAACTGATTTTGCTGGGTGCTACCCTAGTTAGTGACACTATTTTGCTGTAAACAAAATACTGGCCCCATATTTTACAGTGTAGTATCGCTATCACACTCCTCATCTATCTGTGGGCTAAAAATTGTGGCATTTCAGGCCTCCCTTGAACTGTTTTTCCTGTGTATTACCCTGGTTCTTGATACTATTTTGCTTTACATCGCCACAGACAGGCAGACTTTTTTTGTGCATTAATATGCCAAGCAATCACCCCCTACATGGATTGGCAGGTTGTGAGTGGTTGCCTCATCGGCTTTTTCTGCACCTGTGTTAAGTGGGTCCACTGCATCCTGTTAGTACATTTGTCTGGAGGCCTGTGCAGGTAAACATCTCTGCTCTGCTGATATTTTTCTCTATGTTTTGTAGGATTTTTAAGTCCTTTTTTTTGCTGCTTAGGAATAAAAAAATTAAAATACAGGCCACATATTTTACAGTGTCGTATCTCCATCACACGCTTCATCTACCTGTGGGCTACAAATTGTGGCATTTGAGGCCTCCATTAAACTGTTTTTTCTGTGTCTTACCCTAGTTATTGACACTATTTTGCTGTAAAAAAATATTTGAGCAGCAACGGTCACATAAAGGCGATGGTGGGAACGTATTACAACAGGTGTTGATGATGAGACACAATTGCCAGAAAGTCAGGAGGAGTACCAGGGTGTGGAAGTGGAAGATGAGGTTGTGGATGATATAGTAACTGACCCAACCCAGCAAGGGGACATGCAGAGCGAGGAAAGCAGCACACAAGGGGAGTGAGGTGGAGCCAGGGTCGGCGTCAGCACCTGGCGTACCCAGGCAAGCGCCGGGGCCCTGGCGAGACAGGGGGGCCCATTCAGGGCCAGCGTTAGGGGCAGGCACCTGCCAGTGCCTAGGGCCCCGCTCCCCCAGGGGCCCTCAGCTAGCATCACATCACGCAGCCGTTATGGGGTCCCTGTAAAGCAGGGGGGCCCGCCTGCCGCCAGCGCCGACTCCCCTGCTGCATTGAACTATACCGGCGTCTGCCGGTAAAGTTCAAAGCAAATGATGGAGGAGAGAGTGTCACCTGACACTCTCCCATCATTCCCCGCTCTGCTTCTGACACTGCGGGTGTGCGATGACATCACCGCGCACTCGCTGTGTGTCAAGCAGTGTAGCGGCAGCCGCCGAGACTGGAGCAGGGAGCAGCGTGGGCATGTTGTGAGGTGAGGAGTGTTTTTATTTAACTATAACAGTGAGTGCTGGACTGGACTATGGGGCCATTCTTGGGGGGAGGTGGGCTGTGCTGTATACTACATGTCTGCGCTATATACTACATGGCTGTTCTATATACTACGTGGGACGTGTTATATACTACGTGGGCTGTGCTATATACTCCGTGGCTGTTCTGCATACTACGTGGGCCGTGTTATATACTATGTGGCTGTGCTATATACTATATGGGCTGTTATATGCTACGTGGGCTGTGCTATATACTATGTGGCTGTGTTATATGCTACGTGGGCTGTTATATACTACATGGCTGTGTTATATGCTACATGGCTGTGTTATATGCTACGTGGGCTGTTTTATGTGCTACGTGGGCTGTTATATACTACATGGCTGTGTTATATGCTACGGGGCTGTGTTATATGCTATGTGGCTGTGTTATGTGCTACGTGGGCTGTGTTATATGCGATCATGAATCGTGGTATGTGTTAAAGGGGGGCCCACTGAGACTCTTTCGCCCGGGGCCCTCAAAAACCTGGAGCCGGCCCTGGGTGTAGCACCCCAACAGGCAGGAAGAAGCAGTGTGGTGGCTGCAGACAGAAGGCGTGCAACCGTTCCTCGTAACACCAACATGACAGAAGTTGTCAGTCCAACTGTTTGGTCTTCCCGAGTCTGGTTGTTTTTAAAAGACTGTGCCGATAACCCCATACAGGCCATTTTCACGACCTGCCATGCCTGCATCAGCAGGGGTAGCAAGACTACCAGCCTGATCACAACCAGCATGATCAGGCACATGGCACCAAAACACCCGACTTTGTGAGCCAAACCCCATAGTCCAGGAACACTGTCTGCGGGTGACACCACTGCTTTGAACTTTACACTGCAGATGTTGGAAAGGATTTGTGAGCAGAAGAGGGCAGTTGTTGACTACCAGCATCAAGGCCGTCGGTATTCAGTTCAAACTCCACACATAAGACCTCATTAGTGGACATGGATGTCAGACATATGTACTATCCTACAAAACTTTGAGGAATCCACCAAGATGGTGAGCGGCGATGATGCCATAATTAGCATAACAATCCCACTTCGCTGTATTCTGAAAAGGTCTCGGCTCACAATGAAAGAAGATGCATTGCAGGTGGAGCACGATGAGATGGAGCAATGAACCTGTTGTGAATTCTGTGGCAGAGCTCCCTCCTGTGGTCACAAGTGGTGCTTCGGCTGATTCTCTCTGTGAGCTTCTGTTGGTGGAGGGAAGTGGTACTGCGGCTTCTGAGTTTCCTCCCTCAGGTGATCTGGTGAGGTCGTTAGGTGCTTCTCTACTTAACTCCACCTAATGCTTTGATCCTGGCTTCCTGTCAATGTTCCAGTGTTGGACTTGCTTTTCCCTGGATCATTCCTGTGGCCTGCTGCTCTGCATAGCTAAGTTCTTCTTTGCTATTTTGTTTGCTATTTTTTCTGTCCAGCTTGTCTAATTTGTTGCTGGAAGCTCTGGGACGCAAAGGGTGTACCTCCGTGCCGTTAGTTCGGTACGGAGGGTCTTTTTGCTCCTTTGCGTGGTTTTCTTTAGGGTTTTGTGTAGACCGCAAAGTTACCTTTTCTATCCTCGATCTGTTAAGAAAGTCGGGCCTCACTTTGCTGAATCTATTTCATCTCTACGTTTGTCTTTTCATCTTAACTCACAGTCATTATATGTGGGGGGCTGCCTTTTCCTTTGGGGTATTTCTCTGAGGCAAGGTAGGCTTAATTTCTATCTTCAGGCTAGTTAGTTTCTCAGGCTGTGCCGAGTTGCATAGGCAGAGTTAGGCGCAATCCATGGCTGCCTCTAGTGTTGTTTGGAGAGGATTAGGGATTGCGGTCTGCAGAGTTCCCACGTCTCAGAGCTCGTTCTATGATTTTGGGTTATTGTCAGATCACTGTATGTGCTCTGACCGCTATGTCCATTGTAGTACTGAATTGCCTTTAATAACAATATAGGAAGCCAAAAGTACTAATGATTCTCAATAGAGGGAAAAAAGAAGTTCTGAGACCATTTTTTTTTTCTTTCCACTGTGTTTTGCCTTTTTTTTCCCCTAGACATTTGGGTGGTTCAGTACACAGGTGTAGCGATGGACATTAGAAGTCTGTCTTCATTTGTGGATCAGCTCTCGGCAAGAGTACAAAAGATTCAAGACACTATTGATCAGAAAGCTATGTTGGAACCAAGAATTCCTATTCCTGATTTGTTTTTTGGAGATAGAACTAAGTTTCTGAGTTTCAAAAATAATTGTAAATTATTATTATTAAAACCTCGCTCCTCTGGTGATCCAGTTCAACAGGTTTTGATTGTTATTTCTTTTTTTGCGCGGCGACCCTCAGGACTGGGCATTTTCTCTTGCGCCAGGAGATCCTGCATTGAGTAATATCGATGCGTTTTTCCTGGCGCTCGGATTGCTGTACGATGAACCTAATTCAGTGGATCAGGCAGAGAAAAATTTGCTGGCTCTTTGTCAGGGTCAGGATGAGATAGAGGTATATTGTCAGAAATTTAGAAAGTGGTCCGTGCTCATTCAATGGAATGAATCTGCGCTGGCAGCTATGTTCAGAAAGGGTCTCTCTAAAGCCCTTAAGGATGTCATGGTGGGATTTCCTATGCCTGCTGGTTTGAATGAGTCTATGTCTTTGGCCATTCAGATCGGTCGACGCTTGCGTGAGCGTAAATCTGTGCACCATTTGGCGGTATTACCTGAGCTTAAACCTGAGCCTATGCAGTGCGATAGGACTTTGACCAGAGTTAAACGGCAAGAACACAGACGTCTGAATGGGCTGTGTTTCTACTGTGGTGATTCCACTCATGCTATCTCTGATTGTCCTAAGCGCACTAAGCGGTTCGCTAGGTCTGCCACCATTGGTACGGTACAGTCAAAATTTCTTCTGTCCGTTACCTTGATCTGCACTTTGTCATCGTATTCTGTCATGGCATTTGTGGATTCAGGCGCTGCCCTGAATTTGATGGACTTGGAGTATGCTAAGCGTTGTGGGTTTCTCTTAGAGCCCTTGCAGTGTCCTATTCCATTGAGAGGAATTGATGCCACGCCTTTGGCCAAGAATAAGCCTCAATACTGGACCCAGCTGACCATGTGCATGGCTCCTGCACATCAGGAGGTTATTCGCTTTCTGGTGTTGCATAATCTGCATGATGTGGTCGTGTTGGGGTTGCCATGGCTACAAGCCCATAATCCAGTATTAGATTGGAAATCCATGTCGGTGTCCAGCTGGGGTTGTCAGGGGGTACATGGTGATGTTCCATTTCTGTCAATTTCGTCATCCACCCCTTCTGAGGTTCCAGAGTTCTTGTCTGATTACCGGGATGTATTTGATGAGCCCAAGTCCGATGCCCTACCTCCGCATAGGGATTGTGATTGTGCTATCAATTTGATTCCTGGTAGTAAATTCCCAAAAGGTCGACTGTTTAATTTATCCGTACCTGAGCACGCCGATATGCGCAGTTATGTGAAGGAATCCCTGGAGAAGGGGCATATTCGCCCGTCATCGTCACCATTAGGAGCAGGGTTCTTTTTTGTAGCCAAGAAGGATGGTTCGCTGAGACCTTATATAGATTACCGCCTTCTAAATAAGATCACGGTTAAATTTCAGTACCTCTTGCCATTGTTATCTGATTTGTTTGCTCGGATTAAGGGGGCTAGTTGGTTCACCAAGATAGATCTTCGTGGTGCGTATAATCTGGTGCGAATCAGGCGAGGAGATGAATGGAAAACTGCATTTAATACGCCCGAGGGTCATTTTGAGTATCTAGTGATGCCATTCGGACTTGCCAATGCTCCATCAGTGTTTCAGTCCTTTATGCATGACATCTTCCGAGAGTACCTGGATAAATTCCTGATTGTGTACTTGGATGACATTTTGATCTTCTCGGATGATTGGGAGTTTCATGTGAAGCAGGTCAGAACAGTTTTTCAGGTCCTGCGTGCTAATTCTTTGTTTGTGAAGGGATCAAAGTGTCTCTTTGGTGTGCAGAAGGTTTCATTTTTGGGGTTCATATTTTCCCCTTCTACTATCGAGATGGATCCTGTTAAGGTCCAAGCCATCCATGATTGGACTCAGCCGACATCTCTGAAAAGTCTGCAAAAGTTCCTGGGCTTTGCTAATTTTTATCGTCGCTTCATCTGCAATTTTTCTAGTATTGCCAAACCATTGACCGATTTGACCAAGAAGGGTGCTGATTTGGTTAATTGGTCTTCTGCTGCTGTGGAAGCTTTTCAAGACTTGAAGCATCGTTTTTCTTTTGCCCCTGTGTTGTGTCAACCAGATGTTTCTCTTCCGTTCCAGGTCGAGGTTGATGCTTCTGAGATTGGATCAGGGGCTGTTTTGTCGCAGAGAGGTTCTGATTGCTCAGTGATGAAACCATGCGCTTTTTTTTCCAGGAAGTTTTCGCCTGCTGAGCGAAATTATGATGTGGGCAACCAAGAGTTGCTGGCCATGAAGTGGGCATTCGAGGAGTGGCGTCATTGGCTTAAAGGAGCTAAGCATCGCGTGGTGGTATTGACTGATCATAAGAACTTGACTTATCTTGAGTCTGCTAAGCGGTTGAATCCTAGACAGGCTCGTTGGTCGCTGTTTTTTGCCCGTTTTGACTTTGTGATTTCGTACCTTCCGGGCTCTAAAAATGTGAAGGCGGATGCTCTGTCTAGGAGTTTTGTGCCCGACTCTCCGGGTTTGTCTGAGCCGGCGGGTATCCTCAAGGAAGGAGTAATTGTGTCTGCCATCTCCCCTGATTTGCGGCGGTTGCTGCAAAAATTTCAGGCTAATAAACCTGATCGTTGTCCAGCGGAGAGACTGTTTGTCCCTGATAGGTGGACCAATAAAGTTATCTCTGAGGTCCATTGTTCGGTGTTGGCTGGTCATCCTGGAATCTTTGGTACCAGAGAGTTGGTGGCTAGATCCTTTTGGTGGCCGTCTCTGTCGCGGGATGTGCGTGTTTTTGTGCAGTCCTGTGGGATTTGTGCTCGGGCTAAGCCCTGCTGTTCTCGTGCCAGTGGGTTGCTTTTGCCCTTGCCGGTCCTGAAGAGGCCTTGGACACATATCTCTATGGATTTTATTTCTGATCTTCCCGTTTCTCAAAAGATGTCAGTCATTTGGGTGGTCTGTGATCGCTTTTCTAAGATGGTCCATCTGGTACCCTTGTCTAAATTGCCTTCCTCCTCTGATTTGGTGCCATTGTTCTTCCAGCATGTGGTTCGTTTACATGGCATTCCAGAGAATATCGTTTCTGACAGAGGTTCCCAGTTTGTTTCAAGGTTTTGGCGAGCCTTTTGTGGTAGGATGAGCATTGAGTTGTCTTTTTCCTCGGCTTTCCATCCTCAGACTAATGGCCAGACCGAACGAACCAATCAGACCTTGGAAACATATCTGAGATGCTTTGTTTCTGCCGATCAGGATGACTGGGTGTCCTTTTTGCCTTTGGCTGAGTTCGCCCTTAATAATCGGGCCAGCTCGGCTACCTTGGTTTCGCCATTTTTCTGCAATTCTGGGTTCCATCCTCGTTTCTATTCAGGACAGGTTGAGTCTTCGGACTGTCCTGGTGTGGATACTGTGGTGGACAGGTTGCAGCAGATTTGGACTCATGTAGTGGACAATTTGACCTTGTCCCAGGAGAAGGCTCAACGTTTCGCTAATCGCAGACGCCGTGTGGGTCCCCGACTTCGTGTTGGGGATCTGGTTTGGTTATCTTCTCGTCATATTCCTATGAAGGTTTCCTCTCCTAAGTTTAAACCTCGTTTCATTGGTCCGTATAGGATTTCTGAGGTTCTTAATCCTGTGTCTTTTCGTCTGACCCTTCCAGATTCTTTTTCCATACATATCGTATTCCATAGGTCATTGTTGCGGAGATACGTGGCACCTATGGTTCCATCTGTTGATCCTCCTGCCCCGGTTTTGGTGGAGGGGGAATTGGAGTATATTGTGGAGAAGATTTTGGATTCTCGTGTTTCTAGACGGAAACTCCAGTATCTGGTTAAATGGAAGGGTTATGCTCAGGAAGATAATTCCTGGGTTTTTGCCTCTGATGTCCATGCTCCCGACCTTGTTCGTGCCTTTCATGTGGCTCATCCTGGTCGGCCTGGGGGCTCTGGTGAGGGTTCGGTGACCCCTCCTCAAGTGGGGGGTACTGTTGTGAATTCTGTGGCAGAGCTCCCTCCTGTGGTCACAAGTGGTGCTTCGGCTGATTCTCTCTGTGAGCTTCTGTTGGTGGAGGGAAGTGGTACTGCGGCTTCTGAGTTTCCTCCCTCAGGTGATCTGGTGAGGTCGTTAGGTGCATCTCTACTTAACTCCACCTAATGCTTTGATCCTGGCTTCCTGTCAATGTTCCAGTGTTGGACTTGCTTTTCCCTGGATCATTCCTGTGGCCTGCTGCTCTGCATAGCTAAGTTCTTCTTTGCTATTTTGTTTGCTATTTTTTCTGTCCAGCTTGTCTAATTTGTTGCTGGAAGCTCTGGGACGCAAAGGGTGTACCTCCGTGCCGTTAGTTCGGTACGGAGGGTCTTTTTGCCCCTTTGCGTGGTTTTCTTTAGGGTTTTGTGTAGACCGCAAAGTTACCTTTTCTATCCTCGATCTGTTAAGAAAGTCGGGCCTCACTTTGCTGAATCTATTTCATCTCTACGTTTGTCTTTTCATCTTAACTCACAGTCATTATATGTGGGGGGCTGCCTTTTCCTTTGGGGTATTTCTCTGAGGCAAGGTAGGCTTAATTTCTATCTTCAGGCTAGTTAGTTTCTCAGGCTGTGCCGAGTTGCATAGGCAGAGTTAGGCGCAATCCACGGCTGCCTCTAGTGTTGTTTGGAGAGGATTAGGGATTGCGGTCTGCAGAGTTCCCACGTCTCAGAGCTCGTTCTATGATTTTGGGTTATTGTCAGATCACTGTATGTGCTCTGACCGCTATGTCCATTGTAGTACTGAATTGCCTTTCATAACATGAACCATACAGAGTGATTACACACAGCCCAGCCTCATGTCATCCCAACGTGGATTGGTTGACAATGAGGAAGAGGAGGAGGAAGAAGAGGAGCTACTTTCATGCGCTATAGACGGTACTAGAAGCACAACTGTCATACCGTCTGTTCAGCATGGATGGTCTGAGGACAAGGAGAAGGAGGAGGAGGAGAGCATGGTCATTCATCCTCTTGGTGAGGACATGGAAGTCTTGCCCGTTAGAAGTCTGGCACGCATGTCTGACTGTCATGCTGCTGCTATGCAGGTAAAATCAGCTCCACTAGATGGTAATAGAGTGGAGGGAGGACTTCACACAGCAGGAACAGACCTGCAGCGCAGCAGCGAGGCCACCACTAGGTGACAGCGAAATAGTAAAACAAGCCATGTCGATATTATTCTGTAGAGCAGTACAAAAAGAATAACCAAACACAGAGTCAAAAACAAGCCAAATAGGTCAATACCGATCAGGAGCAGATATGCCAAAGACACGAAACGAAACAGCAGGTCAGAGACCACGCCAAGTCAGGTACACATGCCATAGGCAGAAACTATAACTGACACCGCTGTTATGATCAGGTGACCTTGGAGCAGCATGAAAACTTTCACTGGAGTAGGTGGTAACTATACTGACCACAAACCCTAATCTTATCACCGCAACTAGAAGTAGCCGTGGGGTGTGCCTAACAAAACTTAGACACCTCGACACAGCCGGAGGGCTAAATACCCCTATAGATGGAAATAGGAATATCTACCTTGCCTCAGAGCAGAACCCCAAAGGATAGGCAGCCCCCCACAAATATTGACTGTGAGTAGTAGAGAAAAAGACACACGCAGGCAGGAAACAGGATTTAGCAAATGAGGCACACACATAGGAAAAGATAGGACAGGATACTAAGCGGTCAGTATTAAAAATCCTTCCAAAAATATCCACAGCAGAAAATACAAAAACTCCACAATCTAACTAAAGATGTGGAGCGTATATCTGCATCTCCAGAGAATCCAACAAGACTGAGAAAACACTGACACAGTCTAAGCTGGACAAGAGAAAAACAAATGAATAGCACAGAATATAAGCACACTGCATGTGTGCCACAGAAACAAAAACCAGACACTTATCTTTGCTGAATTGGCAGCAAGCAGGAGAAGCCAGAAAGTGATCCAACACTTCAGAAGAAACATTGACAACTGGCAAGGACTAATGAATCCTGCACACCTAAATATCCCAGTCAGAACTGCAATCAGCAGATACACCTGGCCAGGACTGTGACTCAGAGATAACTGCATTCCCAACTACAACCACTGGAGGGAACCCAAGAGCAGAATTCACAACATACCGCCTTCAGGATGCAGCGGAGCTACACAGCAAACATGAACCCAGAATGAGGCAGAGCAAAGTTAACCCTTGACATGATCAGCCTGGGAAAAGGGCAGACAGGACTCAAAACCTGGACTGGATCATGACAGTACCCTCCTCTCAAGGGGGGCCATTGGACACCCTGGTTTCCCAGGATAACGTGCATGAAATGCCCAAACCAGACAATCAAAATGGACAGCTCGCGTCGGGGCCCACGATCGATCCTCAGGGCTGTAACCCCTCCAATGAACCAAATGCTGAAGTGAACGGTGGACCATGCAAGCATCCACAATCCGTTCCACTTCATGCTCAGTCTGATCTTCACAGAGACAGGTGATGGAAGTGATGGAGACTCAACAGTGAAAGGTACAAATGACTTCAGGAGGGACTTATGGAACACATTGGGAATCCGAAGTGATGGAGGTAAGAGTAAATGAAAGGCAACTGGATTGACAACCTCAATGATTTCATACGGACCAATAAACTTGGGACCTAACTTAGCAGAAGGGACCTTCAATCAAGGGACCTTCAATCATATGTTCTTGGTAGACAGCCACATTTTATCTCCTACCAGAAATACAGGTCCTAAAGATCGTCGCTTATCAGCAAAATGTTTGTGTACCCTGATCCTCCCCAATGTTCTTCTGGACTTCCTTCCCAACCCGCCCAACAGCTGAACTGTCGAATCTGCCGCTGGACATCCCAAATCCAACCTGGGAAATTCGCCAAAATGTGGGTGAAAACTGTAATTACAAAAGAATGGAGAGGTACCAGTGGAATTATTAATCCAATCATTGAATGCAACTCAGCCACGGGCAATGAAGAGCACCAAGCATCCTGCTGAGATGTGGCAAGACACCGCAAAATTTGTTCAAGTGACTGATTGGTCATCTTCATCTGACCGTTGGTCTTGGGATGGTAGGCCAAGGAGAAGGTCAGACAAATACCTAACCTTTTACAAAAAGCCTTCCAAAATGTGGACATAAATTTTACCCCCCTATCAGAAATCCCACTCAGAGGTACACCATTTAACCACATAACGTGTTCCACAAACAACTTAGTGTCTCAGTATTAGGCAGTCCTGCCAAAGGTACAAAATGTGCCTGCTTTCTGAATCTGTCAACCACCACGCAGACCACAGTTTTGCCATTGGAAGGAGGAAGATCAGTGATAATATCCATGGACAAATGAGTCCAGGGTCTATCTGGAATTGGCAATGGCACCAATTCCCCGGCCGGCCGGTTATGGGGGACTTTAGCAACAGCGCACGTATCACAAGAAGACATAAATATGGCGACATCAGAGCAGAGGCCATAGAGGACCACCAAAACAACCTAGCAATAGCTCTCCAGGTGGCTGAGATTCCAGGATGCTGAGAGCAGAATTGTGAAACTCTCGAAGCATCCTCAACTGGTATTGAACAGGAACGAAGAATTTAACAGGCAAAGACGGAGGAGCAAGAGACTGAGCCTCACGAATCTACTGCTCCAATTCAGAGGACACTCCAACAGTGACCACCCCATGATGAAGAATGGAGGAAGGAGGTTCGGGAGGTGATGTGGGATCCAAGCTGTGAGATATGGCATCAGCCTTGATATTCTTGGAACCAGGTCGAAAGGTGATGAAAAAATGAAAGCGTGAAAAAAAGTGACCACCTTGCCTAGGAGTCAAACGTTTAGCAGACTCAATGTAGGAAAGGTTCTTGTGGTCCGTAATCACCGTGATCCGATGAATAACCCCCTTCAAAAAGTACCTCCATTCTTCAAAAGCCAGTTTTATGGCCAATAACTCTGGATTCCCCACATCGTAATTTCTCTCAGCAGGAGAAAATTTCTTTGAGACAAAGGCACAAAGTCTTAAATTAGTTAAAGTGACGGGTCCTTGGGACAGCACCGCTCCCACCCCCACTTCCGATATGTCCACCTCTACAATGAACAGTTCAGATGGATTGGACTGGATCAACACAGAAGCAGACATAAAACATTCTTTTAAGGAAGAAAACAACATGACTGCTTGAGGAGACCAGTTTTTGAGATCAGCCTCCTTACGATTGAGATCGGTGAGGGGCTTGACCACCTGACAAAACTCCTTAATGAATTTACTGTAATAATTGGCAAATCCCAAAAAAACGCTCAAGACCCTTCAGGTGTCAGGGTTGTACCCAATCAATAATGGCCTGCATCTTTCCAGGGTCCATACGAAACCCCTTGGTAGACAAAATGAACCCCAGAAAAGACAGCTCCTTGGCAAAAAATGAGCACTTTTTAGGTTTAGCATAAAGAGAGTTCTCCTTTAACCTCTGGAGAACTGCACGTAGATTACCCATGTGAGTTTGTTCGTCAGATGAAAATACAAGAATATCATCTAAATAAACCATCATAAAGTGCCAAATGAAGTCAGCAAAGACATGATTAGTAAAATTCTGAAAAACTGCTGGCGCATTCATGAGACCAAAGGGCATGACCAAATTCTCAAATAAACCATCTGAGGTGAGAAATACCATTTTCCACTCATCTCTCTCCCACATGCGGATAAGGTTATATGGCCCCCTGAGGTCCAATTTAGAAAACTATTTGGCCCCAGATAGTTGGTTGTACAGATCAGGGATGAGTGGGAGGGGGTAAGTATTTCTCACTGTGATCTTATTTAATTCCCGAAAATCAAAGCATGGGTGCAAACCACCAACTTTTTTCTTCACAAAAAAGAATCCAGACACCACAGGAGAGACAGAGAGACAAATGTGTCCTTCACAGAGGCTTCCTAGACATACTCCTTCATAGTGATACGCTCCGGGCCGGAGAGGTTATACAAACGGGCCTTGGGCAATTTAGCACCCAGAATCAGATCAATAGAACAGCCAATAGGGCAGTGTGGTGGTAAGACCTTGGCCTCCTTTTCGCAAAATACATCTTCAAAATCCTTCAGGTACTCCGGAATACCTTCCAGATTAAGTGATGACACAAGTACAGTAGACAGACAACCCTTAAACAATTAGGACTCCATTTTACAATATCCCGAGATTCCCAGTCTTTAACAGATTTGTGTAACTATAAGCAAGGAAATCCCAACACCAGTCCCGCTGGAAGATTGTCCAGGACACAACATAAGATACGTTCCTGAAGCAAGGAACCCAACTTGAGGAGGAAGTCCTCTGAGACAAAATTACCAACAAATTTAACCAGCTGTGGTTTGTCAATGGCAATAATATGAATTTGAGTCTCAAGCCTAACTGTCCCTAACTTACACTTGGTCACCAAGTTGGTCAATAAAGTTCATGGACAACCAACAATCCACAAAAGCAGAAGCGGACGTGTAGCTACTCTCACAACAAAGTTCCACCTCAAACAATATTCTTTGAAATGAGGAAAAAGGTACTTGAGAGTCTGGGTGACCTCCTTGGCAATCACCCAGACTCGGCAGCTTGCTAGTCGGTAGGTGAGAGTGGCAGTCCTTTATCCAATGTCAAGGATCCCCACAATAAAAACTAGATCTCCCTTCGAGTTGTCGCCTCCTCCCCTTGTCCTTGAGGTTGGTGGCCCCAACGGCCATAGGTTCCGTGTGAGGTACAAGATCAGAGTTAGTCGGATGTAACGGAATCTCTCACTGCATTACACCTCTCTCCTATAACCCCGATCCATCCGAATGGCCTGAGTCATAGCCCCCTCGAAGGACCTGGGTAGCACCCCAAAATCTTGGGTATTAATGTACTTCAAAATATGTATAAAGTAGCAGCCTACGCTGACGACCTTTTCTTTGTTACATCACCTAAGATTTCCCTACCTAACCTTATGAATGAATTCAGATTATATGCCCAATTGTTTAGTTTCAAAATTAATCTTTCAAAATCCAAGGCACTCAACATTAATTCTTCCCCAGAACTTGTGAATTCTTTACAGGGGTCCTTCAGTTTCAAATGGGATACCCGATACCAGAAATATTTAGGAGTAAGAATATCTGCAGACATCAATTCTTTATATCGATGGAACTTCCCTGGCCTTTTATAATTCATTCAAGCAGACTGTGATAGGTGGTCCAAAATATCTTTCACCTGGTTTGGCAGATGCCAAATTTTTAAGTTGAACATATTACCAAGGGTCCTGTATATTCTGCAGACTCTCCCCATCAATATCCCTGCTAACTTTTTTTTTTAGAAAATTAGGGTCTATCCAGGTCTCTTTTATATAGGGAAGGAAGCCTGGTAGACTAAAGAGGCAGGTTCTCTGCAGACCCAAGAGGTTGGGTGGAGTGGTGCTTCCAGACCTAAAAATGTATCATTCGGCAGGCCACCTAGCTAGAATGATAGACAGGTGCAGAAACGGATACAATATGGCCTGGGTTCAAATAGAACAAAGTTTTTGCCCAACCCAATTGAAGACCCTACCATGGGTTTTATTTTTTTATTTTCAGCCCCAGAGCAAATGAAATGCCATCCGACTATTGGACCCACTTTAAAATACTGCAATGCAGCACTGGTCCATTTACACTTACTCCCAGAGGCTTCTCCTCTTACCCAGGTGTTGAGTCATCCTAAATTTCTCCCTAGCCGCTTGAACCCCATTTTTCATCTGTGGATAGACTCAGGGATGGTAGAGTAGAAAACTGGGGTGAGGGAGCCTCTTGGCCTTCTTTTAGTGACCTTACTGCTAAAAAAGATCCAATACCCCTAGGCAGTTGGAGTTGTTTGCAACTCACCCACTTTTTCAACAGCCTTCCCCCAAAAAGTTCAGATGACCCAAAACCCAATTTGAGCTTTTATGTAATAGCCCGGGCCCAATCAGACACACCTTAGCTAAAACCTACTCTATGTTAATGGACCCCGGAAGCCGGTCGCCCCCTTCTTTCCTTGTGCAGTGGGAGAGAGATTTAAATATTTATTTTACGGAAGATCAGATAACTCAATTTTTTTCCCTCGTACACAGTGCCTCGATTAGCTCTCGGTTCCAGGAGGCTGGCTATAAGATTCTGTCCAGGTGGTACAGAGTGCCCTCGAGACTGCACACCATATTTCTGGAGACTGACTCCAGCTGATGAAGGTGTGGAAGAGCCGAGGGCACAATTTTTCATATTTTCTGGCAGTGTGATGTATTGCAACTGTGGAGACCAGACTGAACCAAAGGATCCATTTTGTCTCCCAGATGAAATCTGCTTCTGCACAGCAAACTTGACATTTCCTTTTATAGAAGTAATCACGCGCGCATTTCTCCTTGATATTGTAGCCTTTCACCCACATACCAGATATTGTAACTTTTCACTAGTATAGATTTGCTTTGTAAGTGATTATGAAATATGAGCGCTTGTGCGCATGTCTGTAAATGCCTAACTTCTTACTATATAAAGAAGGGGCAGCGCCCAGTGAGGCAGGCGTGCTCCGGGGCTACCCCTGTTTATGAACACACAACCTTTGTGCTGCGTGTCATTTACTTGGATTCCTCAATCCAGGAAGCCAGGGACGGAAGAGGACTCAACATTTCTTGGCGCCCGAAACAGGGACCCGAGGCGAGAGTGTCTACTCGAGATTCACCTACGGATACGGACAACGGAGATCTGGGATAATGGACGGCAAATGAATTGAAAAACCTGGCCAGGTAAGAGACATTATTAGTTCTCTTTTATCTGCCCTGTATTATCCGAAAGATCTCTACGAGCCGTGTCACGCTGGGTTAGTCTAGTAGTGAGTAGATACCTATAAAACTCGGGTTACCATATTGTATAGATTTATGAGTCCTGTCCCTGGCAGTGTGTGAACAAGTGTGAAGGTTGTGGCATGTTATGAAAGAAGGATAAAAGTACGTAGAACAATAAGCCGAAATTGTTAGGACAAGTCTTATTAGTGAAGTCAGCCTAACTGGGTCATGTGGTTGCGTCCTTTCGGGGAGACCTCCGCCCATGCTTGACTCTCTTTGAGAAACTTGTTCCTTCATTTTTGGATAAGAGTTTGATAGAATGAGCCCAGGACACGAGTCCATGAGCCTGGGACAAGTATGATAACAGAGACGGAGAGTTTGGTGATCTGTTTGGTGTTGCTGATCCTGTTTGCGTGCATTGTAGGAATCAAGTTTATTCTGCACATTAGAAAGAACAGAGCAGATCAGCCCTTCAATATCTTAGCTCCCTAGGAAAGAAGACAACGAGACATCACTCTAGTGAGGTGATTGTCCAAACGTCACCTAGGATAAGTGTAGCTATTATTGAAAAGAAAAATGGGAAATAAACAGACAAAATCCGTCTTAGGACAAGTAGAAGCAAAAGATATCATACAGGAAAGATGTGGAAAGACAGTCAGAAGGCAGATCAGAAGGGTAAGAGAAAAATTGGGAATTTCAGAAGCACTTATGTTTAGCACTGAATGGGAAAGACTGAGTAAAGAACGAGGTGGAATTATCAAAGACAATGGGTGGGAAGAAATCATACACTGTATGATAAAGGTCTCAAAAACAGCTAAAGAGGAGAATTGGAAGTATGATCCAGACACTTCCAAATGGAGTATGGGTACGGGAAAATGTTGTGCCACGACTCATTCAGTTCCTCCTCCTTACCTAGATCCGAATGTTCAACCATTTGTACCTTCTGAAGGAGGACAAACCAAACCAAATTTATATCCTGGGTTAAATGGGGTGGAAGGATGGGTGTGCAAAAATTGTGGCCAGCAGAATCCAGACTGGAGAACTGAATGTTCTGCCTGTGGGGCCCCCAGAGGTCATCAATTGTTAGCTCCTGTTAGGATAGTACCGAAACCCTTCAGAGAAACTGGTGTAGATGGAGCAATGGCAACTAGATATCACCAAACCCGACAATACTTCCCTTGGTCCCCCGCTGAAGGAATGTCTCTTCTACATAATGCACCAGATCCTACCCAGTACCCAGTTAGATTCGCACAGTATATACAGCAAATTATGCAGACTCATGCAGGAGTCTGGGCAGATGGAGAGGAATTATGTAGAATGAAAATGACTCCTGGTCTCTTCCAGGAACTGCTAACACATCTACAGGGACACAGGCCACAGGTGGGACAGGAGCTACAAGAGGGACAAGCGGGACAAGGTGCCTTACAAACGATAGAATCAGGAACACAATTTGTAGACCATTTAATAGTTTTCATGAGGCAGAAACAGAGGCAGAGAGGAACAACGGGAGTGGTGGCTCAGAGACCTTGACAATCGGTAGATGAATATTATCTAGGGGTAGAGAATAATTTTAGAGATGAAGGAATAGATCTAACCGCTCCAGGAATGATGAGGTTAATTACAAAAACCTTTATAGATGGATTGTCTCCAAAAGTAAAGGAAAAACTTAAGGCTGCAACTCCTGATTGGAGAACCTTGGAAGACCCACACTTGGCCAGGCAAAAAGCCGTAGGGATAGAGTTGGATTTAAGAGAAAATCATAAGCCTGTCAGAATAGCGCAAGCAAACACAACAGGTGGAAGGGCAAGACATAATTTTCCCTGTCATTACTGCAAGAAACCAGGACATTTCCAGAAAGAATGTAGAAAGAAGCAGGCAGACATAAAATCAGGAAAATTTGTACCAAAGAATAAGCCCTCAGACATCCAACAGACATCCATAGTGGATGGTCCCATACAAGACTCAGATTGACTCAATGTGTTACAAACTTCCCTACCAGCTAGAAGACCGATAATACAGGTGAATGTGGGGGGAAGAGAGATTCCATTTTTAGTAGATACAGGTGCAACTTCCTCAATTTTGAATCAAGATTTTCTTCCAAACCCGGAAGATATTTCACAACAAACAACTTTTGCTGAGGGTTATGATGGGGTAATTCAAACACTACCATACACTGTGCCCCTAGAGGTCTCCTTAGGACCTAAATGTTTTGCATCCAGATTTTTGTATGCCAGAGGTGCCCCAACATGTTTGTTGGGAACTGATGTCTTGAAGAAATTAGAAGCTAACATCAATTTTAGGGAAGATGGCACAGTCATGCTGACTATCCCTGATGATGCGGAAACATTAGAACAATATGTCAGAATTCAGGCTTTTGAGGATTATACTGAAGAAAAAGAGTACACCACAGATCTAGACCTCTCAACAGTCCCAGAAACACTGTGGGCACAGGGTGACACTGATGTGGGATTATTGCATATCTCTCCTGTAAAACTATCTGTGCAACCAGGAACTGTTCTCCCACAGCTCAGACAATACCCTGTGAGTGCCCAGCAGGAACTAGCGATTACAAAACAGATAGAGGGATATAGAGAGAAAGGGGTTTTGGTAGAGATACAATCACCTGCTAACACTCCTCTGTATCCAGTCAAGAAGAGAACTCTTGATAAGGGTTCTATGCCCAAATATCGTATGGTACATGATCTAAGAGAAATAAACAAAGTTCTAGATCCAATCACCCCAGTTGTACCCAATCCTCATACGTTACTATCACAGATACCAGCCAGTTCTCAAGTGTTTACTGTAATAGATCTTTCAAATGCATTTTTCTCGGTTCCTTTACACCAAGACAGTTGGCATTTGTTTGCATTCACATTTAAGGGCAAACAGTTGGCGTGGACACGCCTTCCACAGGGAATGATACACTCCCCTACTCTTTATTCAAATGCCCTACAAACAGTCCTTCAGAGGTTTGAACCCGAACCACAGGTAGTAATTTTTCAGTATGTGGATGACCTACTACTTTGCTGCCCAGATCTAGAAACTGCAGAAAGGTCCACTGTGAGTTTACTATGTTTTCTAGAAAAAGAAGGGTGTAAAGTGAATAGACAAAAGCTACAAGTTTGTCAGACCAAAGTGGTCTTTCTAGGTCATTGCATTTCTCAAGGTAAAAAGCATCTTACACCTCAAAGAACTGAAGCAATAAGACAGATGAATGAGCCTAGAAATCATAAACAGCTACGAGCATTTTTAGGAATAGTGTCTCATTGTAGACAATGGATTATACATGCCAGTCAACTAATGCAACCACTGTATGACTGTGTAAAAAGTGAACCTTACATGTTGACAAAAGAAGGTCAGATTTCGTTCCAACAATTAAAAGATGCCCTTGTTTCAGCTCCAGCGTTAGGGCTACCAGACTACACCAAATCATTTCAGCTTATGGCTGCAGAAGTTGATTCCCATGCTACAGGAGTTCTTACCCAGAAGCATGCAGGGAAACAAAGACCAATTGCATATCTTTCAGCAAGGTTAGATCCCGTAGCTAGAGCAGCGCCAACCTGTGTACGTGTAGTTGTTGCTGTCTCACTATTGTTGGACAAAGCATCAGAAATTGTCCTAGAGCATCCACTCACAGTTCAAACTACACATGATGTTTATGGGATATTAAACCAGGTTCAACCAAAACACATTTCCATGGCCAGACATTTGCGGCTGCAGTGTTCTATGCTGCTCCCCTCTACTATCACATTTGCAAGGCTTCAGACTCTCAATTTAGCTACACTGCTACCTCTCGAGTCTGAAGGGGGGAATAAGGACACTGATACACACACAAATTTTTTCCCTACAGACACACATGATTGTACAGAGCTCATTTTACAAGAAACGGTAGGCTTACCCAATGTATCCGAAACACCACTTCAAAATCCAGATTTAGAGCTGTTTATAGATGGTAGTAGATTTGCAGATGACACAGGTAACTTCCATACAGGGTATGCAGTTGTGTCAGAATCTGAAACTCTCAAAGCAGAACCGCTTCCACCGAAACAATCTGCACAAGAAGCAGAACTAACAGCATTGATTGAAGCTCTAAAAATAGCTGAGAATCAGACAGCTAATATATACACTGATTCTAGGTATGCACATGGTATTGTGTTTGATTTTGGAGTAATCTGGAGAGCTAGAGGTTACATGACAGCGTCAGGACAACCTGTAAAACATGCTTCTCTGATCAAACAGATCTTAGAGGCTGCACAAGAAACAAAAGAAGTAGCAGTAATCAAGGTAGCTGCACATGTGAGACTCGACACTAGGGAATCTAGGGGAAATGATAGGGCTGATAAAGCAGCCAAAGCAGCAGCAGTCAAACCCTTACAACAGGTCCATACTGTAAACCTCACAGAAAATACTGAAGATAGACTGAGACAAGCACAGGAAGATGCAGGAGAAGAGGAGAGGGACAGGTGGAAAAAGGAAGGGGCAGAAGAACAAGAGGGAATTTGGAAGAAAAATGGACTAATATGTCTACCTAGAGCCTGGTACCCGATTGTAGTTGGTGGATTGCACCACCCTACGCATGTGTCTGCAAATGCAATGACACTACTGGCAAAGCAAGTCTGGTTGGCTCCAGGTTTTGGCAACTACGCAAGAGACTATTGTGCTGCATGCGCTATATGCCTGACACATAATCCCGGACAGACAGCAAAGACCCCTATGAAGCACCACGTCCGACCTCTCTACCCGTTTCAACGGTTGCAGATAGACTTTATCCAGCTGCCAAAGAGTAATGGGTATGAGTATGTGTTGGTGTGTGTGGACATGTTCTCGGGGTGGCCAGAGGCCTATCCAGTTCGGAAGGCTTCAGCTAAAAACACTGCTGTAAAGCTAGTTACCGAACTGGTGCCCCGTTATGGTCTCCCTGAAGTGATCGAGTCAGATGGGGTACTCATTTCACTGGAGAAATATTTCAAAATGTACTAAAAATGTTGGGTGTTGAAAGTCAGTTACACACTCCGTATCATCCTCAAAGTTCTGGTAAGGTAGAACGCATGAATGGAACTTTAAAATTAAAAATACAGAAAGCCATGGCTGAAACAGGAAAGCCTTGGACAGAATGCCTTCCACTGGCCCTTTACTCAATACGCAATACCCCAAGGGGTAAGACTAAACTGTCTCCATATGAAATTTTGTTTGGCAGGACTGCCAATTTAGGATGTTACTTTCCACAGCAACTTGTGTTAAATATTGAATCACTGACTTCCTATGTGCAAAATCTTCAGAAACAATTAACTAAGGTGCATGCTGCACAAGTTTTTGCTTCCCTTCCAGATCCTGACAACACTGAAGGAAGTCACAAGTTGGAACCAGGTGATCAAGTCTATATAAAAAGACACACCAGAAAGGCTCTTGAACCAAGATTTGACGGACCCTTCCAAGTCCTGTTGACAACACCTACATCAGTCAAGCTTGAAGTATACTGCCGCATAAAGAAGAAAATGCACAAGCTTCATGCAAAAATTTATGACAAATAATAAAAGAATATGTCAAAGGGGGGAATTGTGGAGACCAGACTGAACCAAAGGATCCATTTTGTCTCCCAGATGAAATCTGCTTCTGCACAGCAAACTTGACATTTCCTTTTATAGAAGTAATCACGCGCGCATTTCTCCTTGATATTGTAGCCTTTCACCCACATACCAGATATTGTAACTTTTCACTAGTATAGATTTGCTTTGTAAGTGATTATGAAATATGAGCGCTTGTGCGCATGTCTGTAAATGCCTAACTTCTTACTATATAAAGAAGGGGCAGCGCCCAGTGAGGCAGGCGTGCTCCGGGGCTACCCCTGTTTATGAACACACAACCTTTGTGCTGCGTGTCATTTACTTGGATTCCTCAATCCAGGAAGCCAGGGACGGAAGAGGACTCAACACAACCTTGTTGGACAAGGGTGTGAGAAATTATTTGTCGGGTTACGAGCTGTTCCGAAAAGTTGACTCCGGCACTGGTACTACTTCAGCATAATGAAATCCCCCTCCGGATCTATAAATCTTCTTTGTTGAAATTTTTGATCATGACAGCGAGGGCTTACATCCTGGAGAGATAGAAGAGTCCCGCTCCTCCCTCCATATCTCAGTGAATTGCAAAAGTCATTGAAATTATGTATATGGAGGACCTCACCTCATCCATATATGACTCATATCCAAAGTTTTGGGCTACTTGGCTTGGATGGATGGATTTTCGAAGTTCTAGTGAGTATTGTGATCTAATGCTGGAGGCAATCCCCCCTCTGTAGTTAACTGAAAACTACAGGCAGAGTGGTGGGCTTAGCCGGGTAGGCGCTCCTTCCCCTTAACCCCTTGTTTTCTCCCTCCTTTTCTTTCATTTTCCCACTTTTTTTTCCTCTTCTTTCTCTCATTTCTTTGTTATACTGTATGTTAATTGACCTTTACTTCTGGGGCCCCCGGTTGTTAAGGACTCGTGGACGATGTCCCTGGTTGGGAGTTAAGTTGTAATGTTTGTATTCGTCTACTTGTCTGATTCCAATTATTATGTTAACCTGGATTTCATTGTGAGTCTTTAAATAAAGAATTAAAAAAAAAGGAGCTGGGTGGCGAATGGAAAGCCAAAGCATCCATAAGATGATCCAACAGTCCCCTCCTGAACTGGCATCTTAGTGTAGAGTCATCCATGGTCACTTCAGTGGACCATCACCTAAACTCTGAGCAATACCATTTGGCAGTGAATTTACCCTGGGAGAGACCCATAATAGTGTCATCTGCCACCCTGACCCGCTCCAGTTAATCAAAAATCAGTCTTAAGTTCTCAAAGAACCTCTCCCCTGACA
Source organism: Ranitomeya imitator (assembly GCF_032444005.1). Lineage (NCBI taxonomy): Eukaryota > Metazoa > Chordata > Amphibia > Anura > Dendrobatidae > Ranitomeya > Ranitomeya imitator. The sequence continues at coordinate 361,273,249 of NC_091282.1, read as the reverse complement.
CATGTTATGGGGCAGAAGCAGGTAAAGAAAAAGCCCACAATTGGGGACTCTCCTGCAGTAACTAAATAATTATCCTCACCCGTTGACTCTCATCTTCAGTGGATCGAGGTCTAAGAGAGAACAGCAGCTTACAACGCTCCCTGAATGTACAGAATTTCTCCTTTTCTCTGTAGAAAGTATCTGTGAGCCTGACCGTAGGTTCAGGAGAGTGTAGCACATCATCTACAGTGTCAGAGTGCTTACAGGTAGTCTGGGAAATAGAACCCTGAAGGGTGTTAACAGTCACAGAAAGCTCCCTCTGCAGCCGGTTATGGGAAGTGGCCAGGGCCCTATGTTCCAGAGACAAATCCTGCAACATTAGTTTTAAACTAGACATCTGATTCACCAAGGTACTGATTGGATCCATAAACAGAGAAGCAAGGAAAAAAAGTCTGTGGTCAGTTATAATGCCACACTGCTGCTATGCAGGTAGAAGCAGCTCCACTAGATGGCAATAAAGTGGAGGGAGGACTGTACACAACAGGAGCAGACCTACAGCGCAGCAGCGAGCCCACCACCAGGTGGCAGTGGAATAGTAAAACAAGCCGGGTCGATGCTATTCTGTAGCGCAGTACAAAAGGAATAACCAAGCACAGAGTCAGAAACAAGCCAAATGGGTCAACACCTGACAGATATGCCAAAGACAAGAAACAAAACAGCAGGTCAGAGGCCATGCCAAGTCAGGTACCAGGGACTCCAAACATGAGAGGGGAACACAGAGTCGGGATGGGAAGAGGGGAATAAACAGACATGGGTACAGTCAGCAAAAGCAGCTTGACGAATCAGGGTACGCGGAGTCAGCTTCACACGCCATAGGCAGAATACAGGCCTGCAGGATACAGCAGACCTAAATAGAAAAACTGAACCCAGAATGAAGCAGAGCAAAGTTAACCTTTGACATGATCAGCCCGGGAAAAGGGCAGACAGGACTCAAAACCCGGACTGTATCATGACACTGACTTTATGTTGCGCTGCCTTTCCCGTGACCCTCGTATTCTCCAAATTTTGGGTGACAGTTATTACTGGTTTTAGTCACTTCTAGACCCATGCTACAAGGAGAACTTTCAATCTCTTCTTCCAGAGGCAAACAGGTGTACTAAAATGGTGCAGTACCAGAAAGCCATTGTTGCAGAATTATAAAAAAAATTGTTATCTGAAAACACTGGGGGCAGAGGTCACAGTTTGTTGGACAATCAAGAGAGACATAACTCCAATCAAGCAGGGTCAGGGGAACACTGGAAAAGTTCTGGGAGAGTTTTCTCAGACCCTCCCATCGCACTGGGCCTGAGGCTCGCGGTACTCTCACAAGGAGTGCAAAGTTTTGGAAGATGCTGAGGGAGTACCTTGATGACAGCACCAATGTCCTCCATGATTCCTCTGTGCCATTTAATTATTGGATGTCCAAGCTGGACACGTGGCATGAACTGGCTCTCTACGCCTTGGAGGTCCTGGCCTGCCCTGCCATTAGCGTTTTGTCAGAACGGGTTTTTAGTGCTGCTGGTGGAATTATAACTGATAAGCGCATCCGCCTGTCAACTGAAAATGCTGACTGACTCTAATAAAAATTAACAAGGACTTGATTGGGCCAGACTTCTCTACATCACCGAATGATAACAACGAAACATAACCTCAAATCCAGTGTCATTTTTTGGGAGGTCTATTCCTATGCTCCTCTTCACACCCACACATGAGCATACACTTCCTAATTTTGTCTATTTGCTGTTATCCTCCTACTTCTCCTCATCCTCATCAGCCACCACCACTAGATCACCATGATGACCGTGGTCCGTGATGCAACATCCACGTTATTGTGTTAAAGTGTGTTTTTGATGCCCTGTAAAAAATGTTTACACATTATGTTGATGTGTACCACAGGGGAAATGTTTGTCAGCCCATACACTTTGTGTATGCATATTATAAGTATAGGAGACCAGCTCCTTTAAACTGGTAAAACATTTTAGGAGGCCATCCTCCACGTCTCTTTCGACTCCACCACTAGATTACCAGGGTGAAGGTGTTCCGTGATGCAACAGCCAAGTTATTTTTTTCAAGGGTGTTTATGATGCCCGTAAAAAAATGTTTACACAGTATGTTGATGTGCACCCCCCAGGGGGAAATGTTTGTTAGCCCATGCACTTACTGCATGGGCATTAGAAGTATTGAAGACCCGCTCCTTTAAACTGGTAAAACATTTTTCGGAGGCCATCGTCCACATTTATTCCAAGGGGGATTAGGGTGCATGCAAATTTTGGGCAGGCCTCGCATTCTCATTTTTACAACAAAATTTACAAAACCATTTTTTTTAGCGACCACCTCACGTTTGAAGTCAGTTTGAGCAGTCTATATGGCTAAAAATACCCAAAAGTGATACCATTCTAAAAACTGCACCCCTCAAGGTGCTCAAACCCACATTCAAGAAGTTTATTAACCCTTCAGGTGCTTCATGAAGCAACATGGAAGGAAAAATTGAACATGTAACTTTTTAGTCACAAAAAAGATCATTTAGCAACAATTTTTTTATTTTCCCAATGGTAAAAGGAGAAACTGAACCACAAAATTTGTTGTCCAATTTGTCCTCAGTACGCTGATACCTCATATGTGAGGGTAAACCACTGTTTGGGTGCATGGCAGGGCTCGGAAGGGAAGGAGCGCCATTTGACTTTTTGAATGAAAAATTGGCTCCACTCTTTAGCGGACACCATGTCACGTTTGGAGAGCCCCCGTGTGCCTAAACATTGGAGCTCCCCCACAATTGACCCCATTTTGGAAACTAGACAACCCAAGGAACTTATCTAGATGCATAGTGAGCACTTTAACCCCCCAGGTGCTTCACAAATTGATCCGTAAAAATGAAAAAGTACTTTTTTTCACAAAAAGAATCTTTTAGCCTCAATGTTTTCATTTTCACATGGGCAACAGGATAAATTGGATCCTAAAATTTGTTGGGCAATTTCTCCTAAGTACACCGATACCTCACATATGGGGGTAAACCACTGTTTGGGCGCACGACAGGGCTCGGAAGGTAAGGAGCGCCATTTGACTTTTTGAATGAAAAATTATCTCCATCGTTAGCGGACACCATGTCACGTTTGGAGAGCCCCTGTGTGCCTAAACATTGGAGCTCCCCCACAAGTGACCCCATTTTGGAAACTAGACCCCCCAAGGAACTTATCTAGATTCATAGTGACCACTTTAAATCCTCAGGTGCTTCACAAATTGATCCGTAAAAATGAAAAAAGTACTTTTTTTCACAAAAAATTTCTTTTAGCCTCAATTTTTTCATTTTCACATGGGCAATAGGATAAAATAGATCATAAAATTTGTTGGGCAATTTCTCCCGAGTACGCCGATACCTCATATGTGGGGGTAAACCACTGTTTGGGCACACGGCAAGGCTCGGAAGGGAAAGCGCGCCATTTGACATTTTGAATGGAAAATTATCTCCATCGTTAGCGGACACCATGTCACGTTTGGAGAGCCCCTGTGTGCCTAAACATTGGAGCTCCCCCACAAGTGACCCCATTTTGGAAACTAGACCCCCAAAGGAACAAATCTAGATGTGTGGTGAGCTCTTTGAACCCCCCAAGTGCTTCACAGAAGTTTATAACGCAGAGCCATGAAAATAAAAAATAATTTTTCTTTTCTCAAAAATGATTTTTCAGCCCACAATTTTTTATTTTCCCAGGGTAACAGGGAAAATTTGTCCCCAAAAGTTATTGTCCAGTTTCTCCTGAGTCCGCTGATACCCCATATGTGGGGGTAAACCACTGTTTGGGCACACGTCAGGGTTTGGAAGGGAAGTAGTGACGTTTTGAAATGCAGACTTTGATGGAATGCTCTGCGGGCGTCACGTTGCTTTTGCAGAGCCCCTGATGTGCCTAAACAGCAGACACCCCTCAGAAGTGACCCCATTTTTGAAACTAGACCCCCAAAGGAACTTATCTAGATGTGTGGTGAGCACTTTGAACCCCCAAGTGCTTCACAGAAGTTTATAACGCAGAGCCGTGAAAATAAAAAATAATTTTTCTTTCCTCAAAAATAATTATTTAGCCGGCAATTTTTTATTTTCCCAAGGGTTACAGGAGAAATTGGACCCCAAAAGTTGTTGTCCAGTTTCTTCTGAGTACGCTAGTACCCCATATGTGGGGGTAAACCACTGTTTGGGCACACGTCGGGGCTCGGAAGGGAGAGAGCACCATTTTACTTTTTCAACGCAAGATTGACTGGAATCAATGGTGGCGCCATGTCGCATTTGAGACCCCCTGATGTGCCTAAACAGTGGAAAACCCTCAATTCTAACTCCAACACTAACCCCAACACACCCCTAACCCTAATCCCAACCCTAACCACAACCCTAACCCCAACACACCCCTAACCCTAGTCTTAACCCTAATTCCAACCCTAACTCTAATTCCAAACCTAACCCTAAGGCTATGTACCAACGTTACGGATTTGTGTGGGGGGTTTTCTGCACCGTTTTTGAAAAATCTGCAGGTAAAACACACTGCGCTTTGCCTGTGGATTTACCGTGGATTTCCAGTGTTTTTTGTGTGGATTTCACCTGCGGATTCCTATTATGGAGCAGGTGTAAAACGCTGCGGAATCCGCACAAAGAATTGACATGCTGCGGAAAATACAACGCAGCGTTTCTGCGCTGTACTTTCCGCACCATGGGCACAGCGGATTTGGTTTTTCATAGTTTTACGTGGAACTGTAAACGTGATGGAAAACTGCTACGAATCCGCAGCAACCAATCCGCTGTGGATCCGCAGCCAAATCCGCACCGTGTGAACATAGCCTAATTCTAACCCTAATTCCAACCCTAGCCCTAATTCTAACCCTAATTGTAACCCTAATTCTAACCCTAGGCCTAAGTGCAACCCTAGCCCTAAGTGCAACCCTAGCCCTAAGTGCAACCCTAACCCTAAGTGCAACCCTAAGTGCAACCCTATCTCTAAGTGCAACCCTAGCCCTAAGTGCAACCCTAACCCTAAGTGCAACCCTAGCCCTAAGTGCAACCCTAGCCCTAAGTGCAACCCTAAGTGCAACCCTATCCCTAAGTGCAACCCTATCCCTAAGTGCAACCCAATCCCTAAGTGCAACCCTAACCCTAAGTGCAACCCTATCTCTAAGGGCAACCCTAATCCTAAGTGCAACCCTAACCCTAAGTGCAACCCTAAGTGCAACCCTATCTCTAAGTGCAACCCTAACCCTAAGTGCAACCCTAAGTGCAACCCTAAGTGCAACCCTATATCTAAGTGCAACCCTAACCCTAAGTGCAACCCTAACCCTAAGTGCAACCCTAAGTGCAACCCTAACCCTAAGTGCAACCCTAAGTGCAACCCTATATCTAAGTGCAACCCTAACCCTAAGTGCAACCCTAACCCTAAGTGCAACCCTAAGTGCAACCCTAACCCTAAGTGCAACCCTAGCCCTAAGTGCAACCCTAGCCCTAAGTGCAACCCAATCCCTAAGTGCAACCCTAACCCTAAGTGCAACCCTAAGTGCAACCCTCTCTCTAAGTGCAACCCTAACCCTAAGTGCAACCCTAAGTGCAACCCTATCTCTAAGTGCAACCCTAACCCTAAGTGCAACCCTAAGTGCAACCCAATCCCTAAGTGCAACCCAATCCCTAAGTGCAACCCTAACCCTAAGTGCAACCCTAACCCTAAGTGCAACCCTAAGTGCAACCCTATCTCTAAGTGCAACCCTAACTCTAAGTGCAACCCTAAGTGCAACCCTATCTCTAAGTGCAACCCTAACCCTAAGTGCAACCCTAAGTGCAACCCTAACGCTAATTGCAATCCTAACCCTAAGTGCAACCCTAGCCCTAAGTGCAAGCCTAAGTGCAACCCTAACCCTAAGTGCAACCCTAACCCTAAGTGCAAACCTAACCCTACCCCTAAGTGCAAACCTAACCCTACCCCTAACCCTAATCCTAACGGAAAAACAAAAATAAATATATTTTCTATATTTTATTATTTTCCTTACCTATGGGGGGATAACGGGAGGGTTTATTTACTTTTTTTTATTTTGATTGCTGTGATAGAACCTATCACAGCGATCAAAATGTACAGGGAATGAATCTGCCGGCCGGCAAGATGGCGGCGCACATGCGAGAAGACTGAGGACACCGGGAGGGACACAGGGACTAGGTAAGTATAGGGGGGTGCGATGGGACAGCGGGGGGGGGGGGGGGGGCGGAGGGGAGGACGGGGGAGGGACTTAGGGGAGAGGAAGGTGCTTAGGACAGGACGGAGGGGTAGGGAACACTGACGGCGGCTGCAGATCGCCGCCGTCAGTCGGGGGGGGCAGATTGGGGTCTCCAGCCATGGCCGATGCTATTGCAGCATCGGCCATGGCTGGATTGTAATATTTCACTAATTTTCATAGGTGAAATATTACAGATTGCTCTGATTGGCTGTTTCACTTTCAACAGCCAATCAGAGCGATCGTAGCCACGGGGGGCAAAGCCACCCCCCTGGGCTAAAGTACCACTCCCCCTGTCCCTGTAGGTCGGGTGAAATTGAAGTTAACCCTTTCACCCAGCGTGCAGGAACACGATCCGACCATGACGCATATGCTGCGTCACAGGTCGGATTGGCACGGGTTTTCATGATGCATACGCTGCGTCAAAGGTCGGGAAGGGGCTAACCGGTGCTTACCTATAGTGCCCAACTCATTTGCAATCAAACAAATAAAGCAGCACTCTGTAGCACCATAGCATGCAAATATGAAATATGAAAATTTACTTGCATTACTGCACTAGAAATATGAAAAATTGAGAATGCTTGGCGCATAAATTGGTCAATACCTGGAAGCCATGTTAAGGCTATTCTCGTTTCCAGGACCTAACCTAATGCAAATCCTCTCTTAGACTAAAGTCTTCATCTGTATGGAAATCTAATGTGCATCCTCTCTTAGACTGAAATCTACAGCTCTGGCAAAAATTAAGAGACTACTGAAAAATGTTCAGTTTGTCTGATTTTTCTCTTTATAGTTAATTTTTGAGTAAAATGTAAATTGTTCATTTATTCTAGAAACTTCTGACAGCATGTGTCCAAATTTCCAAGCAATAAATTTTGTATTTTTTTCTGAAATGGAGAAATGGTCAAAATAAAAAAAAACAGTTCTTTCAGACCTCAAATAATGCAAAGAAAACAAGTTCATAATCATTTAGAAACAACAATAATAATGTTTTAACTCAGGAAGAGTTCAGAAATCAATATTTTGTGGAATAACCATGATTTTTAATCAAAGCTTTCATGTGTCTTGGCATGCTTTTCACCAGTCTTTCACACTGCTTCTGGAGCAAACATTGAAGCAGTTCTTCAAAGGGCTCAGTCAGAAGGCTAATGGATACAAATTTAAGAAAACTGTCAGATTATCGTATATACTCGAGTATAAGCCGACCCGAGTATAAGCCGACCCCCCTAATTTTGCCACAAAAAACTGGGAAAACTTAATGACTCGAGTATAAGCCTAGGGTGGGAAATGCAGCAGCTACCGGTAAATGTCAAAAGTAAAAATAGATACCAATAAAAGTAAAATTAATTGAGACATCAGTATGTTAAGTGTTTTTGAATATTCATATTGAATCAGGAGCCCCATATAATGATCCATAAAGTTTATGATGGGCCCCATAAGATGCTCCATATTAATATATGCCCCATATAATCCTGCATAAAGGTTAATAATGGCCCTATAAGATGCCCCATAGACACATTTGTCCAATATAATGCTACAAAAATGTTGATTATGGCCCTATAAAATGCTCCATAAAGATATTTGCCCCATATAGTGCTGCACAAACCTTGATTATGGCCCTATAAAGACACTTGCCCCATATAGTGCTGCACAAACGTTGTGGCCCCATAAGAGGCTCTATACAGGCACTTGCCCCATTATAGTGCTGCACAAACATTATGGCCCCATAAGATGCTCCATACAGACATTTGCCCCATATAGTGCTGAACAAACGTTGATTATGGCCCTATAGAGACACTTGCCCCATATAGTGCTGCACAAACGTTATGGCCCTATAAGAGGATCTATACAGACACTTGCCCCATTATAGTACTGCTCAAACGTTATGGCCCCATAAGATGCTCCATATAGACACTTGCCCCATTATAGTGCTGCACAAACGTTTTGGCCCCATAAGATGCTCTATACAGACACTTGCCCCATACAGTGCTGCACAGACGTTATGGCCCCATAAGATGCTCTATACAGACTCTTGCCCCATTGTAGTGCTGCACAAAAATGTTATGGCCCCATAAGATGTTCTATACAGCCACTTGCCCCATATAGTGCTGCACAAATGTTATGGCCCCATAAAATGCTCTATACAGATACTTGCCACATATAGTGCTGCACAAACAATATGACCCCATAAGATGCTCCATACAGACACTTGCCCCATTTGCTGTTGCTGCAATAAAAAAAAATCACATACTCACCTCTCCATCGCTCAGGCCCCCGACACTTTCAATATTCACCTGATTTCGTTCCGGCGCCACTCCATCTTCAGCACTGACGTTCAGGCAGAGGGCGCGCACTAACTATGTCACCGCGCCCTCTGACCTGAGCGTCACTGCTGAAGACAGCGGCGGCGGCTGGAACGAGGAGCAGGTGAATATCGCGCAGCGCAGCACTCCCCTCCCAGTTACACTCACCTGCTCCTGGCACTGTGCAGTCCCTGCTTCCTGGCACTGCTGCTTCTTCCTCTACTGAGTGGTCACCGTTACCGCTCATTACAGTAATGAATATGTGGTTCCACCTTCCATAGGGGTGGAGTCGCATATTAATTACTGCAATGAGCGGTACCATGTGACCGCTCAGTACAGGAAGAAGCTGCCGGCTCCGGGGAAAAGGGACCGCGCCAGGAGTAGGTGAGTATAATTAGACAGCCCCGGCTCCCCCTCCCCTGCCGACCCCTGGGTATGACTCGAGTATAAGCCGAGAGGGGGACTTTCAGCCCCCAAAAATGGGCTGAAAATCTCGGCTTATACTCGGGTATATACGGTACTAGAAAATACAGCGGTCCCGAAAAATGATTTAATTGGCCTACAAGTGGCAACGAAAAGGCTGCTAAGTAGAATTATTTCTTATGCACATTGCTCATACAGACTCGAATGCATAGTACACACAGCAGCTTTTGGTACATTAATCCCATAGATATGGGTTACAGAGTAAACACAGTGGCTTAAAGGCTCAGTACTCCCACATATATGGGTCGCAGAGTGCATACAGCGGCTTAAAAGCTCAGTACTCCCACAGATATGGGTTGCAAAATACACATAGTGGCTTTTGGTACAGTACTATTATAGACATCATTGAAGAGTACAAACAGAAGCTTTGGCACAGTACTATCACAGACATGGTTCCAAAAGAGTAGAAAAATGTATTTAGACCCACATCATTGTCTCCTACATGGTTGCAGATTGTAAAAACGTTTTGGTACACACAGTAATACCACCGATATGGGTACAGAGTACACATAGAGGGAGTTTTTGCAAAACTGCACAAAGCAAAACCTAATACCCTCACTACAGTCACGTCCATTCCCTGTGCTAAGCAGAGCAGAAATAAAATATAATAATCTTGAACCAGGAGGAACAGGTCCAAGTGGAGGTGGAGGTGGACGTGGTAATATAGGTGGAAGAGGCAAGAGAGGAGTAATCCAATTTTTAATTTTTTTTTGCATTTTTTATCATAGTTTTTATATTAGAAATAACAAAACTAAAGCTAGCAATCTAGAACCAGCAGGGGCAGGTCCTTGTAGATGAAGTGATGGACGTAACAGTATAGGTGGAAGATGCAAGAAAGGAGTAATCAAGCACTATTTTTTTTAATGGGACTGACTTAAAACAGCCTACAATTATCAAAACTAAAACAAGCAATCTAGAACCAAGAGACGTTGGTCCAAATGGAGAGATGGACGTAGCAGTATAGACAGAAAAGGCAATGGAGGATTAATCCAACACTGGTTTGGAGGGGGATTTTGTATTTTTCTGTTTTTATTGTTTTTTCATGGAACTAACTTAAAGCATCTTACAATTAACAAGGTTCAAATTAGCAATCTAGAACCAGGAGGCATAGGTCCAAGTTGAGGAGGAAGTGGATGTGGTGGTATAGGTGGAAGGGGCAAGGGAGGAAAATCCAATATTTTCATAGTTTTCATATCTTTTTGTATGCTTTTTAATGGAACTGACTTAATAACAACCTAGAAATATCAAAACTAAAGCTAGTAACCTAGAACTAGGAGGCTCAGGTCCAAGTGGAGGAAGAAATGGATGTGTAGGTGGAAGAGGCAAGGAAAAAGTAATCCAACACTGTTTTTTAATGGAAATGACATAAAATGGCCTATAATTATCAAAACTAAAACTAGTAATCTAGAACCAGGAGGCGTAGGTCCAAGTGGAGGAAGAGATGGACATATCAGTATTGGTTGAAGAGGCAAGGGAGTAGTAATCAAACACTGATTTTGTTTTTTTTGTATTGTTTGTATTTCTTTTTCTTTTTTAATTTTGTTTTCTATGGAACTGACTTAAAACAGTATAACAATTAACAGAACTCAAACTAGCAATCTAGAACCCGGATTCATAGGTCCAAGTGAAGGAAGAGATGGATGTAGAATTGAGTGCTGGACTTCAAGAGGAATGGAACAGGGATTAAACAACTAGAGACAGCCAATAATGATAGTGGCCTTTAAACTAAGATGCCTTTCAGTGAGGGAGCAACATTGCAGGGCCAGGTCTCCCTGCAAGGGGGCTTGAAAGCTCCAAAGACATCATTTCTGAGAGTCCCACTACGTTGGCTGAGCTGAATTGACAGAGGATTCGTTATCTGATGGATACAGTGTCTCAGGTGACTACCATGCTAGAAGCTTATTTCTGTCAGTAATTATCAAACGTCACCTAATTGAGAAGGAGGCCAAACCATTCAACTGATTGCTGCAAACCAGTTACTTATCCCAGTAGCAGGAGTGGTATGGATGGACATATGGGTATGTGGACAGAATATAGGGAAGAAGGGTATTGTGCTGGTGAAGGGACCCATTGGGAAATGACCACTCATGACTAGGGTTGAGCGACCTTTACTTTTATAGGATCGGGTCGGGTTTCACGAAACCCGACTTTGTGAAATCGGCCGATCCTATAAAAAAGTCGGGGTCGGGGTCGGCCGAAACCTGAAACCCAATGCAGTGCATTGGGTTTCCATGGTTCCCAGGGTCTGAAGGAGCGGAAACTCTCCTTCAGGCCCTGCGATCCATATTTTAGTGTAAAATAAAGAATTAAAATAAAAAATATCGCAATACTTACACTCTGACGCGCCCTGGTACTAACCGGGAACCTTCCTTCCTTAGAATCAGCCTTCCAGGACCTTGCGGTGACGTCGCGGTGACGTCGCGGCTTGTGATTGGCCGCGCGGCCGCCCATGTGACCGCTCGCGTGACCAATCACAAGCCGCGACGTCACCGAAGGTCCTGGAAGGGCTGATTCTTAGGAAGGAAGGCTGTCGGAAAGAAGCAGGGCGCGTCCGAGGGTGAGTATATACCTAATAGGAATATACTCACCCTCGGATGCGCCCTGCTTCTTTCCGGCATCCTTCCTTCCTAAGAATCAGCCCTTCCAGGACCTTCGGTGACGTCGCGGTGACGTCGCGGCTTGTGATTGGTCGTGCGAGCGGTCACATGGGCGGCCGCGCGGCCAATCACAAGCCGCGACGTCACCGCGACGTCACCGCAAGGTCCTGGAAGGCTGATTCTAAGGAAGGAAGGTTCCCGGTTAGTACCAGGGCACGTCAGAGGGTAAGTATTGCGATATTTTTTATTTTAACTTTTTATTTTACACTTAAATCTGAATTCCGATACCAATTCCCGATATCTTAAACATATCGGGAATCGGTATCGGAATTCCGATTCTAGATTCAAAAGATCGCCGACTTCATGGCCGACCCCACACTGGGGTCGGGTTTCATGAAACCCGACCTTGCCAAAAGTCGGCGACTTTTGAAAAATTTCAACCCGTTTCGCTCAACCCTACTCATGACATTGGAAATGAATGTCAGGTAAAGCAGTTCTTGGCAGATATCCGGCGAGGGAGTGACTGGAGGTGAACGACACGACATCTCTCCAGCAAAAGAGTATTTTAGTAGCTGATCCAGGACAGTTATTTTCAGAGGTTTCCAGTCACCTCTCAGGCCCTGGAAAAAGTAGTGGTAACCACTCCCAGGGTTATGTGGATGAGGATACACGGACCTTGTTAGTGTCTATAAAATAGAGGAAGAGAGGGCACGAGGCAAGGAATGGCCATGATGTCCTGGAACAGATGGAAGCAGATCTATCTGAGTTTTCATCTCCACAAGTGTGAAAGGTGGAAGACCTGTTGGGGCAATGGCAGGTAGAGCTCACCCGACACGATGACAACTTTTGGAGTACAAAGGCAGTTCAGCAAGAGAGATCTATGGGAAATGTAACACTAGCGTGCGTGTGTGGACCCACTTTACCGTGAGTTCAGACTACTGGGTCTTCACTAGGGCCTCTAGTGGTGACGATAGGCTGGGCAGCTGGTAGACACCATGCACCACTCTAAGAGCTGCCTAATAAAGAGACTGCTGGCACAGGATGGCTGGGGAACCTAACATCCACAGGACACAACATAGTTAAATTCCTGCAGAGACTATCCACGCTCCCTAAAGCCAAATAGAAACACATTCAAATGCATCAGTGATGCAATAGGCAAAATTCAGCAAGCCGTCCTGACACAAGGAGAAGCCACAGAGTGACCATGGTAAGTAGGGTGGCGCTGAAGAGGCATGTGAGTTACCAAAGTGACAGGAAATATGGCACTGATGTGGGAGAGATGTTGTCAGATTGTGCACCAGATGTACCAATAAGTGAATGAAGGATCTGCTAGCTCACATGCTACAAAACAGGGTGATTTGAGAAAGCCAGAGTCCCTGGGCTACGCCAATTATGGATTATCATCAGCTGAACACCTGCGTGGTCTGCGATTTGTACCCTTTGCTGAGGATAGAAGGGTCCCTGTTGGAACTAGAAAGAGCTAGGTATTTCTCCTGCCTCGATTTGGCAAGTGGTAATTGGCAAGTCCCCATTGCCGAATGGGACTGGCAGAAGACAACCTTTATCCACCCTATGGAATTTTTTGAGTTTAAACGGATACCATTTAGGATTCATGCCCCACGGATGTTTCGGCAGTTGATGGAAAGGTGTTTTAGAGAATTGAACTTTGAGACAACCCAAGTATACCTGGATGATATCATAATATACTCTATCATGTTTTAAGAGCATCTCGCTAGACTCAGGCAGGTGCTAGAGCGGCTACAGAAACATGGGCTGAAGATAAAACCTTGAAAGTGACATCTGTTCCAGAAGGAAATAGATGACCTGGGGCATACAGTTTCCAGGGAAGGTGTGTATCCAACAAAAGAGAAGGTTGTTGTTGTGCAGGAGCAGCCTACATCCATCACATTGAGAATGCTGAGAGCATTCCTGGATTTGTCAGGATATTATAGAAGATTTATAAAGGATTTTGCAAAGACTGCAGCACAATTGCATGAACTGTTGAGTCAGCCGATCCAGTGGTGGCAGAGACAGGAAGAGACCTACCATGCACTAAAGCTTGCATTAACGAATGTTTCTCTCTTGGCTTATGCAGACTTCTCTCAGCAATTTGTGGCATAAACAGACTGGAGACTCTACAGACTAGCAGCTGCGTTTGCTCAGGTCCAGGAAGGGCAGGAATGAGTGATTGTCTATTCCAGTTGATCCTTCTCCTTCTTTGCACTTGTAAGCCACAGCAAAGGCATGAGCCAATTTCAAAGACATATCCAGATTTAGCATGAAGATGAAGCTCTCTTTGCTAATCAGATCCAATGTTCAGCTAGAAACAGCATCAAAAGACTAGGATTTCATCAGTGCAATGTGTCTATATATAGAAATCCCATGACACACACTGATAGGGTGTCTAGCATCAAGCCAAATGTACTGGCAAAGCATTGGGAATATTGAACACATGCGCATAAAAACACAAACACATGCAAAATGCATACTAACTCATGCACACGCAACTTTTTTTGCCGTCATGCGTAAGATGATGCGGATAAAAGATGCTATGTTGGCAAGTGCATGCAGATGATGCGCTGCGTACACAAACGCTAATGTGAAACCAGACTAAGACTTTAAAAATCTTTTTTTACTTAACAGAGTGAGTTAACTCTTTTTTTTGGCTCATTTTGCCTGAGGAAAACAAACTGCCTAATAATCCTGCACACCTCTCGTGGGTGTTCATATCCATAGACCTCATCCTTCCTCATTACACAAATAGATATCACCAGATATGCGTTAATCCAACAGGCATTCAAGTATATACAGCTTGGGTTTTTTATTGGCTGTAAGCCATTATTAACATTAACAGAACTAAACACGTGAAATAGATCACTCTGTTTGTAATGACTCTATATAATATATGAGTTTCACTTTTGTATTAAAGAACTGAAATAAATTAACTTTTTGATGATATTGTAATTTTGTGAGAAGCACCTGTAGACGAGAGGAGAGATTTACTGCAAGATGGGTCTCAAATAAGCCATGTACTGCAGGAAGAAGCTATATACAAATGAGATGAAATGAGAGATGTAATGTGGATGATGCTCTGTATAGAGGGACTGAAATAAGTGATATACTACATGATAGGGCTCTCTACACTTGGAGGAACTGAAAGGAGTGATATATTGATATATTGTAGGATAAGTCTCTGCATGGATGGGATGAAAGGACAGAAACTGCAGGATGGGGTTTTTAATAGGCTGAGTGGATATACTGCAGAATGGGGCTGCATACACGGGCTGAAATTAATTGAGCAGTGTTTGTTGCTTTCTGCTGAGAGTTCAGTGATGTAAAGGTTGTAATTTCCATGCAGCTCCCCTTAGCAACTCCAGATTTGTAATTTGTCCATTTATAATGACCACGGACAAGATAAAGATCCCCAACTCACATCAGGACTACAAGATCCCAGGTACTTTCAGCTGAATCACATCTAATGTGGTATATTTAATTATTTGTACTAAATGTCCAACTGGGGGTCTGTATGTGGGGGAGACAGGGCAAAAACTTACGGTAATTATAAACATTTTTTTTTCTATTGTGCTAATGGTTATTGCTGACAGGACTTATAATTTTGTAATGGTCAGCATTTGGGGCTTATGGCAGCACATCTGATGCAAGGATCTGGAGTAGCTCTCGAATTGAGTACCATTTGAGGAACGACCAATTAAATGTCCCAGAAACTGCTGCATTACCGGACTACTCTAACCATCAATTTCCATGTCCTGGTTGTTGTTGAGGGTTTTGGACTGTCCCTAAATGTCATGCGGCCATTTCCCCAACGATCTTTAGATTCCCGGAAGAGGATCTTTAATTATAGACTTACTAGAGCACGAACGTACGTTGAGTGTGCCTTTGTGATCCTGTCGGCGAAGTGGCATGTACCCATGAGCTGCATAAAAATAGGGCCAGAGAGTGCAGCAAATATTGTGAAGGAGTGTGTGGTGTTACCCAATTATGTTAGACGGCATGAAGTTAACCAAGACCACTTGCTTTTTGTGGAAACTCCATTGAACAACGCAATCAACCCCTCGGATCTGCAAGTTAATTTTGGTCACCCTGCTGCAGCTACAATTGCAATTCGAGAGGTTTTTGCAGATTATTTTGTGTCTTCCGAGGGAGCCATCTCCTGGCAGCAGGCGCCATTTCATCAAATGAATGTTAAGACCCAAAGTGTGGATTGTGGCAGGTGATTTCCCTGGACTTATATATCGCACTAAAAAAAGTCTCACAAAGTTCATTTGCTAAATTTTATACAAATTTTAACAAAATAGTTTTTTCGGTAAAAATATTTTGTCCAGAAATATTTTTTAAATACAAAAAACAAACATTTTCCACATGGCCTTAAAAAAAAGGCTTTTGTAATGACAACAGGTCAGGTTGCAATTCCATTCACATATTTCATATATGTCTCCCCTTTTCCTCATAGTTTGTAAGCTTGCGAGCAGGGCCCTCATTCCTCCTGGTATCTGTTTTGAACTGTATTTCTGTTATGCTGTAATGTCTATTGTCTGTACAAGTCCTCTCTATAATTTGTAAAGCGCTGCAGAATATGTTGGCGCTATATAAATAAAAATTATTATTATTATTATTATTATTAAGGAAATTGGGGATGTCAAGCTCAAGCATCCCTGTCTGGGAATGTTCCGAAGATTGAGGAGTGCTAAAAAGACTAGTTGAGACCTGATATTGCAATGTACCCCCGAAGACTGTGGCAGAGTTGCAGTAGCCTTATGCTGCATGAAAGAATCACATACTCTAGGCCTCGTTGACTGCTTAAACTCATCCATAGCCTCCTCCAAATTAATCGGATGGGGTTCATGGGAACATATGTAGATTACACTGTTGATCATGCTAATGCAGCTCTGCTTGTTTTCCGGGAGCACATTGCGAAAATATGGGCTGAAGCTCTTTAAAAGCTCCTCCTCTGGGCCTTCTGGTTTTTTTTTTTTAAATTCTAGGATCTCTTGGGATTTCTCAGATGGAGGCATCATTTCTAGGGCAGCAGCAGCAGAAGCAGTAGCAGCAGCTCTCCTCTTCCACGGCTCCCTCCACTTGTGCTTGGATGAGACGGAATGTCCACACTGACCACCCTTTCTGCAGGACCTTTGGAACTCTCTTCTGCAATCATGCTTAATTCACTTAACTCAAAAGAAGTACTTCAACCACCACTGCTGCTAGACTGCTGCTGCTGTGATTGTGTGGACTCTGCCAGTAGACTTTCTTCAGTTCTGAAAATACGATTTTCATGGTGAACAGCAAAATCAATACACTGGGCAAGCTTCCATTGTTGTGTCCATAAGCTGTGAAAAATATCGAGCAAGCTAGAAATTGTTTTCACGGCCATATGGCGTACGGCGATCCTACCATTTTTAGAGGCTCGTTTTTGTGGCCTCATAGAAATCTATTGGGGACGGAAAAACACGGCAAGTGTAAAAGCAGCCTTAGATTGGCTTGATGATAATTCAGAGAGGTGGATCAAGTCACAAGAACACAGGAGAGAGATAGAAAGTAATCTTTAACATTGTGTTATGAATGTAACTCACCTGTTAAAAGGGAAGATCTACTATAGGGAGATGCCGTACCCACACCCAAATAGTCCCTGAACAGACTAGAAAGTCCACACAACTCAAAAACACTACCTTGGACCTGGCTCCTTTGAAGGCCATTGAAGGGTTTCTCATACTTCGTACCACAACCCACTAGCAACAAGAGGAGAGAAAATTGAGTAGGAAGATACCAAACTAAGGGTAAGAATATTAAGACATGTTCATGTAGGATAGAGAGGCAAACCTAAGCAGAGCCAAAAGTAAATAGAATAAATGTAACCTCTAAGAAACCTAAAGAAGTGAAATGAAGGGGAACTGGGAAGGAAAACAAACATACTCAATGCAGGAATTCAACTGGTGTTTACCATGGAAGGTAAACCCTTTAGCTGAAGGGCTGGAACTCCTAAACCCAAGTTCACTTAGAGGCATAGCCAGCAGGGAAGTGCAGTGAAGGGTGAACATATAAAACCCAACCCAGAATGTGATAAGGCAGATCAAAATGGAAAAATGGAAAACACCTGGAGAGGAGCAAACCAAGGAGGGGGAAGAAAGATAACGAACCATTAGCATTTGGACAGGGAAGAAAAAAAATAGCACAGATGACTGGGGAACTGACCTCACAGCAGAAATTCAGCGGATTGAATCCCCAAACTGAGCCTGACACACTCTAGAGTAGCAAGTGCTGTTGGGAAATGAAGTTTTATCAGATAAGAATATTGAACAAGAATGAAATGTCATTTGGATTTCATTTGTATCTTTGCAACAAGTAAGCATTTACTTTGCTTTGTGAAAAATAATGTAATTCTAAAAATATCCCTTTAAATCTGTCAGAATACTGGATTTCCTGCCTCCTTCTACTAAACTCTGTTCTCTTTTCACTTTTAGAAAATGAAAAGAGAAGTGGCAACTGACAAAAATTCTCAAATATACTATATGTGTGGTGTACACCACAATTTGAGAGTTTTGTTATGTAAAGTCAATATTAAAATCCCTGCACTTTTGCAACACAGAAAAGATCTCTGGAATGTGGGAATTATGGCATCAGAAACAATAAAGCATCAGGAAACTTTTTGCCTATTTGGTTCACTCCTTAGTCCTTACATATTTTGTTTTCTTCTGTAGTTTGTTAGAGTCAGTAGGCTGCAATTTCTAGTAAATAATTTATAATTTTGTATAGATACATTTTGCAGTACAGGAACATTAAATGGAAATAATAAACATTTAAATAGAAGTTTAAGGCTTACGCGCAGACTCATGTTATCTTACTGGAGCTGAGGGTTGGTTATGCGGTCCTCATCACCATTAAAAATCGGACTCGACAGAGTCTGCTTCCTAGGATCTACAGATCCATTCTTGGGAACGTTGGGGGTTATCTAAGGATAGGGATTAAGTTCTGATTCTTATTAACCCTTTAAGTAATTTATATATCACAAAACATTGATCTGGTTGTTCCAATCTCTTATTGGAGGCCAATATGTGATTTTATTTTATAACATTTATTATAGGAATGCCAATAAAAAGAAATATAAAAAAATGCTTACATTCTTTCCGATGTCCAAAACAGTCTGAAGTGGGATTTATCAGAGAAAATATCTTTGCAGGTAGGTAAGAATTTGACTTCAAAGGATGGGCTTACAGTTATATTTTGGGTGAAGTTATTTTCTGTTTTAAATACCACTTAAGACTTTTTGGGATATCTGAAAGAATGATTGTGTAGAGAAGAAAAGGTGAGCACTACCATGAGTCATGTCGAACAAATAGGCATCCAGAGCCCATTTATGCTTTTCATCCAAGGCAGTGGGCTCACTCAAAGATTTACCTGAGAACAATGTCATGAATAAAGAATGGTATCTAAACATCCTCCAAGAGCAACTTCCCTCTGCGATCCAGGGGCAATTCGGTGAAGAACCAATGCTTTTCCAGCATGATGAAGTGATAACTAAGGGGCTCGGTGAGCTAAACATTGCAATGTTGGCCAGGAAACTTCCCAGATTTCATTCTGATGGAGAACCTGTGATAAATCTTCAAAAAGCAAACAAAACAACCCAGAAATAATGTTAAACTCTAAGCACAGATTACGCAATAACGGGTAGTCATTAGCCAGGATTTGGCCCAGAAGTTGATATCCTGCATACCAGGGTGAATTGTAGTAGTCTTGAAAAATAAGGTTCAACGCTGTAAATACTTAAATATTGAGTTTTTCCTTACATTTGGTGTATTTATAAATAAGTTTAAAAACCTATAAAAAAGCTTATAATTGTACCTCAGTAACCATTGTAACATTTGACTAAAAGATCTAAAAGCAGCAAACTTTAGGAAAACCAAAATTAGTCTCAGTCTCAAACCTTTGGCTATGATTGTACTAATCCTAGGAAAAGTACATTCCTGCTTTTGTGAATGGTATCAGTAGACAGTAAGCACTGTTCCCAACTTAAGGTGCAATTTCTTAGTGTAGCAAAGATGGTGTGGAAATGTGAATTTGGTTTCTTATTAAAATAATTGAATTTTGTTAGAAATGATCTTCAGCTTGATTTTGCTGAATACTTGCTGGACCTGTTTATTCCGCAAAGTGTATATAAATGGATTAAGTACTGGTGTCATGACGCTGTTAAGAAGGGCAACAATTTTGTTAAGATCAGGAGAGGAACTTTCAACTGGTCGCACATAGATAAAGATTGCACTGCCATAAACTAATGAGACAACTGTAAAATGAGAGGCGCAAGTTGAGAAAGCTTTGATTTTTCCCTTGGTGGAGGGTATCATAAATATGGTAAAGAAAATACTACAATAGGAAATTAAACAGAGAAAAAAAGAACCCAAAATCACACCTGAGGCAAAACTGGCAAAAATGATATTAAACTGATATATATCAGAGCAACTTATCTTTACAATAGCCGAACTATCGCAGAAGAAGTGATTGATCTCATATGGACCACAGAAAGACATACCAAACATTAACACTGTAGGATAAATAAAAGAAATAAATCCAAATACCCAAGCTATACATACTAACCAAAGGCAGACTTTGTTGGTAATGATTGAATGATACCTCAATGGATGAGAAATTGCTACATAACGATCCACTGACATAACAGCTAAAAGATAAAATTCTATAGTCCCTAATGATACGTAGAAATAGAGCTGCAGGATACAGCCTGATATAGAGATGATTTTATTGTTTGATGCTAGTATAGCGAGCAATTTAGGGACCGTAGATGATATGAACCAAATGTCTAAGAAAGCCAAGCTGCTGAGGAAAAAATACATGGGAATATGAAGACATTTGTCCAACCATATAGCAATAATAATTAACAGGTTTCCAAAAAGAGATGACACATAAAGTATAAAAAACAGTAAGAAAACGCCGCGCTGTTCCCAAGAACCCAGTGTAAAACCAACAAGGATAAAATCTGTTTCGTTGGCATGAATCATTTTCTTAAAATCTTTTGGCAGTAAAATTGATATACCATTATTATAGAGTATATGGAGATTATATGCTGTATGTGCAGAAAGAAGACACTAATCTGGAACTTTCGTTCACATGTCACATCCAGTAAACCTGTGACAGGAGAAAAAACATTCCAATCATTAAATAGCTTGGCAAGAATGGCGGGATAGTGCTGAATTTTAAATGTACAATTTAGCAAGTATATTACACATCTGTCCTATTTCCAGTTGTGAAAGGTACAACACTTGGCCAGTTGCATCTCTTGTCCGCAGCACCTGGACGCTTCCTTATGATGAAATGTAACTTGCTTATTTAACAGGATTTAGGTGGCAGGATGCCACCTGAGTATTCAGGTAATTTGCATTTCTGCCATTACACAGTTATATCATATTTAATATCCATTATTTTGCCCAAGTCTCAACTCGGTCACTGTGTTGCTGTACCTTTTCTAAATCAGTGCAGTTACTCAAGTTCTCAACTTGGGTACATCAGTGCTATCATTCCAACTATGTTACTCAACTCTACTGTATATGTGCTGCTAAGCCATTATACTCAACTCTGCTACAGAAATTTCCATTGCTGACCCTGATACATTGACATTATGCTGCTCCAGTTCCACCATTGAACCTTGATACATACAAGTTTCTATTACTCCATTACTGCTGCTCAGCTTTGTTACATCCAGGTCTCCACTGTTCAATTTCCACTGCTCAGATCTGCATCCAAGTCTCCACTGTCTAGTTCCGCTGTGTCAGATCTTCTAAATACAAGCACATGCTACATATTTTCTGCTGTAAAAGGTATTCTGTCAGTGGGATCAATCCTCCTAAGCTGTCTACAGTATATGGGCATGTAGGTCATGTGAACTGAATAAAATGTTACTTTGATATCTGTGATTCAGGGTATGTGCACACGTCAGGATTTTTAGCGTTTTTTTTGCGGAATTTCGCCATAAAAACGCTATAAATCCGGTAAAAAAAACGCTAACATTATGCATCCTATCTTTTAGAATGCATTCCGCATTTTTTGTGCAAATGTTAGCGTTTTTTTTCCGCAAAAAAAACGCATACCGCAAAAAATCCGGACATGCTCTATCTTTTTCTGGATTTTTTGCGGATTTCCTATCAAAAAGGTCATTCCGGAAAAAAAATTAAAAAAAATCCGCAAAAAATCAGCGCAAAAAATGCACAAAAAACGCGCAAATTCCGCGAGAAATCCGCGCAAAAAAAGCACGCGGATTTCTGGCAGAATTCTCAGGATTTTGTCAGGAAAAAATCCTGACGTGTGCACACACCCTCAATGTCTTATTTCAGATAAATACACGTGTTTCTTAAATGTAAATGACCTGTTCAGGGATATGGGCAGGACACTAATCTGCATGAGACTCTGACTGCAGAAATGAGTTTGAATAAAAGGGGGAGTCTCAGTGTGTAGGATGTGACTAACACAGTACATTAGAACTGAACTTTAACTTATAACAAACACATTAGCAACTACAGTTCTGCTGTAATGAAACAATGTTATAACACCGACTGCCTGTTAGATGGACGATGAAGCACCGAGATGATGTCTGCAGATGTGTCAGTTATAATCACACACAGCTCTGCAGTGAGATCAGGAGACAGAGAGCGGCCATTACATATCACAGAGTCTCACTCAGATCAGAGTTAGCGCATAGTCTTGAACAGCTCATTTACATATATAAAAATGTGGATTTATCAAGGTATCATTTTATTCAGCTTCCTATAACCTATATGCCCTTGTAGACAGCTTAGGAAGATTGATCCTACTCAGGGTCGGCTTTAGGGTCAGGCAGACTAGGCAGCTGCCACCCCCCAGGGGTCCCCAAGCCAATGGTGTTCCCATGCAGCAGCTATGAGGCCCATGAGTAAGGGGGCCCTGATGCCACCCCCCATAACTCATTCAACTTTTTAGAAAATGCTGATAAAGTTGAAAGCAATGATGGAGGACAGAGTGTCAGAAGACACTCCCTTTCCCATCATTGCCCCTCTGCTTCTGATTCAGTGGGTGTGCTATGACATCATTTCATCAAGCGCCATGCTGGGCTAGCAGTGGAGCTCATGGAGCACGCTGCAGAAGCCAGAGCACTGGGGGAACAGGGAGAGGTAAGTATTATTACTAACAATAATAATAATAATAATAATGTCTTTATTGATATAGCACCAACATATTATGCAGCACTTTGCACACATTCTCATCGCTGTCCCCGATGGGGCTCACAATCTAAATTCCCTATCAATATGTTTTTGAAGTGTGGGAGGAAACCCACGCAAACATGGGGAGAATATACAAACTCCTTGCAGATGTTGTCCTTGGTGGGATTTGAACTCAGGACTCCAGCGCTGCACTGCTAACCACTGAGCCACCGTACTCAGTATTGTGTGTGTAATACTGCTGTACTGTGGGGCTGCATTACAATGTGTGTGTGTCGCTGCACTACAGTGTGTGTGCATTTTACTGTGTGTGTAAAACCAAACAGAGAAAACCTTGAACTTATGGTCTAAAAGGGAAACATAAGGAACAATAGATGTTTAGGATAAAAGTACCTTTATTGAGCAAAATGGTAAACGGTAGCTCTGCAACATAAATGTGCTTGCACTTGGAATACGAAGGCAATAATAAATATAATGATAAAAACATATAATAAATGAAAACAACGGATCACAATAAACAATGCAAGAAAAAATTTAATCACATAAGTATAGCCATATATGTCACCATGGGCAATGAATAGCCACTGGATATAAAATAAATTATGGTGTATATATATATATATATATATATATATATATATATATATACTTTTGTGGTTGGTGTTTATTGAATAGTTTATATACCTATGTAGAAAAGGGAGTGTACAAGAATCAACTTATCTCAGCAATGCATAAAGAAAACAGTATAGGGCACAATATGCGCAAGTAGGTTGCGACCCAGAGTTCCTTTAATTATTCAGCCTGTTCCTTTAATTATCTAGATGACAAACCATAAGAAGAATAATATTATGACAGTAGGAGAAGTGATAACTTATTGAATGATCAGGGTGCAACTTTTGGGACCCTCACCAATCTGCAGGGAACATTTATCTCCATTTCAATGGATAGACAGTATGTCACTTCATTCATTAACTATGGAGCTGCCAAGTGCTGCACTTGGCTTTTTCTGGAAGTAGTGGAGTTCTGGCATGCACCCTGCACAACATGCTCTACTTGGTTCTGTACACAGCATATCCACATTCTTTCCAGCATCAACATCAGGTTTCACAATGTGCAACTCCTCTTCTGTCCCTGTCCTTCTCTCTCTGTCACTAAGTTCGCGTTCGGGATGGACGGTGTTGTGAATTCTGCTCTTGGGCTCCCTCCGGTGGTTGTAAGTGGCACTTTTGTGAGTTCTGCTCTTGGGCTCCCTCCGGTGGTTTTAAGTGGAATGGCTGCTCCTTGGATTTAGCAGTCTGCAGCTGCTTCCACTGATTGTCTTTCTGCTCAGCTATTTATGCCTGGCTCTTTTCTTCAGCCAGTGCCACTTGTCTATGGTTCCTGGTTGGACTCACATCTCTCTTGGATTTCCCTGATATCCTGACCAGTTCAGCAAAGATCAGTCCATGCTTTGCTCTTTTCTGTCCACATGTTGTGGACTTATTCGTTCTGTGCATGCTATGTTTTGTCCAGCTTGTCAGTATGGATTAATTCAGTTAAGCTGGAAGCTCTGAGAAGCAGATTTACCCTCCACACCTTTAGTCAGGTGTGGAGATTTTTGTAAACTCTGTGTGGATTTTTGTAGTTTTTAATACTGACCGCAAAGTATTCTATCCTGTTCTATCTATCTAGCTAGACTGGCCTCCTGTGCTACATCCTGGTTTCATTCTGTGTATGTCTTTTCCCTCTCCACTCACAGTCATTACTTGTGGGGGGCTATCTATCCTTTGGGGATTTTCTCTGAGGCAAGATAGTTTTCCTGTTTCTATCTTTAGGGGTAGTTAGTTCTCAGGCTGTGACGAGGTGCCTAGGGAGTGACAGGAGCATCCCACGGCTACTTCTAGTGTTGTGTTGAGCTTAGGGACTGCGGTCAGTACAGGTACCACCTCCTTCAGAGCTCGTCCCATGTTGCTCCTAAACCACCAGTTCATAACAGTACAAGTGGCCAAAAATGAATTAAATGCATCTCAAAAGAAGGAAAAAAAAATTCTGAGCCATTTTTTTTCTGTGCTCTGTTTTGTCTTTTTTTTCCTCTTGATCTCTGGGTGGTTCAGGATTTATGCTCTGGCATGGATGTTCAGGGTTTGTTTTCTCGTGTGGATCAACTTGCTGCAAGAGTGCAGAGTATCCAAGATTATGTTGTCCAGACTCCGGCTTTGGAGCCTAAAATTCCTACTCCTGATTTGTTTATTGGGGACAGATCCAAGTTTTTGAACTTTAAAAATAACTGCAAATTGTTTTTTGCTTTGAAACCCCGTTCTTCTGGTGATCCCATTCAGCAAGTTAAAATTATCATGTCCTTGCTGCGTGGTGACCCTCAGGACTGGTCATTCTCCCTTGAATCAGGGGATCCGGCATTGCTGAATGTAGACGCATTTTTTCAAGCACTCGGATTATTGTATGACGAACCTAATTCTGTGGATCATGCAGAAAAAACCCTGTTGGCCCTGTGTCAAGGTCAGGAAGCGGCAGAATTATACTGCCAGAAACTTAGAAAATGGTCTGTGCTCACTAAATGGAATGAGGATGCTCTGGCTGCTATTTTCAGAAAAGGTCTTTCTGAAGCCCTTAAAGATGTTATGGTGGGCTTCCCTACGCCTGCTGGTTTGAGCGAATCTATGTCTCTAGCCATTCAGATTGATCAGCGTCTGCGCAAGCGCAAAGCTGTGCACCATATGGCAGTGTCCTCTGAGCAAAGTCCTGAGCCTATGCAATGTGATAGGATTTTGACTAGAACAGAATGGCAGGAATTCAGACGTCAGAATAGGCTGTGTTTTTACTGTGGTGATTCTGCTCATGTTATTTCTGATTGCCCTAAGCGTACTAGGAGGGTCGCTAGGTCTGTTACCATCAGTACTGTACAGCCTAAATTTCTTTTATCTGTGACCCTGATTTGCTCATTATCGTCCTTTTCTGTCATGGCATTTGTGGATTCAGGCGCTGTCCTGAACTTAATGGACTTAGAATTCGCCAGGCGCTGTGGTTTTTCCTTGCAACCTTTGCAGAGCCCTATTCCTTTGAGGGGCATTGATGCTACACCATTGGCCAAGGATAAACCTCAGTACTGGACGCAGATGACCATGTACATGGCTCCAGCACATCAGGAAGATTGCCGTTTTCTGGTGTTGCATAACCTGCATGATGTTGTTGTACTGGGTTTTCCATGGTTACAGGAACATAATCCGGTGCTGGATTGGAAAACTATGTATTTGACTAGTTGGGGTTGTCAAGGGGTACATAGTGACTTTCCTTTGATGTCAATTTCCTCTTCCCCCTCTTCTGAGGTCCCTGAGTTTTTGTCGGATTTCCAGGATGTATTTGATGAGCCCAAGTCCAGTTCCCTTCCTCCACATAGGGACTGTGATTGTGCTATTAACTTGATTCCAGGTTGTAAGTTCCCTAAGGGCCAACTTTTCAATCTGTCTGTGCCAGAGCATGCCGCCATGCGGAGTTATGTTAAGGAGTCTTTGGAGAAGGGGCATATTCGGCCGTCTTCGTCACCATTGGGAGCGGGTTTCTTTTTTGTTGCTAAGAAGGATGGCTCCTTGAGACCCTGTATAGATTATCGTCTTCTCAATAAGATCACGGTCAAATTCCAATACCCCTTGCCTTTGCTTTCTGATTTGTTTGCTCAGATTAAGGGGGCTAGTTGGTTTACTAAGATTGACCTTCGAGGGGCATATAATCTTGTTCGTATTAAACATGGTGACGAATGGAAAACTGCATTTAATACGCCCAAAGGCCATTTTGAATACCTCGTGATGCCATTCGGGCTCTCTAATGCTCCATCTGTGTTCCAGTCTTTCATGCATGATATTTTCTGCAATTATCTTGATAAATTCATGGTTGTATATTTGGATGATATTTTGATTTTTTCCGATGATTGGGAGTCTAGTGTGAAGCAGGTCAGGATGGTATTCCAGATCCTTCGTTATTAATGCTTTGTTTGTGAAGGGGTCTAAGTGCCTATTCGGAGTTCAGAAGGTCTCTTTTTTGGGTTTTATTTTTTCTCCCTCGTCTATGGAAATGGATCCTGCTAAGGTCCAAGCTATTCATGACTGGATTCAACCTACATCTGTGAAGAGCCTTCAAAAATTTTTGGGCTTTGCTAATTTCTATCGCCATTTCATTGCCAACTTTTCCAGTGTGGTTTAGCCCTTACTGATTTGACGAAGAAAGGCGCTGATGTGACGAATTGGTCCTCTGCGGCTGTTGAGGCCTTTCGGGAGCTTAAATGCCGATTTACTTCTGCCCCTGTGTTGCGTCAGCTGGATGTTTCTCTTCCTTTTCAGGTTGAGGTTGACGCTTCTGAGATTGGGGCAGGGGCCGTTTTGTCTCAGAGGGATTCTGATGGTTCTTTGATGAAACCGTGTGCTTTTTTTCCAGAAAGTTTTCGCCTGCGGAACGCAATTATGATGTCGACAATCGGGAGTTGTTGGCTATGAAGTGGGCGTTTGAGGAGTGGCGACATTGGCTTGAGGGAGCTAAGCACCGCGTTGTGGTCTTGACTGATCATAAGAATCTGATTTACCTCGAGTCGGCCAAGCGGCTGAATCCTAGACAGGCTCGATGGTCCCTGTTTTTCTCCTGTTTTGATTTTGTGGTCTCGTATCTTCCGGGATCTAAGAATGTTAAGGCTGATGCCCTCTCTAGGAGTTTTTTGCCTGATTCTCCTGGAGTCCTTGAGCTGGTTGGCATTCTTAAGGAAGGGGTGCTTCTTTCTGCCATCTCCCCTGATTTGCGGCGGGTGCTTCGGGAATTTCAGGCTGGTAAGCCTGACCGCTGTCCAGTGGGGAAGCTGTTTGTTCCTGATAGATGGACAAGTAAGGTAATTTCTGAGGTTCATTGTTCAGTGTTGGCTGGTCATCCTGGGATTTTTGGTACCAGAGATTTGGTTGCTAGGTCCTTTTGGTGGCCTTCCTTGTCGCGCGATGTGCGTGCTTTTGTGCAGTCCTGTGGGACTTGCGCCCGGGCCAAGCCTTGCTGTTCCCGCGCTAGTGGGTTGCTTTTGCCTTTGCCGGTCCCTGAGAGGCCCTGGACGCATATTTCCATGGATTTTATTTCGGATCTTCCTGTTTCCCAGAAGATGTCTGTTATCTGGGTTGTTTGTGACCGGTTCTCTAAAATGGTCCATCTGGTACCTTTGCCTAAGTTGCCTTCCTCCTCAGATTTGGTTCCATTGTTTTTTCAGCATGTGGTTCGTTTGCATGGCATTCGGGAGAATATTGTGTCTGACAGAGGTTCTCAGTTTGTCTCTAGGTTTTGGCGGGCCTTTTCTGCTAGGATGGGCATTGATTTGTCTTTTTCTTCGGCGTTTCATCCTCAGACTAATGGCCAAACTGAGCGAACTAATCAGACCTTGGAAACCTATTTGAGATGCTTTGTGTATGCTGATCAGGATGATTGGGTGGCTTTCTTGCCGTTGGCCGAGTTTGCCCTTAATAATAGGGCTAGTTCGGCTACTTTGGTTTCACCTTTCTTTTGTAATTTTGGTTTTCATCCTCGTTTTTCTTCGGGGCAGGTTGAGCCTTCTGATTGTCCTGGTGTGAATTCTGTGGTGGACAGGCTGCAGCAGATTTGGACTCATGTGGTGGACAATTTGACGTTGTCTCAGGAAAAGGCTCAACGTTTTGCTAACCGCCGTCGGTGTGTTGGTCCCCGGCTTCGTGTGGGGGATTTGGTTTGGTTGTCTTCTCGTCATGTTCCTATGAAGGTTTCTTCCCCTAAGTTTAAGCCTCGGTTTATTGGTCCTTATAAGATTTCTGAAATTATCAATCCGGTGTCTTTTCGTTTGGCTCTTCCAGCCTCTTTTGCCATTCATAATGTTTTCCATAGATCTTTGTTGCGGAGATATGTGGTGCCCGTTGTTCCCTAGGTTGATCCTCCTGCCCCGGTGTTGGTTGAGGGAGAGTTGGAATATGAGGTTGAGAAAATTTTGGATTCTCGATTTTCGAGGCGGAGGCTTCAGTATCTTGTCAAGTGGAAGGGTTATGGCCAGGAGGATAATTCTTGGGTTGTTGCCTCCGATGTCCATGCTGCCGATTTGGTTCATGCTTTTCACTTGGCTCGTCCTGATCGGCCTGGGGGCTCTGGTGAGGGTTCGGTGACCCCTCCTCAAGGGGGGGGTACTGTTGTGAATTCCGCTCTTGGGCTCCCTCCGGTGGTTGTAAGTGGCACTTTTGTGAGTTCTGCTCTTGGGCTCCCTCCGGTGGTTTTAAGTGGAATGGCTGCTCCTTGGATTTAGTAGTCTGCAGCTGCTTCCACTGATTGTCTTTCTGCTCGGCTATTTATTCCTGGCTCTTTCCTTCAGCCAGTGCCACTTGTCTATGGTTCCTGGTTGGATTCACATCTCTCTTGGATTTCCCTGATATCCTGACCAGTTCAGCAAAGATAAGTCCTTGCTTTGCTCTTTTCTGTTCACATGTTGTGGACTTATTCGTTCTGTGCATTCTATGTTTTGTCCAGCTTGTCAGTATGGATCAATTCAGTTAAGCTGGAAGCTCTGGGAAGCAGATTTACCCTCCACACCTTTAGTCAGGTGTGGAGATTTTTGTAAACTCTGTGTGGATTTTTGTAGTTTTTAATACTGACCGCACAGTATTCTATCCTGTCCTATCTATCTAGCTAGACTGGCCTCCTGTGCTACATCCTGGTTTCATTCTGTGTATGTCTTTTCCCTCTCCACTCACAGTCATTACTTGTGGGGTCTATCTATCCTTTGGGAATTTTCTGTGAGGCAAGATAGTTTTCCTGTTTCTATCTTTAGGGGTAGTTAGTTCTCAGGCTGTGATGAGGTGCCTAGGGAGTGACAGGAGCATCCCACGGCTACTTCTAGTGTTGTGTTGAGCTTAGGGACTGCGGTCAGTACAGGTACCACCTCCTTCAGAGCTCATCCCATGTTGCTCCTAAACCACCAGTTCATAACAGGACGGTACCTTTCGATCCCTCAGCATCCTCTCTGCTCAGCCTTACTCTGTTTGGGGACTCCCTCGGCAATTTTGCACCAGTTCTGAGGGAGTTAGCCCACGCAATAAGCTGTCACATGATGAGCAACCTGCCCGTACTGCTTAGCCTTTTCTAGCAACTGCAATCTCAATAATACTGCACCTCTAGTACTGTTGCTGTTGCTCTTCTGATGAGGTCCTAGCCAAGAATGCTATATGGCTGGGCCTTATATTTCTCCAACGTTGCGTGACATGGTGTTGCCCAGGGCTAGTTAGCCCAAGTGAGCTACACCGGTGTCCTGGCCCCAACTGATACTATCAGGAAGTCCTTCCTGCCTTATCCACTGTGCCCCTCCTATTTTAACTATTACACGCTACAACTATAACTATAATGTACCCCATCTTGTGGTTAACTTTGGGTATTATACTCACCCTATCTAAACATACAGTACATATATATAGTTCAATAGCAGCAACCAATACTTTTACATAAATACACAGTAGTATGCAATATTACTTCAAGCCAGGACGCAACTGGAAGGGGTTGAGACAAGAAAAGCTAAACCTTGGCAACCCCCTTACATTCCCCCTTCCTTTTAACATGGTTGTCCCCAACAATGAAATCTTTAATATATACAAGCAATGCTCCACGCAGGGAGGAATATGATAAAACAGAGGTAGACGTGCTAGACTCAATATGAGCCAAGTCCATGAATCTGTAAAGGAAGTTGCCCCATTCCTTTAAACATGGTACTACAGTACTTACTTCAAGCCGGAATGTAACTGTAAGGGGTTGAGGCAAGAAAAGCTAAACCTTGGCAACTCCCTTACATGACCCCCGAAATGATGCAATTGAACGTGATCGCAGCATTCTGGGATAACAGCCGCTCTGCCATTTGATCGGAGACCCCATGGTGTGATGCGGGTCTCGATCGTTGCCATGGTGATCTGATGTCATCATAATGACTTCCGGGTCACCAGAGCTAGGAAAGTTGTAGCAACTTTCCCTGCCAGTGCACAGCATATGAATGCTGCAAAAAATCAGCCTGCAAAAAATTATAGTACTATAGTGGGACAAAATAAAAAAGTTAAAAAAAACTTTAAAAAAAAGTTTTTTAAATAATTGTAAAAATATTTTAACCCCTTAATCCCATATGACGTCCGGTGACCTGGGACTTAATTCCCAGTGACGGGATAGTACGTCATATGCGATCGGCCGCGCTCACGGGGGAAGTGCGGCCGATCGCGGCCGGGTGCCAGCTGACTATCGCAGCTGACATCCGGCACTATGTGCCAGGAGCGGTCACGGACCGCTCCCGGCACATTAACCCCCGGCACACCGCGATCAAACATGATCGCGATGTGCCGGCGGTGCAGGGAAGCATCACGCAGGGAGGGGGCTCCCTGCGGGCTTCCCTGAGACGATCGGTACAAGGTGATGTGCTCACCTTGTACCAAACGTCTTCTCCCTGCAGGCCCCAGATCCAAAATGGCCGCGGGGCTGCATCCGGGTCCTGCAGGGAGTACTTCCGGGTCGCCTGCAGGTGCTGCTAAGCCTGCAGCGATGTCAGTGAGATCGCCGATCTTACAGAGTGCTGTGCAAACTGTAAGATCGGTGATCTGTGATGTCCCCCCCTGGGAAAAAGTAAAAGAGTAAAAAAAAAAATTTCCACATGTGAAAAAAAAAAAAATTACTAAATAAATAAATTTAAAAAAAATATTATTCCCATAAATACATTTCTTTATCTAAAATAAAAAAAAAAACAATAAATGTACACATATTTAGTATCGCCACGTCCGTAACGACCCGTCCTATAAAGCTGTCCTACTCGTTAACCCCTTCAGTGAACACCGTAAGAAAAAAAAAAAACGAACCAAAAAACAACGCTTTATTATCATACCGCCGAACAAAAAGTGGAATAACACGCGATCAAAAAGACGGATATAAAAAACCATGATACCGCTGAAAACATCATCTTGTCCCGCAAAAAAACGAGCCGCCACAAAGCATAAGCAGCAAAAAATTAAAAAAGTTATAGTCCTGAGAATAAAGCGATGCCAAAATAATTATTTTTTCTATAAAATAGCTTTTATCGTATAAAAGCGCCAAAACATAAAAAAATGATATAAATGAGGTATCGCTGTAATTGTACTGACCCGATGAATAAAACTGCTTCATCCACTTTACCAAACGCCTCCCCCAAAAGAAATTCATGAATAGCTGTTTTTTTGTCATTCTGCCTCACAAAAATCGGAATAAAAAGTGATCAAAAACTGTCACATGTCCAAAAATGTTATCAAAAAAAAAAATGTCAACTCGTCCCGCAAAAAACAAGACCTCACTTGACTCTGTGGACCAAAATATGGAAAAATTATAGGTCTCAAAATGTGGAGACGCAAAAACTTTTTTGCTATAAAAAAAGCGTATTTTAGTGTGTGATGGCTGCCAATCATAAAAATCCGATATAAAAAACGCTATAAATGTAAATCAAACCCCCCTTCATCACCCCCTTAGTTAGGGAAAAATAATAAAATTAAAAAATGTATTTATTTCCATTTTCCCATCAGGGCTAGGGTTAGGGTTAGGGCTAGGGTTAGGGTTGGGGCTAGGGTTAGGGCTAGGGTTAGGGCTAGGGTTGGGGCTAGGGTTGGGGTTAGGGTTGGGGCTAGGGTTAGGGTTAGGGCTAGGGTTAGGGTTGGGGCTAGGGTTAGGGTTGGGGTTAGGGTTGGAGCTAAATTTAGGGTTAGGGTTGGGGCTAAAGTTAGGGTTAGGGCTAAAGTTAGGGTTAGGGTTGGGGCTAAAGTTAGGGTTAGGGCTTGGATTATATTTACGGTTGGGATTAGGGTTGGGATTAGAATTAGGGGTGTGTGTTATGACCTGGTGGTCAGGACAATAATGGATCTGGTGGTTAAGAGCACACGGAATGACCTGATAGTTACAAATAATATAGGACGAGCTCTGAGACCTGGGAACTCTGCTGACCGCAATCCCCAATCCTATGACACACACTAGAAATAGCCGTGGAGCGCTCCTGACGCTCCCTAGGCGCTTCGTCACAGCCTAAGGAACTAGCTAGCCCTAAAGATAGAAAAATAAAGCCTACCTTGCCTCAGAGAAATTCCCCAAAGGAACAGGCAGCCCCCCACATATAATGACTGTGAGTAAAGATGAAAATTACAAACACAGAGATGAAATAGATTTAGCAAAGTGAGGCCCGACTTACTGAACAGACAGAGGATAGGAAAGGCAGCTTTGCGGTCAGCACAAAAAACTACAAAAAAGACCACGCAGAGGGCGCAAAAAGACCCTCCGCACCGACTCATGGTGCGGAGGCGCTCCCTCTGCGTCCCAGAGCTTCCAGCAAGCAAGATAACAATCAAAATAGCAAGCTGGAAGGAAAAATAGCAAACCAGAGAAAAACAAGCAGTAACTTAGCTTCTACTGGGAAGACAGGTCACAAGAACGATCCAGGAGTGAACAAGACCAATACTGGAACATTGACAGGTGGCATGGAGCAAAGATCTAAGTGGAGTTAAATAGAGCAGCCAGCTAACGAATTAACCTCGTCACCTGTGGAAGGAACCTCAGAAGCCGCAGCCCCACTCACAACTACCAGAGGAAGCTCATGGACAGAACCAGCCGAAGTACCATTCATGACCACAGGAGGGAGCTTGACAACAGTATTCACAACAGTACCCCCCCCCCTTGAGGAGGGGTCACCGAACCCTCACCAGAGCCCCCAGGCCAACCAGGATGAGCCAAATGAAAGGCACGAACCAGATCGGCAGCATGAACATCGGAGGCAAAGACTCAGGAATTATCTTCCTGACCATAACCCTTCCACTTGACCAGGTACTGGAGTTTCCATCTCGAAATACGAGAATCCAAAATCTTCTCCACCACATACTCCAACTCCCCCTCAACCAACACCGGGGCAGGAGGATCAACGGATGGAACCACAGGCGCCACGTATCTCCGCAACAATGACCTATGGAATACATTATGGATGGCAAAAGAAGCTGGAAGGGTCAAACGAAACGACACAGGATTGAGAACCTCAGAAATCTTGTACGGACCAATGAAACGAGGCTTAAACTTAGGAGAGGAAACCTTCATAGGAACATAACGAGACGACAACCAAACCAAATCCCCAACACGAAGTCGGGGACCCACACAGCGCCGGCGGTTAGCGAAACGTTGAGCCTTCTCCTGGGACAATGTCAAATTGTCCACCACATGAGTCCAAATCTGCTGCAACCTATCCACCACAGTATCCACACCAGGACAGTCCGAAGACTCAACCTGCCCTGAAGAGAAACGAGGATGGAAACCAGAATTGCAGAAAAACGGCGAAACCAAAGTAGCCAAGCTGGCCCGATTATTAAGGGCGAACTCAGCCAAAGGCAAAAAGGACACCCAATCATCCTGATCAGCAGAAACAAAGCATCTCAGATATGTTTCCAAAGTCTGATTAGTTCGTTCGGTTTGGCCATTTGTCTGAGGATGGAAAGCTGAGGAAAAAGACAAATCAATGCCCATCCTAGCACAAAAGGCTCGCCAAAACCTCGAAACAAACTGAGAACCTCTGTCCGAAACGATGTTCTCCGGAATGCCATGTAAACGAACCACATGCTGGAAAAACAATGGCACCAAATCAGAGGAGGAAGGCAATTTAGACAAGGGTACCAAATGGACCATCTTAGAGAAGCGATCACAAACCACCCAAATGACCAACATCTTTTGAGAGACAGGGAGATC
This sequence comes from Ranitomeya imitator, assembly GCF_032444005.1. NCBI lineage: Eukaryota > Metazoa > Chordata > Amphibia > Anura > Dendrobatidae > Ranitomeya > Ranitomeya imitator. The sequence continues at coordinate 361,238,665 of NC_091282.1, read as the reverse complement.
CGAAATAAAATTCATAGAGATATGCGTCCAGGGCCTCTTCGGGACCGGCAAGGGCAAAAGCAACCCACTAGCACGAGAACAGCAGGGCTTAGCCCGAGCACAAGTCCAAAAGGACTGCACAAAAGAACGCACATCCCGCGACAAAGACGGCCACCAAAAGGATCTAGCCACCAAATCTCTGGTACCAAAGATTCACGGATGACCAGCCAACACCGAACAATGAACCTCAGAGATAACTCTACTAGTCCATTTATCAGGGACAAACAGTTTCTCTGCTGGGCAACGGTCAGGTCTATCAGCCTGAAATTTTTGCAGCACCCGCCGCAAATCAGGGGAGATGGCAGACAAAATTACATCTCTTTGAGAATACCCGCCGGCTCAGGAACACCCGGAGAGTCGGGCACAAAACTCCTTGACAGGGCATCAGCCTTCACATTCTTAGAGCCTGGAAGGTACGAAACCACAAAATCAAAACGGGAGAAAAATAGCGACCAACGAGCCTGTCTAGGATTCAACCGTTTGGCAGACTCGAGATAAGTTAAATTCTTGTGATCCGTCAAGACCACCACGCGATGCTTGGCTCCTTCAAGCCAATGACGCCACTCCTCGAATGCCCACTTCATGGCCAACAGCTCTCGATTGCCAACATCATAATTGCGCTCAGCAGGCGAAAACTTTCTAGAAAAGAAGGCACATGGTTTCATCACCGAGCCATCAGAACTTCTTTGCGACAAAACAGCCCCTGCTCCAATCTCAGAAGCATCAACCTCGACCTGAAACGGAAGCGAAACATCTGGCTGGCACAACACAGGGGCAGAAGAAAAACGACGCTTCAACTCCTGAAAAGCTTCCACAGCCGCAGAAGACCAATTGACCACATCAGCACCCTTCTTGGTCAAATCAGTCAACGGTTTAGCAACACTAGAAAAATTACTGATGAAGCGACGATAAAAATTAGCAAAGCCCAGGAACTTTTGCAGACTCTTCACAGATGTCGGCTGAGTCCAATCATAAATGGCCTGGACTTTAACAGGGTCCATCTCGATAGTAGAAGGGGGAAAAATGAAACCCAAAAATGAAACCTTCTGAACTCCAAAGAGACACTTTGACCCCTTCACAAACAAAGATTTCACACGAAGGACCTGGAACACCATTCTGACCTGCTTCACGTGAGACTCCCAATCATCCGAGAAGACCAAAATATCATCCAAATATACAATCAGGAATTTATCCAGGTACTCTCGGAAGATGTCATGCATAAAGGACTGAAATACTGATGGAGCATTGGAAAGCCCGAATGGCATAACCAGGTACTCAAAATGGCCCTTGGGCGTATTAACCCCTTCATGACCAGGGGATTTTTCGTTTTTCCGTGTTCGTTTTTCGCTCCCCTCCTTCCCAGAGCCATAACTTTTTTATTTTTCCGTCAATTTGGCCATGTGAGGGCTTATTTTTTGCGGGACGAGTTGTACTTTTGAACGACATCATTGGTTTTAGCATGTCGTGTACTAGAAAACAGGAAAAAAATTCCAAGTGCGGTGAAATTGCAAAAAAAGTGCAATCCCACACTTGTTTTTTGTTTGGCTTTTTTGCTATGTTCACTAAATGCTAAAACTGACCTGCCATTATGATTCTCCAGGTCATTACGAGTTCATAGACACCAAACATGACTAGGTTATTTTTTATCTAAGTGGTGAAAAAAAATTCCAAACTTTGCTAAAAAAAAAAAAAAAAAAAATTGCGCCATTTTCCGATACTCGTAGCGTCTCCATTTTTCGTGATCTGGGGTCGGTTGAGGGCTTATTTTTTGCGTGCCGAGATGACGTTTTTCCCCAAAGGAACAGGCAGCCCCCCCACATATAATGACTGTGAGTAAAGATGAAAATTACAAACACAGAGATGAAATAGATTTAGCAAAGTGAGGCCCGACTTACTGAACAGACAGAGGATAGGAAAGGCAGCTTTGCGGTCAGCACAAAAAACTACAAAAAAGACCACGCAGAGGGAGCAAAAAGACCCTCCACACCGACTCACGGTGCGGAGGCGCTCCCTCTGCGTCCCAGAGCTTCCAGCAAGCAAGATAACAATCAAAATAGCAAGCTGGACAGAAAAATAGCAAAACCAGAGAAAAACAAGCAGTAACTTAGCTTCTACTGGGAAGACAGGTCACAAGAACGATCCAGGAGTGAACAAGACCAATACTGGAACATTGACAGGTGGCATGGAGCAAAGATCTAAGTGGAGTTAAATAGAGCAGCCAGCTAACGAATTAACCTCGTCACCTGTGGAAGGAACCTCAGAAGCCGCAGCCCCACTCACAACTACCAGAGGAAGCTCATGGACAGAACCAGCCGAAGTACCATTCATGACCACAGGAGGGAGCTTGACAACAGAATTCACAACAGGTGTGTCAGGGTTAGGGGTGTGGTTAGGGTTACCATTGGGATTAGGGTTAGGGGTGTTGTTGGATTAGGGTTTCAGGTAGAATTTGGGAGTTTCCACTGTTCAGGCACATCAGGGGCTCTCCAAACGCGACATGGCGTCCGATCTCAATTCCAGCCAATTCTGCGTTGAAAAAGTAAAACAGTGCTCCTTCCCTTCCGAGCTCTCCGGTGCGCCCAAACAGGGGTTTACCCCAACATATGGGGTATCAGCGTACTCAGGACAAATTGGACAACATCTTTTGGGGTCCAAGTTCTCTTGTTATCCTTGGGAAAATAAAAATGTGGGGGGCTAAAAATCATTTTTGTGGGAAAAATAAGATTTTTTTTATTTTCGCGGCTCTGCGTTGTAAACTGCAGTGAAACACTTGGGGGTTTAAAGTTCTCACAACACATCTAGATATGTTCCTTGGGAGGTCTAGTTTCCAATATGGGGTCACTTGTGGGGGGTTTGTACTGTTTGGGTACATCAGGGGCTCTGCAAATGCAACGTGACGCCTGCAGACCAATCCATTTAAGTCTGTATTCCAAATGGCGCTACTTCCCTTCCGAGCTCTGCCATGCGCCCAAACAGTGCTTCCCCCCCACATATGGGGTACCAGCGTACTCAAGACAAATTGGACAACAACTTTTGGGGTCCAATTTATCCTGTTACCCTTGTGAAAATACATAACTGGGGGCTAAAAAAATCATTTTTGTGAAAAAAAAATAATTTTTATTTTCACGGCTCTGCGTTATAAACTGTAGTGAAACACTTGGGGGTTCAAAGTTCTCACAATACATCTAGATAAGTTCCTTGGGGGGTCTAGTTTCCAATATGGGGTCACTTGTGGGGGGTTTCTACTGTTTGGGTACATTAGGGGCTCTGCAAATGCAACGTGACGCCTGCAGACCAATCCATCTAAGTCTGTATTCCAAATGGCGCTCCTTCCCTTCCGAGCTCTGCCATGCGCCCAAACATTGCTTCCCCCCCACATATGGGGTATCAGCGTGCTCAGGACAAATTGGACAACAACTTTTTGGGGTCCAATTTATCCTGTTACCCTTGTGAAAATACAAAACTGGGGACTAAAAAATCATTTTTGTGAAGAAAAAAAAGAATTTTTATTTTCACGGCTTTGCGTTATAAACTGTAGTGAAACACTTGGGGGCTCAAAGCTCTCACAACACATCTAGATAAGTTCCTTAGGGGGTCTACTTTCCAAAATGGTGTCACTTTTGGGTGGTTTCAATGTTTAGGCACATCCAAGCGCAACATGGCGTCCCATCTCAATTCCAGTCAATTTTGCATTGAAAAGTCAAATGGCGCTCCTTCCCTTCCGAGCTCTGCCATGCGCCCAAACAATGGTTGACACCCACATATGGGGTATCAGCGTACTCAGGACAAATTGCACAACAACTTTTGTGGTCTAATTTCTTCTCTTACCCTTGGGAAAATAAAAAATTGGGGGCAAAAAGATCATTTTTGTGAAAAATATGATTTTTTATTTTTACGGCTCTTCATTATAAACTTCTATGAAGCACTTGGTGGGTCAAAGTGTTCACCACACATTTAGATAAGTTCCTTAAGGGGTCTACTTTCCAAAATGGTGTCACTTGTGGGGGGTTTCAATGTTTAGGCACATCAGGGGTTTTCCAAACGCAACATGGCGTCCCATCTCAATTCCAGTCAATTTTGCATTGAAAAGTCAAATGGCGCTCCTTTCCTTCCGAGCTCTGCCATGCGCCCAAACAGTGGTTTATCCCCACATATGGGGTATCAACGTACTCAGGACAAATTGTACAACAATGTTTGGGGTCCATTTTCTCCTGTTGCCCTTGGTAAAATAAAACAAATTGGAGCTGAAATAAATTTTGTGTGAAAAAAAGTTAAATGTTCATTTTTATTTAAAAATTCCAAAAATTCCTGTGAAACACCTGAAGGGTTAATAAACTTCTTGAATGTGGTTTTGAGCACCTTGAGGGGTGCAGTTTTTAGAATGGTGTCACACTTGGGTATTTTCTATCATATAGACCCCTCAAAATGACTTCAAATGAGATGTGGTCCCTAAAAAAAAAATGGTGTTGCAAAAATGAGAAATTGCTGGTCAACTTTTAACCCTTATAACTCCCTAACAAAAAAAAATTTTGGTTCCAAAATTGTGCTGATGTAAAGTAGACATGTGAGAAATGTTACTTATTAAGTATTTTGCATGACATATCTCTGTGATTTAAGGGTATAAAAATTCAAAGTTGGAAAATTGCGAAATTTTCAAAATTTTCGCCAAATTTCCGTTTTTTTTTTACAAATAAACGCAAGTTATATCGAATAAGTTTTACCACTATCATGAAGTACAATACGTCACGAGAAAACAATGTCAGAATCGCCAAGATCCGTTGAAGCGTTCCAGAGTTATAACCTCATAAAGAGACAGTGGTCAGAATGGTAAAAATTGGCCCGGTCATTAACGTGCAAACCACCCTCGGGGCTTAAGGGGTTAAAAATAAATAAAAAAACAAAATATATTGTATCTAGAAATAAATATTTGTATGAAAAAATATATAAGCAATAAAAGTACACATATTTGATATCGCCACGTCTGCAATGAACAGACCTATAAATTTGTCCCACAAGTTAACCCCTTTAGTGAACACCATAAACAATAAATTAAAAAAACAGGCAAAAATCAATGTTTTATCATCATACTGCTGAACAAAAAGTGGAATAAAACGCAATCAAGATGGATATAAATAAACATGGTACCACTGAAAACATCATCTTGTCCCGCAAAAATCAAACTGCAATACAGTTCCATCAGTGGAAAAATAAAAAAGTTTTAGCTCTCAGAATAAAGCAATGCAAAAATAATTAATTTTTCTATAAAATAGTTTCTATTGTGTAAAAGCACCAAAGCATAAAAAAATATATAAATGAGGTATCGCTGTAAACCTTCTGACGCGAAAAATAAAACTGCCTTAATAAATTTTAAATGGTATTCAAACCACTCCCCCCAAAATATCCTAAATTGCTGGTTTTTGTTCATTCTGTCTCCCAATAATCGGAATAGAAAGCAATCAAAAAATGTCATGTGTCTGAAAATGGTACCATTAAAAACGTCAACTACCGCAAAAAAACAAGCCTTAACATGACTCTGTGGACCAAAATATTGAAAAATTATACCCCTCAAAATGTGGTGATGCAAAAACAATTTTTTTCAATACAAAGCGTCTTTTAGTGTGTGACGTGACAGCAGCCAAACATAAAAACTGATATAAATCTGGTATCTCTGTAATTGCACCGACCCAAAGAATAGTCACTTAATCACTTATACCGCATGAGGAACGGTGTAAAAAATAAATAAAACCAATTCTACACCTGCTGTTGATTTTTTCATTCTGCCGCCCAAAGATCGCCGTAAGGCTCAGCGCACATTTATCCTGCCCGCTGCGCTGCGCGATTGCGTCAGGATTTCCATGTAAATCTCTGAAATACGTGATTCATACAGAATCTCTGGAGAAAGATTACCTATAGTGAGGCAAATGGAGGCACTGTGGACGCCATGTGACCTGTGATCTGGTGGTATCCATCTTTTTAAGATTACATAAAAATGCCATGAGCCACAGTTTCATGCACTTCTGAAAAGAAGGACACCGCTGTACAGAGGCCAGCTGAAGTCCAGAGTAATTCTGTAGCCCCAACATAGTGAATTGATTCCTCAGGGGTTTCATTTGAATCACTTTACTCAGAGATTTAGATGCAAACCCCCAAAGTAAGTGATCAGCGTAGAGCGCCAGATAAATGTGATCCCAAACGTTATGTAAAATGTTCCCAATAAAAGCTTCAACTTAATGCACAAAAAAAGTCCCCACTCAGGTCTGTCATCTGTTTAAGGAAATATAGGGGGCTTCCACGTTACTGGTAGTACAAAGGCTCTGGAAAAGCAAAATGGCTTCTCACTCCTAAAAAGAAATTCAGCAAATTCTCCATTCCCAAATCCAAATTTCCCCTCCTTTCTGTGTACCTAAACCATTCCACAGTGTACCTAAACCACATTTGGCATTTCTGAAGCCAAGAGAGCCCACCTAACTTACGGGTGCATGCCTAGTCACTACAGCCTACTTGTCACTACAATGCCAGTTTGCAATTTTCAGTCAGCAACATTCATTGCTGCTTGTTTCTGGAAAATACCCATGGAGTAAAAATCATCACTACAGCTGCAGATAAATTCAAAAAGGGGTATAGTTTCCAAAACGGGGGTCACTTGAGGGGGGATTCTGCTCTTCTCTCAATTAGAGGCTCTGTATATGACGTGTGCAAACTGTGCTAGGAACATCTGCACTCCAGGAGATAAATAGAGTTCCGTAACTCCTGATTCTCTGTATATGGCTAAGTAGTACTCTACAGCCATATAAGGAGTATTACCACGTTCAGTAGAAATTGTGTGACAAATTTTTAGCCACTTCTTGTGTGAAAATGTAAAATATGGGGCTAAAACTGAATTTTGCTGATAAAAATGTAGTTATTATTTCTTCAATGCTCAATGGTAGGGTTGAGCGAAACGGATCGTTCATTTTCAAAAGTCGCCGACTTTTGGCACAGTCGGGTTTCACGAAACCCGACCCGACCCCTGTGTGGGGTCGGCCATGCGGTACGCGACTTTCGCGCCAAAGTCGCATTTCAATGACGCTAAAAGCGCCATTTCTCAGCCAATGAAGGTGGACGCAGAGTGTGGGCAGCGTGATGACATAGGTCCTGGTCCCCACCATCTTAGAGAAGGGCATTGCAGTGATTGGCTTGCTGTCTGCGGCATCACAGGGTCTATAAAAAGGCGTTCCCGCCGACTGCCATCTTACTGCTGCTGATCTGAGCATAGGGAGAGGTTGCTGCCGCTTCGTCAGAAGCAGGGATAGCGTTAGGCAGGGTCCATTAACCACCAAACCGCTTGTGCTGTAGCGATTTCCACTGTCCAACACCACCTTTTGTTTGCAGGGACAGTGGAAGCTACATTTTTTTTCCTCAGCGCTGTAGCTGATTGGGCTGCCCTAGAAGGCTCCCTGATAGCTGCATTGCTGTGTGTATGCCGCTGTGCAAACCAACTGCTTTTTTCAAAGCACAAATCCTGTTTTTCCTTCCTTTCTGCACAGCTATCTTTTTTGTTTGTCCACACTTTTGATTTAATTTGTGCAGCAGTCCACTCCTTCTTATTGCTGCCTGCCATACCTGGCTGAGATTACTGCAGGGAGATAGTAATTGTAGGACATTCCCTTTTTTTTTTTTTTTTTAATTCTCCCTAAAAAAATAAGTTGTGGGAGATTAATATTGGCCTTTCTGCTTGTGTGCCAGTCCTGAGTGTGCCATCTCTCTTAAATAGTGGGCCATAGAAAGCCTAGTGTTTTTTTTTTTAAATTTGGTATCTAAATTCTCCTTGAAAAAAAAAACAGTGGGAGATTAATATTGGCCTTTCTGCTTGTGTGCCAGTCCTGAGTGTGCCATCTCCCTTAAATAGTGGGCCATAGAAAGCCTAGTGTTTTTCTTTTTTAAATTTGGTATCTAAATTCTCCCTGAAAAAAAAAACAGTGGGAGATTAATATTGGCCTTTCTGCTTGTCTGCCAGTCCTGAGTGTGCCATCTCTCTTAACCCCTTTACCCCCAAGGGTGGTTTGCACGTTAATGACCAGGCCAATTTTTACAATTCTGACCACTGTCCCTTTATGAGGTTATAACTCCGAAACGCTTCAACGGATCCTGGTGATTCTGACATTGTTTTCTCGTGACATATTGTTCTTCATGATAGTGGTAAAATTTCTTTGATAGTACCTGCGTTTATTTGTGAAAAAAACGGAAATTTGGCGAAAATTTTGAAAATTTCGCAATTTTCAAACTTTGAATATTTATGCAATTAAATCACAGAGATATGTCACACAAAATACTTAATAGGTAACATTTCCCACATGTCTCCTTTACATCAGCATAATTTTGGAACCAATTTTTTTTTTTGTTAGGGAGTTATAAGGGTTAAAAGTTGACCAGCAATTTCTCATTTTTACAACACCATTTTTTTTTAGGGACCACGTCTCATTTGAAGTCATTTTGAGGGGTCTATATGATAGAAAATGCCCAAGTGTGACACCATTCTAAAAACTGCACCCCTCAAGGTGCTCAAAACCACATTCAAGAAGTTTATTAACCCTTCAGGTGTTTAATAGGAATTTTTGGAATGTTTAAATAAAAATGAACATTTAACTTTTTTACACAAAAAAATTTACTTCAGCTCCAATTTGTTTTATTTTACCAAGGGTAACAGGAGAAATTGGACCCAAAAAGTTGTTGTCCAATTTGTCCTGAGTACGCTGATACCCCATATGTGGCAGTAAACCACTGTTTGGGCGCATGGGAGAGCTCGGAAGGGAAGGAGCGCTATTTGACTTTTCAATGCAAAATTGACAGGAATTGAGATGGGACGCCATGTTGCGTTTGGAGAGCCACTGATGTGCCTAAACATTGAAACCCCCCACAAGTGACACCATTTTGGAAAGTAGACCCCCTAAGGAACTTATCTGGATGTGTGGTGAGCACTTTGACCCACCAAGTGCTTCACAGAAGTTTATAATGCAGAACCGTAAAAATAAAAAATCATATTTTTTCACAAAAATTATATTTTTGCCCCCAATTTTTTATTTTTCCAAGGGTAAGAGAAGAAATTGGACCTCAAAAGTTGTTGTCCAATTTGTCCTGAGTACGCTGATACCCCATATGTGGCAGTAAACCACTGTTTGGGCGCATGGGAGAGCTCGGAAGGGAAGGAGCGCAGTTTGACTTTTCAATGCAAAATTGACAGAAATTGAGATGGGACGCCATGTTGCGTTTGGAGAGCCACTGATGTGCCTAAACATTGAAACCCCCACAAGTGACACCATTTTGGAAAGTAGACCCCCTAAGGAACTTATCTAGAGGTGTGGTGAGCACTTTGACCCACCAAGTGCTTCACAGAAGTTTATAATGCAGAACCGTAAAAATAAAAAATCATATTTTTTCACAAAAATTATATTTTTGCCCCCAATTTTTTATTTTTCCAAGGGTAAGAGAAGAAATTGGACCTCAAAAGTTGTTGTCCAATTTGTCCTGAGTACGCTGATACCCCATATGTGGGGGGGAACCACCGTTTGGGCGCATGGGAGGGTTCGGAAGGGAAGGAGCGCCATTTGGAATGCAGACTTAGATGGAATGGTCTGCAGGCGTCACATTGCGTTTGCAGAGCCCCTAATGTACCTAAACAGTAGAAACCCCCCACAAGTGACACCATTTTGGAAAGTAGACCCCCTAAGGAACTCATCTTGATGTGTTGTGAGAGCTTTGAACCCCCAAGTATTTCACTACAGTTTATAACGCAGAGCCATGCAAATAAAAAATATTTTTTTTTCCACAAAAATTATATTTTAGCCCCCAGTTTTGTATTTTTCCAAGGTTAGCAGGAGAAATTGGACCCTAAATGTTGTTGTCCAATTTGTCCTGAGTACGCTGATACCCGATATGTGGGGGGGAACCACCGTTTGGGCGCATGGGAGGGCTCGGAAGGGAAGGAGCATCATTTGGAATGCAGACTTAGATGGATTGGTCTGCAGGCGTCACATTGCGTTTGCAGAGCCCCTAATGTACCTAAACAGTAGAAACCCCCCACAAGTGACCCCATATTGGAAACTAGACCCCTCAATGAACTTATCTAGATGTGTTGTGAGAACTTTGAACCCCCAAGTGTTTCACTACAGTTTATAACGCAGAGCCGTGAAAATAAAAAATCTTTTTGTTTTCCCACAAAAATTATTTTTTAGCCCCCAGTTTTGTATTTTCCCAAGGGTAACAGGAGAAATTGGTCCACAAAAGTTGTTGTCCAATTTGTCCTGAGTACGCTGATACCCCATATGTTGGGGTAAACCCCTGTTTGGGCACACAGGAGAGCTCGGAAGGGAAGGAGCACTGTTTTACTTTTTCAACGCAGAATTGGCTGGAATTGAGATCGGACGCCATGTCGTGTTTGGAGAGCCCCTGATGTGCCGAAACAGTGGAAACCCCCCAATTATAACTGAAACCCTAATCTAAACACACCCCTAACCCTAATTCCAACGGTAACCCTAACCACACCTCTAACCCTGACACACCCCTAACCCTAATCCCAACCCTATTCCCAACTGTAAATGTAATCTAAACCCTAACCCTAACTTTAGCCCCAACCCTAACTGTAGCCCCAACCCTAACCCTAACCCTAGCCCTAACCCTAGCCCTAACCCTAACCCTAGCCCTAACCCTAACCCTAACCCTAGCCCTAACCCTAGCCCTAACCCTAGCCCTAACCCTAGCCCTATCCCTAACCCTAGCCCTAGCCCTAACCCTAGCCCTAACCCTAGCCCTAGCCCTAACCCTAGCCCTAACCCTAGCCCTAACCCTAACCCTAGCCCTAGCCCTAACCCTAGCCCTAACCCTAGCCCTAACCCTAGCCCTAACCCTAGCCCTAACCCTAGCCCTAGCCCTAACCCTAGCCCTAACCCTAGCCCTAATGGGAAAATGGAAATAAATACATTTTTTTTTATTTTTCCCTAACTAAGGGGGTGATGAAGGGGGGTTTGATTTACTTTTATAGCGAATTTTTTAGCGGATTTTTATGATTGGCAGCCGTCACACACTGAAAGACCCTTTTTATTGCAAAAAATATTTTTTGCAATACCACATTTTGAGAGCTATAATTTTTCCATATTTTGGTCCACAGAGTCATGTGAGGTCTTGTTTTTTGCGGGACGAGTTGACGTTTTTATTGAAAACATTTTTGGGCACGTGACATTTTTTTATCGCTTTTTATTCCGATTTTTGTGAGGAAGAATGACCAAAAGCCAGCTATTCATGAATTTCTATTGGGGGAGGCGTTTATACCGTTCCGCGTTTGGTAAAATTGATAAAGCAGTTTTATTCTTCGGGTCAGTACGATTACAGCGATACCTCATTTATATCATTTTTTTATGGTTTGGTGCTTTTATACGATAAAAACTATTTTACAGAAAAAATAATTATTTTTGCATCGCTTTATTCTCAGGACTATAACTTTTTTATTTTTTTGCTGATGATGCTGTATGGTGGCTCTTTTTTTGCGGGACAATATGACGCTTTCAGCGGTACCATGGTTATTTATATCTGTCCTTTTGATCGCGTGTTATTCCACTTTTTGTTCGGCGGTATGATAATAAAGCGTTGTTTTTTGCCTTGTTTTTTTTTTTTTCTTACGGTGTTTACTGAAGGGGTTAACTAGTGGGACAGTTTTATAGGTCGGGTCGTTACGGACGCGGCGATACTAAATATGTGTACTTTTATTGTTTTTTTTTTTTATTTAGATGAAGAAATGTATTTATGGGAATAATATTTTTTTTTTTTTTCATTATTTTGGAATTTTTTTTTTTATTTTTTTTACACATTTGGAAAAATTTTTTTTTACTTTTTTACTTTGTCCCAGGGGGGGACATCACAGATCAGTGATCTGACAGTTTGCACAGCACTCTGTCAGATCACTGATCTGATAGGAGTGCAGGCTGCTTCACAGTGCCTGCTCTGAGCAGGCTCTGTGAAGCCACCTCCCTCCCTGCAGGACCCGGATCCGCGGCCATCTTGGATCCGGGGCTCGAGCAGGGAGGGAGGTGAGGAGACCCTCGCAGCAACGCGATCACATCGCGTTGCTGCGGGGGGCTCAGGGAAGCCCGCAGGGAGCCCCCTCCCTGCGCGGTGCTTCCCTGCACCGCCGGCACATCGCGATCATCTTTGATCGCGGTGTGCCAGGGGTTAATGTGCCGGGGGCGGTCCGTGACCGCTCCTGGCACATAGTGCCGGATGTCAGCTGCGATAAGCAGCTGACACCCGGCCGCGATCGGCCGCGCTCCCCCCGTGAGCGCGGCCGATCGGCTATGACGTACTATCCCGTCCAGGGTCAGATAAGCCCAGGGCACCTCGACGGGACAGTACGTCTAAGGTCACAGAGGGGTTAAATAGCGGGCCATAGAAAGCCTAGTGGTTTTTTTTTTAAATTTGGTATCTAAATTTTCCTTAAAAAAAAAAAAAACAGTGGGAGATTAATATTGGCCTTTCTGCTTGTGTGCCAGTCCTGAGTGTGCCATCTCTCTTAAATAGTGGGCCATAGAAAGCCTAGTGTTTTTTTTTTTAATTTGGTATCTAAATTCTCCCAGAAAAAAAAAAAAACAGTGGGAGATTAATATTGGCCTTTCTGCTCGTCTGCCAGTTCTGAGTGTGCCATCTCTCTTAAATAGTGGGCCATAGAAAGCCTAGTGGTTTTTTTTTTTAAATTTGGTATCTAAATTCTCCCTGAAAAAAAAAAAACAGTGGGAGATTAATATTGGCCTTTCTGCTTGTGTGCCAGTCCTGAGTGTGCCATCTCTCTTAAATAGTGGGCCATAGAAAGCCTAGTGTTTTTTTTTTAAAATTTGGTATCTAAATTCTCCCTGAAAAAAAAAAAACAGTGGGAGATTAATATTGGCCTTTGTGCTTGAGTGACAGTCCTGCGTGTGTGGCATCTCTCTCATTTGGTGCCACAGAAAACAGAGTGTGTAACATCGTGCCTGATTTTCCTTGCGGTCTCATCCACCTATAAAGGGATATCTAAATCATACAGAAGTTAGAGTTCACCTTGTAAGTTGTTTGACAGTAACAAATACCGTTAGTTTGGTGACGTTTTTAAAACAATGAGGAAGTCTGGTGGAAGAGGTCGTGGCCGTGGGCGTTCATGGCCAGCTCGTAATGATGGTAGTGGTAGTGGAGCATCGGGTTGTCGTGGGAAAAACAATATAGCACCTAAGTCTCGAGCTGTGGAGCCAGGTTCGTCATCTGGCTACACAAGGCCTCGAACGCTCCCTTTTCTGGGAGTAGGAAAACCGCTTTTAAAGCCGGAGCAGCAAGAGCAAGTTTTGGCTTACCTTGCTGACTCAGCCTCTAGCTCTTTTGCCTCCTCTTCTGAAACTGGTAAATGTAAAAGCAGCGCGTCATTAGTGGATGTTCACGGTCAGGGACAAGTCACTTCCTTGTCCTCTTCAGCAAAAACAGCAACAGAGAAGGATGCAGCAGGCGACACAACGGGTTACTCCATGGAGCTCTTTACACATACCGTCCCTGGCTTAGAAAGTGAAACAGTCAACAGGCCATGCCCATTACAAGTTGAATCTGACATGGAGTGCACTGATGCACAGCCACAGCCAGACTACTATGCTGGTCCTTTGACTCAGACCACAACATTGTCCTCGCAGGGTACTGATCCAGAATCAGACCCTGATGAGACTATGGTGCCCCGTCACGAATGCTATACCACCGACTTACACGGTGACACAGACGAAGTTGCACACGAGCTAGAAGAGGAGGTCATAGATGACCCAGTTGTTGACCCCGATTGGCAGCCATTGGGGGAACAGGGTGCAGGCGGCAGTAGTTCTGAAGCGGAGGAGGAGGGGCCGCAGCAGGCATCAACATCGCAACAGGTTCCATCTGCCGGGCCCGTATCTGGCCCAAAACGCGTGGCAAAACCAAAACCTGTTGGAGGACAGCGTGGCCATCCGGTTAAAGCTCAGTCTGCAATGCCTGAAAAGGGATAAGATGCTAGAAAGAGTGCAGTCTGGCATTTTTTTAAACAACATCCAATTGATCAGCGCAAAGTCATCTGTCAAAAATGTTCAACTACCTTAAGCAGAGGTCAGAATCTGAAAAGTCTAAATACAAGTTGCATGCATAGACATTTAACCACCATGCATTTGCAAGCCTGGACTAACTACCAAACGTCCCTTAAGGTTGTAGCACCCTCGGCCAATGAAGCTAGTCAGCAACGCTACATCCCTTCCGTTAGTGTAAGGCCACCATTTTCCGCACCACCTGCAGTATCTGTGCAGGTTTCTTTGCCAGGCCAAAGCAGTCAGGGTCAGGGAATCACCAGTTTCGTAGTAGGAAACACTGAATCTAGGGCACCGGCGGCAACAATACCGTCTCCAACCGTCTCTCAGTCTGCCATGTCCACCGGCAGCCCCGCTAGTTCCACGATCTCCAGCTCTCCAGTCCAGCTCACCCTACATGAGACTCTGGTTAGAAAAAGGAAGTACTTAGCCTCGCATCCGCGTACACAGGGTTTGAACGCCCACATAGCTAGACTAATCTCGTTAGAGATGATGCCCTACCGGTTAGTTGAAAGCGAAGCTTTCAAAGCCCTGATAGACTACACTGTACCACGCTACAAGCTACCCAGTCGACACTTCTTTTCGAGAAAAGCCATCCCAGCCCTCCACCAGCATGTTAAAGAGCGCATCGTCCATGCACTCAGGCAATCTGTGAGTACAAAGGTGCACCTGACAACAGATGCATGGACCAGTAGGCATGGCCAGGGACGTTACGTGTCCATCACGGCACACTGGGTGAATGTGGTGGATGCAGGGTCCACAGGGGACAGCAATTTTAGGACAGTTCTGCCTAGCCCACGGTCTAGGAAACAGTTGGCTGTAGCCGTTCGCACCCCCTCCTCCTCCTCTTCATCCTCCTGCAGAAGCGAGAGCTCGTCCACAGACCGCAGTCGCCTAACCACTCCATCCGCAGCTGCCACTGTTGCACACCAGTTGTCCCATTATGGGGCAGCTACTGGCAAGCGTCAGCAGTCTGTATTGGCTATGAAGTGTTTGGGCGACAATAGACACACCGCGGAAGCTCTGTCCGAGTTCTTGCAGAAAGAAACGCAGTCGTGGCTGGGCACTGTAGATCTTGAGGCAGGCAAGGTAGTGAGTGATAATGGAAGGAATTTCATGGCTGCCATCGCCCTTTCCCAACTGAAACACATTCCTTGCCTGGCTCACACTTTAAACCTGGTGGTGCAGTCCTTCCTGAAAAGTTATCCGGGATTATCCGACCTGCTCCTCAAAGTGCGCGGACTTTGCTCGCATATCCGCCGTTCGCCCGTACACTCCAGCCGTATGCAGACCTATCAGCGGTCTTTTAACCTTCCCCAGCATCGCCTAATCATAGACGTTGCAACAACGTGGAACTCAACACTGCACATGCTTCAGAGACTGTGCGAACAGAGGCGTGCTGTTATGTATTTGTGGGAGGATACACATACACGGGCAGGCAGTAGGATGGCAGACATGGAGTTGTCAGGTGTGCAGTGGTCGAAGATACAAGACATGTGTCAAGTCCTTCAGTGTTTTGAGGAATGCACATGGCTGGTTAGTGCAGACAACGCCATAATAAGCATGAGCATCCCCCTAATGCGTCTGCTGATGCAAAGTTTGACGCACATAAAGGAGCAGGCGTCTTCAGCATAGGAAGAGGAAAGCCTTTATGACAGTCAGCCATTGTCTGGTCAGGGCAGTGTACAGGACGAGGTAGCGGGCGAACAGGAGGAGGACGAGGATGATGATGGGGATGAGTATTTTTTTAATGAGGAAGCTTTTCCGGGGCCACTGGAAATTGGTGGCGTGGCAAGGCCGGGTTCTGGTTTTATGAGGGACACAAGTGACGTAGATTTGCCTGAAACAGCCCCTCAACCCAGCACAACCGCAGATTTGACAACTGGAATTTTGGCCCACATGGCGGATTATGCCTTACGTATCCTCAAAAGGGACACACGCATTACTAAAATGATGAACGATGACGATTACTGGTTGGCCTGCCTCCTTGATCCTCGCTATAAAGGCAAATTGCAAAATATTATGCCACATGAGAACTTGGAACTAATATTAGCAACCAAACAATCAACTCTTGTTGACCGTTTGCTTCAGGCATTCCCAGCACACAGCGCCCGTGATCGTTCTCACACGAGCTGCAGGGGGCAGCCGACCAGAGGTGTTAGAGGTGCAGAAAGCAGAAGTGGCGTTGGACAGAGGGGTTTTCTGACCAGGTTGTGGAGTGATTTTGCTATGACCGCAGACAGGACAGGTACTGCAGCATCAATTCAAAGTGACAGGAGACAACATTTGTCCAGTATGGTTACTAACTATTTTTCATCCCTTATCGATGTTCTCCCTCAACCGTCATTCCCATTTGATTACTGGGCATCCAAATTAGACACCTGGCCAGAATTGGCAGAATATGCATTGCAGGAGCTTGCTTGCCCGGCAGCTAGTGTCCTATCAGAAAGAGTATTCAGTGCTGCAGGTTCAATATTAACCGAAAAAAGGACTCGTCTGGCTACCAAAAATGTTGATGATCTAACCTTCATTAAAATGAACCACAACTGGATTTCGAATTATTTTGCCCCACCTTGCCCGGCTGACACCTAGCTTTCCTGTGAAAAGGTTTTGCTTGTGGACTACTCTGACTGACTTTTCCAATCTCGTAATTTGCAGCAGCTGATTGTCCAGCATACGACATGTTTACACCTCCCAAAATGGCCAAACTCCCCCCACGGGGCCGTGGTCTCGCCACTTGGCGCAAGCACCCGTGAGAGTGCCGTTAGTCTGAAGAGGTGGGTGTGCCTGCTTTTGGTTGACGGCACTGCCACTGGGTCCCTCATAGTACAATAAAGTGTCTCTGGCGGTGGTGGTGCGCACCCAACGTCATACACACTGTTGTAACATGAGGGGCCCTGGGCCTGTACCGCCGGCCACAAGAGAGTTCCCCCCCAGCTCAAACATTGCTCTACCACTTGCACAATTATCTCTCACAGTTCCACCAATGTTTAGTCTATGCGCTGACATCATTCAATGCCTGGCACTGACAATACCATTGTGGTGACATGTATGATGGTACTTAACACAGTCAGGGGCAGTGTCCTATATTTACACCAGTAAATAATTAGCGCCAAATTACTAGGTCTAAAGCTCAGTAGAGGAGCCCACCCCTGTACCTAAGTATTCCACCCTTTTGTGTTTTGGTTTTGTTGAAATGCGAGACATTAACATCTCTTTATTTTTTTGGAGTACTAACTGGCAGACACTCATTACAATCGGCCTCCGCTGACAACACCAATGCTGCCTGCGTGGCCCTGCAAGAGAATTACAAGTGCCTACAGCCAAATTTTGTTATGTTAGGCCTACTACGCCTGTCTGCGGTCCCTCCTTCCACTAGTCCTCCGGTGACCTGTCCACTGCTGCCCGTGTACCCCTGGAACCAATGTAAAAGTGCCTACAGCCAAATTTTGTTATGTTAGGCCTACTACGCCTGTCTGCGGTCCCTCCTTCCACTAGTCCTCCAGTGACCTGTCTACTGCTGCCCGTGTACCCCTGGAACCAATTTTAAAGTGCCTACAGCCAAATTTTGTTATGTTAGGCCTATTACGCCTGTCTGCGGTCCCTCCTTCCACTAGTCCTCCAGTGACCTGTCCACTGCTGCCCGTGTACCCCTGGAACCAATGTAAAAGTGTCTACAGCCAAATTTTGTTATGTTAGGCCTACTACGCCTGTCTGCGGTCCCTCCTTCCACTAGTCCTCCAGTGACCTGTCTACTGCTGCCCGTATACCCCTGGAACCAATTTTAAAGTGCCTACAGCCAAATTTTGTTATGTTAGGCCTACTACGCCTGTCTGCGGTCCCTCCTTCCACTAGTCCTCCACTGACTAGACCACTGCTGCCCGTGTACCCCTGGAACCAATGTAAAAGTGCCTACAGCCAAATTTTGTTATGTTAGGCCTACTACGCCTGTCTGCGGTCCCTCCTTCCACTAGTCCTCCAGTGTCCTGTCTACTGCTGCCCGTGTACCCCTGGAACCTATTTTAAATTGCATAGAGCATCCTTTTTTTAATAGTAGGCATACAAACTCTGTCTGTGGTCCATAATTGAAATTGTCCTCCACTGAACAGACCAATGCTGCCTGTGTACCCCTGTAACCTTTTTTAAACTGCATTGAGCCAAATGTTGTGTTTAAGGCCTACTACCTGTGTCTGTCTGCGCCACTCAATACAGCTGTCCTCCTTTTAAAAAAGCTGAGCGTCAATAGTCTGGTTTTTAGCCTATAGGAATTTGAGAACTGCATTGGGGCAACTACTACTACTTCGGTAGGGCCTACTAACGGTGTCTGCCGCTCCATGGTGTTCCCCAGGTTTCCTCTCCATAGCTTAGAGCTTCTAGCTCTCGTTTAGTAGTTGTTGAAAACAACACTGCATTCGGCCTACAAGTTGGGTCTGGGGTGTAGAGACGGTGTGTTCCACTCCAAGGTGTTCCCCAGGTTGCCTCTCCATTGCTTCGATCTTCTGGCTCTTCTTAAGTAGTTGTTGAAAACAACACTGCATTCGGCCTACAAGTTGGGTCTGGGTTGTAGAGACGATGTGTTCCACTCCAAGGTGTTCCCCAGGTTGCCTCTCCATTGCTTCAATCTTAAAGCTCTCGTTTAGTAGTTGTTGAAAACAACACTGCATTCGGCCTACAAGTTGGGTCTGGGGTGTAGAGACGGTGTCTTCCACTCCAAGGTGTTCCCCAGGTTTCCTCTCCATTGCTTCGATCTTCTGGCTCTCGTTTAGTAGTTGTTGAAAACAACACTGTATTAGGCCTACTAGTTGGGTCTGGGGTGTAGAGACGGTGTGTTCCACTCCAAGGTGTTCCCCAGGTTGCCTCTCCAGTCTCCATTTCTTTGATCTTCTGGCTCTACTTTAGTAGTTGTTGAAAACAACACTGCATTCGGCCTACAAGTTGGGCCTGGTTGTAGAGACGGTGTCTTCCGCTCCAAGGTGTTCTCCAGGTTTCCTCTCCATTGCTTCAATCTTAAAGCTCTCATTTAGTAGTTGTTGAAAACAACACTGCATTCGGCCTACAAGTTGGGTCTGGGGTGTAGAGACGGTGTCTTCCGCTCCAAGGTGTTCCCCAGGTTGCCTCTCCATTGCTTCAATCTTAAATCTCTTGTTTAGTATTTGTTGAAAACAACACTGCATTCGGCCTACAAGTTGTGTCTGGGGTGTAGAGACAGTGTGTTCCACTCCAAGGTGTTCCCCAGGTTGCCTCTCCATTGCTTCGATCTTCTGGCTCTTCTTAGTTAATTGTTGAAAACAACACTGCATTCGGCCTACAAGTTGGGTCTGGGTTGTAGAGATGGTGTGTTCCACTCCAAGGTGTTCCCCAGGTTGCCTCTCCATTGCTTCAATCTTAAAGCTCTCGTTTAGTAGTTGTTGAAAACAACACTGCATTTGGCCTACAAGTTGGGTCTGGGATGTAGAGACGGTGTCTTCCACTCCAAGGTGTTCCCCAGGTTGCCTCTCCATTGCTTCGATCTTCTGGCTCTTCTTAAGTAGTTATTGAAAACAACACTGCATTCGGCCTACAAGTTGGGTCTGGGGTGTAGAGACGGTGTCTTCCACTCCAAGGTGTTCCCCAGGTTTCCTCTCCATTGCTTCAATCTTCTGGCTCTCGTTTAGTAGTTGTTGAAAACAACACTGCATTAGGCCTACTAGTTGGGTCTGGGGTGTAGAGACGGTGTATTCCACTCCAAGGTGTTCCCCAGGTTGCCTCTCCAGTCTCCATTTCTTTGATCTTCTGGCTCTACTTTAGTAGTTGTTGAAAACAACACTGCATTTGGCCTACAAGTTGGGTCTGGGTTGTAGAGACGGTGTCTTCCGCTCCAAGGTGTTCGCCAGGTTTCCTCTCCATTGCTTCAATCTTAAAGCTCTCGTTTAGTAGTTGTTGAAAACAACACTGCATTCGGCCTACAAGTTGGGTCTGGGGTGTAGAGACGGTGTGTTCCACTCTAAGGTGTTCCCCAGGTTTCGTCTACATTGCTTCGATCTTCTGGCTCTTGTTTAGTAGTTGTTGAAAACAACACTGCATTAGGCCTACTAGTTGGGTTGGGGCCTTCTATCTGTGTCTGCCGCTCCTTGCTGTTCTCCTACAGTGAACAAAGCTGTGCCGCCGGTTTACTACTGTTGCCAATTTTGAACTGCATTTAGAATACTTACTGATTTGGGCCTACTCTCTGTGTCAGCCTCTCATTCCAGTTGTCCTCCACTGAACAAAACAATGCCCCCTGGTTAGTCCTGTTACCAATTTTGAACTGCATTTAGCCCACTTTATTCTTTGGGCCCATATCTGTTTCCCCCTCATCCTGCCCATTGCCCAGCCAGTGATAGATGAGTCTGCTGGTACATTGACCCATAACGCAACATTCCCCATGCACGCTACACTGCAAGATTGTGACTCTGCTGAAAGTCAGGTCCCCCTTCCCGCATACCATACCACCTTACACGGGGACAAAGAGGAAGGTGCAGATGAAGGTGCAGGTTCCTTCATCAGGTGGGGGGAGGAATACTCGTTGGCAACGTCACTGGCACAGGGCCCCTCATAGTACGCAAAAGTGTTGCTGCCGGTGGGAGGCGCCCCCGCCGTGCAAACACACCGCTGTACTTTGAGGGGCCCTGTGCCAGTGCCAATGCCAACAAGTGGGCCCCCCCTGCTTGCTCAGGATCACAGCACTTGCAAAGTTGAAATACTTACCTCTCCCTGCTCCACTGCCGTGACGTGGTCCAGATTTACTGGGCCCACTAATTACTTGAACCAGCCCTACCCTCCACAACTTTAGCCAAATGACCCCCAATTTCAAATGCCTTACAATTATTATAAGCTAAATTAAGATTGACAAGCTTCAGTAACAAGAATGGATGTTTTTGCCATTAAAATGGGCTCTGTACATGTTTTCCTGGCCTCTACTCACTGCCGACTATGCTCCCCCATTGACTTGCATTGGGTTTCGTGTTTCGGTGGATCCCCGACTTTTCGCGATAATCGGCCGATTCCACTCGACTCAACTTTTGAGATAGTCGGGTTTCGCGAAACCCGACTCGACTCTAAAAAGGTCAAGGTCGCTCAACCCCACTCAATGGTATAAAGTCTGTCACACACCCGTGCTGTCAATATGATCACTGCACCCCTAGATAAATTCATTGAGAGGTGTACTTTGTAAAATGGGTTCACTCATGAGGTTCTGCTGTTATGGCATCTCATTTGCTCTCCCAGTGGGTCATGGCACCAGCAAACCATAACAGTAAAATCTGGCGCTCCTTGCCTTCTGAATTTTGCAGTGTGCCTGAAAAATATTATCTGATTACATGTAGGGTATTGGCGCACTTAGAAAAAAATGGACCTCAATTTGTTGTAAAAACCTTCCTATTAGCCCTTAGAAAATGTAAAAACTTGGGGCTAAAACAACATTTTAGTGGTAAAAATGTAATTTATTCTTTCTTCACGGCTCAATGCTATAAAATTCTGTGAGGGACATGTGGCATCTGCACCCCTAGATGAATTTATTAGAGTTTCTGTTGTTCTGGCACCTCAGGGGCTCTACTAAAGTGACATGGCACCCTCAAACCATTCCAGCAAAATCTGAACTTCAATATGGCGCCTCTTCCCTTCTGAGCTTTGCACTGTGCCTCAAAAGTATTATTCCCCCACTTACGGGGTATTAGTGTACTCAGGAGAAACTACACAACAGAAATTGTATGGTGTAATTTCTCCTGTTACCCTTATAAAAGTGCAAAATTTGGGGACAAAATAACACTTTTGTGGGGAAAATTAGATTTTTTTATTTTCACGGCTCAATGTTACAAACTAGTATGAAGCACCTGGGGGTTCAAGGTGCTCACCACACATCTAAATACATTGCTTGAGCATTGCTTGTAGGTGTTTCCTCAGTTTAAGCACATTAAAAGCTCTCCAAATTGGACATGGCGTCCTCTAATGATTTCAGGAAATTTTACATTCAAAAAGCCAAATGATGCTCTTTGCATTTAGAGCCCTGCCGTACACCCAAACAGTAATTTTATCTCATATGTGGTATCGACATACTCAGGAGAAATTGCACTACAAATTGTATGGTGCAATTTATCCTGTTACCCTTATAAAAATGCAATATTTGGGGCTAAAATAACATTTCTGTGAATAAAATGTGATTTTATTTTTTTCATGACTCAACGCTATAAACTTCTGTGGAGCACCTGGGAGTTCAAGGTGCTCACCATGCATCTAAATACATTCCTTGAGGGCTCTAGCCTCCAAAATAGGGTCACTTGTGGGGGGTTTCCACTGTTTGGGCACATCAGGGTTGTCCAAACGGGACATGGCATCCTCTAATGATTCCAGGAAATTTTACATTCAAAAAGTCAAATGACGCTCCTTCCCTTCTGAACCCTGCCATGTGCCTAAACTGTAGTTTTCTCCCTCATATATGGTATCGACGTACTCAGGAGAAATTGCACTACAAATTGTATGGTGCCATTTCTCCTGTTACTTTTATGAAAATGCAATATTTTGAGCTAAAACATATTTGTGGGGAAAATTTTTATTTTTTTTATTTTTACGGCTCAACATTATAAACTTCTGTGAACAACCTGAGGGTTCAATATGCTCACCACACATCTATATCAGTTCTTGGAGGGGTCTAGTTTCCACAATGGTGTCACTTGAGGGGGATTTTGGCACATCAGAGGCTCTCCAAACGCGACATGACATCCTCCAAATTTTGCATTCCAAAAGTTCCTTCCAAGCTCTACCCATCTCAAAATAAAAAAAAAATGAATTTGAATTACATTTTTTGTGAAATAAAGTTAAATGTTCATTTTTTTCACATTCCAAAAATTCCTGTAAAGCACCTGTTAATAAACTTCTTGAATATGGTTTTGACCACCTTGAGGGGTGCAGTTTTTGGAATGGTGTCACTTTTGAATATTTTCTGTCATATAGACCCCTCAAATTGACTTCAAATGTGATGTGGTCCCTAAAAAAAATGATTTTGTAAATTCTGTTGGAAAAATGAAAAATCACTGGTCAACTTCGAGTTACTTATCAACCATTTTTGTCATGATCCGGGTCAGAGTTTGCTTTCTGTTTCTCCTACTCCAGCCTGGTCATGGTGGGGTTATTTCTGCCTCTCTTTGATTTGGGAGTGGCAATTTCTTGGTGCTCTTGCTGGCAGCTTGTGTCAGTGATAGTTATGGGCTTGCTGGGGCTTCTATCCTGTTAAACCCCTGGTGTGTATCCCCTCCGTTTTCTCATTCCCTGAAGATCGGGGTCTAAGGGAAAATAATAGTTTGCAGCTCTCCTTGAACACGTGGAATTTTTTCTTCTCACCAGAGAAGGTGTCAGTTTAACAAAGGGTTCAGGAGAGTGCAGAGAAACATCTCACCTGACCTACTGACAGAGGAAGAGGAAACACCCCGGACTATCTTAAATGTCTCTGCAAGCCGCCCCTGCACCTGCTTCTGAGAGGTAGTCAAGGTCCTATGCTCCATGGATAATGTCTGCATCATCTGTGTCAGGTTAGTTATTTGATCCGCCAAAGTCTGCAGCGGATCCATGACCAGAGAGAAAAAAAAAGTGCAAAATCACGTTTAAATGTTTCAGGTCAGTGATAATGTCACGCTGCAGCAATGCAGGTATGTGCAGACTCCACGAGGGAGAGTGTGTGAGACAAAAGAGGTCGCACTTGCTGCACCACAGCACAGTGAACGGTGCACCGTGCCACCAGGTGGTGACAGAGAGTGGTCAAAACGTGCCAAGTCAGTAACGATCGGTAAGCGTATAGTTTAAAGGGGAAAATAGAACGGTGGCAGGGAGAAGGAATAGCATATCTGGAAGCTTAGGGACAGGCACAGGTTTGTGTCAGGAGGTGTCCCATTCCCCGCTACCTACCGTTAGGCCCTTCCTTTCCATTTTCCATCCTGTCATATTTATATGCTCTGTCATCCGTCGGACTTACCTGTATCTGAGCGTGACATTCCCTCACCTTTTGTTCTAGAGCCTTCCCTCTGATAGCTACTTAATGACAGCACAGTTACAACTATCTTCAGAGCCTCCTGGAGCTAGAACATCGATAAAACATGATACAGCAAGATTGAATACATTGAACAATGTATGAAAATCAATGGAATATTTGTAATATCATTAAGTCATATGTGTGCAACCATTTATGAATGAGTATGGAAATTATAAATACTAATTCTACAAATTATAAGTAAGCAATAAAAGTGGAGCTAGAACATGAAGCCAATAACTTTGAATTGCTAACATAGACTAAAGACAAATATACTGTGCTATATCTTATGTCTCGCACTGCTTCTGACTCACTTTTAGTAACTTTATCATCTCATCATCATCGGCATCAGATTAATTGTATTTTTGGGGCCTAAAAGAAAGTAAATTTGCAAACTTTTTTTTCTGAAATAATTCTAGCTATAGTTGGACAGAATGAGTTTTGCCATTGTAAAAAAAAAGGTTATTCTGACATTTAACATTTCTGAAAGTTCCATTTTTGAATGTGAACTGAAATGTAATTATTTAATTCTAGTAATAATAAATCTGGTTAAAATGTATGTCAGGGCAACTTCACTGCCCTAGCTTTTAGGATGTTGTATCATCCATAACTGTGACTATCGTTTGGCAAGAAAATATGGCCACAATATGGCAGTGTATCCATTTGCTTAAAGTGGATTCACGCAAACTAGCACACAATAGTAATTTATGATTGTACAGTAATACATATGAAATTTATGAAATTTTGTTGATTGTATCTGATTACAGTTTTTTCTAAAATGAATTGCGACTTCATGAGACATTGCTGTAATTTGCTATACTTGTTTACCATGTTCAATATGTTTTCTTATTTCTGTATACAAATCTGGAGTGAAATACTGTTGTAAAAAATGTAGCTAATTTAAACAGTATAAAGATAAAAAAAAATGTATTCATAGTAAAAACTTTAATATAAACCCAATTGCAGTCTAACCTGAAGTCATGATTTATCATAGTCAACACAGCAGGCATGGGGCTGACATGAAGAGAACATATACATATATATGCACAGGTTGTATTACACTCTTCTTGTAGTTGATGACATACCTTATAATACTGTGTTATGGAAAAATATGGGTTCCCAAGCGTGACTTGACCTGCAGACCTGCAGTCATTCATTAGGAGTCCTCCCTGAATTGTTTTCCAGCTTAAGTGTCTCCAAAGCACAATATATTACCACTGGGAGCAACAAAAAAAGAATTTCTGACTGTTTCTATGACTAATCGAAATTAACTCAGATTTTTATACTTTCCAGTCAAAATTATTGTATATGGACAGCCATAGGCTGCAAAATCTTTTAGGCCCCCTCCATTAATAAAATTCCTCTTTTTGCCCACATATAGTAGCAATGACTGTCTGTGTGCTCAAATAAAATAATACCCTACTCGCCAATCGCATCGACACTGTAGTGACTAACATACACCTTTTATGCCTTCATACATTTTTAGCATTCAATTGGTTCCAAATGTCCTCCAATTGGGCCAGTACAGTAACAATGTCCATTATTCAGGCCAAATACAGTAATAATGTCCAGCATACTGATTCATAAGCAGTAATAATATCTGCTATCTAGTTTCCACATAGTAATAATGTGCCCCATTGTGGCCACCACCCAGTAGTAACATCCCCCATTCTGGCCCCAACAAAGGCAGAGAAAACCAACATGGACCAGTGTACTATGTTTTAATCTATTTCAATAAAGACAGAATTTAATTACATTTGAGGTGCTGGAGCAGCTTTTTCTATAGTAATAATGATTACTACTGTGGGCTCGAAAAAGTATAATGATCCCCATAATCTCCCCCAAACAGTATAATGTCCCAGAATGTGGTGCTCTTTACATGGCCTCCATTCATAAGAGATAGTGATATTTGCTACACATAGCAGAGCTGAAGCCCTGCTATGTGCAGCACAGGCGATTAGATTATCGCGGCTTCAACTCTCCTAAGGGAACAATTGAAGCCAGTAAAATGTAAAAAAAAGTTTAAAAAAATATATATAAAAAAAAGTTCAAATCAATCCCTTTTGCTCTATTAAAAATAAAACAATAAAACAAAAATAAAAATTCACAGATTTGGTATCACTGTATTCTGAAATGTCAGATCCATCAAAATATAAAGAAAATTAATCAGGTCGATAATCGGCGTAAAGAGAAAAAAAATCGAAATGCAATAATTATATTTTTTTGGCCGCCAGTACATTGCAATAGAGTGCAATAACAGGTGATCAAAACATTGCTTCTACCCTATACTGGTATGAACACAAATGTCAGCTTGGGGCGCAAAAAAATAAGCCATCACCCAGCCTCAGATCACCAAAAATTGAAGATGCTTTGGGTGGCGACACATGCAAATTTTTCATTTTCTTATAAACTTCAGATTTTTTTTACCACTTAAATAAAAAAGAACTTATACATGTTTGGTATTTACACACTCATACTGACCTGAGGAACCACATTGCCAGGTCAGTTTTACCATATAGTGAACATGGTAAATACATTTTTTAAAAAACAATTGTGGAATTGCACTTTTTTTTTTCAATTTCACTGCACTTGAATCTTATATTCTTTTCCAGCATACTGTATGGTAAAATTTATGGTGTCATTTAAATGCACAACTCGCCATCATACAGCTATATGTACAGAAAACTAAAAGAGTTATGGCTCTGGGAAGAAGGGGAGCCAAAAATAAAAGCACAAAGATGGAAAATCACAAGGGGTTACGGTTACAATTTTTATATGACAATAAATCATTCTCCCTAAGACTATGGGACTCACTCAATAATACTGACATTGTACATGCCAGTCTTAATTAAAGAGAACTTGTCAATATGAAAAAGCATTCGTAACCGCAGACATCATGTTAAAGAACCGGGAGAGCAGAGTAGACTAATATAAGTGCTTCTCGCTAAATTAGAATATCATCAAAAAGTTAATTTATTTCAGTTCTTCAATACAAAACGTGAAACTCATATAGTATATAGAGTAATTACAAACAGAGTGATCTATTTCAAG
The DNA here is from genome assembly GCF_032444005.1 of Ranitomeya imitator. NCBI lineage: Eukaryota > Metazoa > Chordata > Amphibia > Anura > Dendrobatidae > Ranitomeya > Ranitomeya imitator. Next base: position 361,211,452 of record NC_091282.1, on the reverse strand, counting down.
CGTTTATTTCTGTTAATGTTGATGATTATGGCTTACAGCAAATGAAAACGCAAAAGTCATTATCTCAGTAAATTAGAATAAATAAAAAAACACCTGAAAAGTCTTCCTTTGTGTGGTGTCAGGATGGCCGAGTTGTCTAAGGCGCCAGACTCATGAGGTAACACTTCCCTTAACTGTGGGTGTTCTGGTCTCCGAATGGAGGCGTGGGTTCAAATCCCACTTTTGGCACATTTTTTTTCGGCATTGCTAACTATGTTACTATGCATCTTACAGTTATTTCTTTAGAAGGATGTAGATCTGGGGATTTATTCTGATGAAATATAGGCTGAACTGAATGGACAAATGTATTTTTTCAGCCTTGCTAACTATGTTACTATGTTACTATGTTTCTTTTTAAAAATGTCCCTTAGTCTGTTTCAGTACGATCCACAATCATGGGGAAGACTGCTGACTTGACAGATGTCCAGAAGGCAGTCATTGACACACTCCACAAGGAGGGTAAGCTACAAAAGGTCATTGGTTGGCACGCCATCCTTAATGTGAGGGACTGCATTACTGTGTAAGTATACTATTGGCCATAGTTTATATTTATTCCTACTGAGTCCGGTCCCTCCATCTGCTCTAATCGCATTGCTTTTGCATCTGCACTTTATAATTGCACATATTTATATATTTGGCACGGTTTGCTTTTATTTTATTACCCACATTTTTCACCATCATACATTTTGCATTTATTTATTACTAGTGTTGAGCGATACCTTCCGATATCGGAAAGTATCGGTATCAGATTGGATCGGCCGATATTCAAAAAATATTGGATATCGCCGATACCGATACCCGATCCCAATACAAGTCAATGGGACCAAAATATCGGAATTAAAATAAACCCTTTCTTTCCTTGTAGGTTCATTCTACATGAAGGAAAACAACTAAGAATAATGCAGGATGTATTTGGGGAGGTGGCGGAGACATTAAAGGCATAGAGGTTTAGCCCAATCAAATAGAATAGCATGATTTTTTTTTTTTTTAAAGACGTTCGGAGTGACAAAGATATTGACTATGTAAATTTTTTTTATTTTGTCAGATATTGATATTTCACTATTCCACGCCCTTCCCCTTCTTTTTTTTTAACTTTTCCCACACTTTCATCTTCATCATCATCAGCATCTTTGACATCAACTTCTTCTTCACCTTATTCATCTTCTTCTTCATCTTCTACCTATTTTTTTTTTTTATTACATTCTTCATATTCATTTTATTCAACTATTATTATTCTTCCTATTCTACTTCTTCATCATATTCTCATTTGTGACAGGCATTCCCGTAGTTGTTATCTATAAAAGTTTGAAGATTACACCTTCCGTTCTGCCTGTCACAAAAGTTACATTTGTCCGCGTTCAGTTTGGCCTGCAGCATCAGGCTTTATCCAGGGGCACCACGAGGAGGAACGGACTCACCCCCATACACTGCTTAGTCTTCATCTGCATATAATTTAGATAATATCTTTTGCTCTGATATTAAGTATAAAAGATCTGCAGCCTCTTGTTCTTCTGCTTCTAGGTCTTCCATGTCGTCGTCTCCAGGGTCGTCGTCTCCAGGGTCGTCATCTCCGCCGCCGTCGTCGTCTCCGCCGTCGTCGTCATCATCGTCATCGGGGTGGTCTTCAGGGTCGTCATCTCCAGGGTCGTCATCATCTCAGTGGTTGTCGTCTCTGGTGTCATCGTCATCTTAGGGGTGGTCTTCCGGGTCGTCGTCTTTAGGGTCTTCAACTTGGAAATGTAGCAGAAGGTACAAGAAGGCTGAGAAAATGACAAGAACCAGCTGATGGAACTGGAACTCGGATGGCTACCCGAAGGTTCAAGAGCCAATGGAACTACCGAGGACCAGCTGACGTTACTGGAACCCGGTTACTAAGCAGGAGGTACCCGTGCTAAAAAGCACTACCAAGGACCGCCTGACGTTGGCGGAACTCGGATACCCAGAAGGAGGCACCTAAGCCAAAGGCTCTGCCCGGAACCAGCTGACGGTACTGGAACCAGGATGGGGAGCAGAAGGTACAAGAGCAAAAGACACTGCCGAGAACCAGCTGACGGTACTGGAACCCGGATGGGTAGCCGAAGGTCCAAGAGCCAATGGAACTACCGAGGACCAGCTGACGTTACTGGAACCCGGTTACTAAGCAGGAGGTACCCGTGCCTGAAAGCACTACCAAGGACCACCTGACGTTGGTGGAACTCGGATACCCAGAAGGAGGCACCTAAGCCAAAGGCTCTGCCCGGAACCAGCTGACGGTACTGGAACCAGGATGGGGAGCAGAAGGTACAAGAGCAAAAGACACTGCCGAGAACCAGCTGACGGTGCTGGAACCAGGATGTGGACCAGAAGGTCCACAGGAGAGGAGAGAACAGCTAGGCCGCGAGGCTGCCGCAGTTACCAAACACCAGCAGTCCTACAGGGGAAGCTTGGCCTACTGGCACTACAGAACCAGCCTTGATTGCCAATTCCCGCAGCCCACATACGAAGCTCCTAAACTGGAGGCACCATGGAGTTGGCTAACCCGACCGCAACACGACGGGGCAACGCATAGGCGTCTCAGTGAGCTTGACACTACCCGGAACCAGGTTCAAGAGCCAATGGAACTACCGAGGACCAGCTGACGTTACTGGAACCCGGTTACTAAGCAGGAGGTACCCATGCCTGAAAGCACTACCAAGGACCACCTGACGTTGGCGGAACTCGGATACCCAGAAAGAGGCACCTAAGCCAAAGGCTCTGCCCGGAACCAGCTGACGGTGCTGGAACCAGGATGTGGACCAGAAGGTCCACAGGAGAGTAGAGAACAGCTAGGCCGCGAGGCAGCCGCAGTTACCGAACACCAACAGTCCTACAGGGGGAGCTTGGCCTACTGGCACTACAGAACCAGCCTTGACTGCCAATTCACGCAGCCCACATAGGAAGCTCCTAAACTGGAGGCACCATGGAGTTGGCTAACCCGACCGCAACACGACGGGGCAACGCATAGGCGTCTCAGTGAGCTTGACAGTACCCGGAACCAGCTGACGGTGCTCGAACCAGGCTGGGCACGAGGGAGTGCCCGTGACAAAAACACTGCCGAGAACCAGCTGACGGTGCTGGAACACGGATGCGTTGCCCAAGTGTGCAAGAGCCAATGGCACCGAGGACCAGCTGACGGTGCTGGAACACGGTTACTAAGCTGCAGGTGCCCGCGCTTAAAAGCACTACCAAGGACCGCCTGGCGTTGGCGGAACTCGGATACCCAGAAGGAGGCACCTAAGCCAAAGGCTCTGCCCGGAACCAGCTGACGGTGCTGGAACCAGGATGTGGACCAGAAGGTCCACAGGAGAGGAGAGAACAGCTAGGCCGCGAGGCAGCCGCAGTTACCGAACACAAACAGTCCTACAGGGGGAGCTTGGCCTACTGGCACTACAGAACCAGCCTTGATTGCCAATTCCCGCAGCCCACATAGGAAGCTCCTAAACTGGAGGCACCATGGAGTTGGCTAACCCGACTGCAACACGACGGGGCAACGCATAGGCGTCTCAGTGAGCTTGACACTACCCGGAAACAGCTGACGGTGCTGGAACCAGGCTGGGCACGAGGGATTACCCGTGACAAAGACACTGCCGAGAACCAGCTGACGGTGCTGGAACACGGATGCGTTGCCTATTCAAGATTGTCTTCCTAGAGCCCCAACTAGCGGTGTTGGAGCAAAGGGTAAGCAGGGGGAGCAGATTGTAGGCCGAAGCCTGCATTGGAGGCAGCTTTGTGTCTGCGTTGCGTTTGCAGGACACATTGCTGGCTACACAGCGGGGGAACAGCTGACGTTGCTGAACCCCAATGACACATTGGCTGGTGTTTTTCTATGTGCAGCTAGCACTTTCGGGCAAAAACTGGCGGTGTTAGAGCCCAGGGTTTGCAGGAGGAGCAGAGTGTAGGCCGAAGCCTAATTGAACCAATTTCAAAGGTAACCTTTAACCCACCCTCAGGTGTTACAAAGTAGAAGAGCCACACCTTGTGCAGCAGTAATGCTCCACAAGTGAAAGGTTGCTCTTTAAATTTTGCTCATTGCACACGCTGAATGAAACACGTACACAATTTTGCCCATTATACAGTAAGACTGTATTGGAGGCGTGACTTGTCTTTTTAAGGAGACGCAGCACAGGTGTCCAAAAATAACGCCTTGGTGCTGGGCGCAGCCTTTTGAGCATTGTTATTTGCTGTACAGGAGTCTGCGCTCTTGTTAGCCCTTGCCCATGCCCTGTTAGCGCTGCCCATCTTATGACCTCATTTCATGTTGGCCGGTGCGGTTAACGATGGCCATGAATCCCAGACTTTTCATAAAGTCAAAGTGCGGGGCTGGGATTCGTGGCCTTGTCCAGTAAATATCTTCGCCGCTCACACATGTCCTTACACCTGCTTCAGACTGGGCGGCCTCAGCTGATCCCTTATTGCCTTCCGCGGCCATGAGGCCGCACAGTCTGAAGGAGGGGAGTGAAGACAGGCGAAGATATGCACTGCTAGTGCCCATCAATCATACCCTCGCAGTCAAAATATATCAGACAACGAGGAGCGTTGTGTCGGGCAGGGCGGACGCACAGGCACAGGCAGCCAACCAATGATGTCAGAAGACGGCCAGTGTTACCTAGGGGGGTGCTGCGTGTCATTTAAAAAGGAGAATCACACCTCAGGGACAGTGTAATGGTCTCTAATGAGACACATTTTGTACGTGTTGAGTTCGTGGGCAAGGAGAAAAAGTCAGCCACCTTGTACAAATGCAGCAGTACTGCTGTACAAGGTGGCTGTTATATATACAAACACCTGAGGGGGGGGCAGGATCCCTTTAATTTCAGTTCAGGTGCCTGCGTGGTGTTTGCAGGACACGATGCCGGCTACACAGCAGGGGAACAGCTGGCGGTGCTGAACCCCACTGACACATTGGCTGGTGTTTTTCTCTGTGCAGCTAGCACTTCCGGGCCCCAACTGGCGGTGTTAGAGCCCAGGGTCAGCAGGAGGAGGAGAGGAGCAGAGTGTAGGCCGAAGCTTGCACTGGTGGCAGCTTTAGGTCTGTTGTGCCAGTGTGGCTTGTGCTGGACACGTTGCCGGCTACACAGGAGGGGAACAGCTGGCGCTGCTGAACCCCACTGACACAATGGTGGGTGTTTTTCTCTGTGCAGCCAGCACTTCCGGGCCCCAACTGGCGTTGTTAGAGCCCAGGGTCTGCAGGAGGAGCAGAGTGAAGGCCTAAGCCTAGTAGAACCAATTTCAAAGGTAACCTTTAACCCCCCCTCAGGTGTTGCAAAGTACAAGAGCCACACCTTGTGCAGCGTTAATGCTGCACAAGTCAGAGGTTGTTCTATGAATTTTTCTACTTGCACACGCTGAATGAAACACGTACACAATTTAGCCCATTATACAGTCAAACTGTATTGGAGGCGTGACTGACTTGCCTTTTTAGGGAGACGCAGCAGAGGTGTCAAAGTTTACACCTAGGTGGTGGGCGCAGACTCATAAGCATCGTTATTTGATGTACAGGAGTCTGCGCTCTTGTGTTATCCCTTGGCAATGCCCTGTTAGCGCTGCCCGTCTTCTGACCTCATTTCATGTTGACCGTTGCGGGTAGCGATGCCCATGAATCCCAGACCCGCAGTGTCTATTTAAAAACTCACACTGCGGGCCTTGGATTCATGGCCTTGTGCAGTAAATATGTTCGCCGCTCGCACATGTCCTTACACCTGCTTCAGACTGGGCGACCTCCGCTGATCCCTTATCGCATGCCGCGGCCATGAGGCCGCACAGTCTGAAGAAGGCGGAAGGAGATGAGTGAAGACAGGCGAACATATGCACTGCACATGCCCATCAATCACACCCTTGCAGTCAAAATAGATCAGACAACGAGGGGCGTTGTGTCGGGCAGGGCGGACGCACAGGCACAAGCAGCCAACCAACGATGTCAGAAGATGGCCAGCGTTACCAATGGGGGTGCAGCATGTCATTACAAAGGAAAGTCATACCTCAGGGACATTGTAATGGTCTGTAATGAGACACATTTTGTACGTGTTGAGTTCGACGTGGCCAAGGAGAAAAAGTCAGCCACCATGTACAAATGCAGCATTACTGTACAAGGTGGCTGTTATACATACAAACACCTGGGGGGGGCAGAATCCCTTTAATTTCAGTTCAGGTGCCTGCGTGGTGTTTGCAGGACACGATGTCGGCTACACAACAGGGGGACAGCTGGCGGTGCTGAACCCCACTAACACATTGGCTGGTGTTTCTCTCTGTGCAGCTAACACGTCCGGCAAAAAACTGGCGGTGTTAGAGCCCAGGGACAGCAGGAGGAGGAGAGGAGCAGAGTGTAGGCCAAAGCCTGCACTGGTGGCAGCTTTTGTTCTGTTGTGCCAGAGTGGCTTGTGCTGGACACGTTGCTGACTACACAGCAGGGGAACAGCTGGCATTGCTGAACCCCACTAACACATTGGCTGGTGTTTTTCTTTGTGCAGCTAGCACGTCCGGGCCCCAACTGGCGGTGTTAGAGCCCAGGGTCAGCAGGAGGAGGAGAGGAGCAGAGTGTAGGCCGAAGCCTAATTGAACCAATTTCAAAGGTAACCTTTAACCCACCCTCAGGTGTTACAATGTAGAAGAGCCACACCTTGTGCAGCAGTAATGCTCCACAAGTGAAAGGTTGCTCTTTAAATTTTGCTCATTGCACACACTGAATGCAACACGTACACAATTTTGCCCATTGTACAGTAAAACTGTATTGGAGGCGTGACTTGTGTTTTTAAGGAGACGCAGCACAGGTGGCCAAAAATAACGCCTTGGTGCTGGGCGCTGCCTCCTGAGCGTTGTTATTTGCTGTACAGGAGTCTGCACTCTTGTTATCCCTTGGCCATGCGCTGTGAGCGCTGCCTGTCTTCTCACCTCATTTCATGTTGGCCGGTGCGGTTATTGATGGCCATGAATCCCAGACCCACAGTGTGTTTTCAAAAATTAACACTGCGGGGCTGGGATTCATGGCCTTGTGCAGTAAATGTGTTCGCCGCTCACACATGTCCTTACACCTGCTTCAGACTGGGCGGCTTCAGCTGATCCCTTATCGCGTGCCGCAGCCATGAGGCCGCACAGTCTGAAGAAGGCGGAAGGAGATGAGTGAAGACAGGCGAACATATGCACTGCACATGCCCATCAATCACACCCTCGCAGTCAAAATATATGAGACAACAAGGGGCGTTGTGTTCCGGGCAGGGCGGACGCACAGGCACAAGCAGCCAATCAATGATGTCAGAAGACGGGCAGCGCTACCAAGGGGGGTGCTGCGTATCCTTAGCAAGGAAAGTCACACCTCAGGGACAGTGTAATGGTCTCCAATGAGACACATTTTGTACGTGTTGAGTTCCACGTGGGCATGGAGAAAAAGTCAGCCACCTTGTACAAATGCAGCATTACTGCTGTACAAGGTGGCTGTTATACATAGAAACACCTGGGGGGGGGCAAGTTCCCTTTAATTTCAGTTCAGGTGCCTGCATGGCGTTTGCAGGTCACGTTGCCGGCTACACAGCAGGGGAACAGCTGGCGGTGCTGAACCCCACTGACACTTTGGAGGGTGTTTTTCTCTGTGCAGCTAGCACTTCCGGGCTAAAACTGGCGGTGTTAGAGCCCAGGGTCAGCAGGAGGAGGAGAGGAGCAGAGTGTAGGCCGAAGCCTGCACTGGTGACAGCTTTTGTTCTGTTGTGCCAGCGTGGCTTGTGCTGGACACGTTGCCGGCTACACAGCAGGGGAACAGCTGGCGTTGCGGAACCCCACTGACACATCAGCGAGTGTTTTTTCTGTGTAGACAACACTTCCAGGTGACAACTGACAGTGTTGAAACCCAGGGAATCAAAGAGGAGCAAAGTGTAGGCCGAAGCCTGCACTGGAGGCAGGAAAATGTCTGTTATTGTGCCAGCGCGGCTTGTGCTGGACACGTTGCCGGCTACACAGCAGAGGAACAGCTGGCGTTGCTGAGCAGCTAGCACTTCCGGGCAGCAACTGGTGGTGTTAGAGCCCAGGGTCTGCAGTAGGAGCAGAGTGTAAGCCGAAGCCTGCAGTGGAGCAAGTTGAAAGGGAACCTTTAACCCCCCCCCCCACCAGGCATTTGTTGCTGAAAGAGCCATCTTGTACAGCAGTAATACTGCACATGGAAAATGGTGGCCCTTAAAATTATGCTCCTTGCAAACACTGAAGTACACACTGATATAATGTGTCCCCTCACACCGTTAAACCATCCCAGAGGTGGGACTTTCCTTTGTAATGTGACACAGCACAGCCGTCATTCCAACCCCCTTGCCGTGCGCCACCTCCTCAACGTTGTTTGATTATGTCACGGAGCCCGCGCTGTAATGTTATCCCTTGGCCATGCACACTTAGCGGTGCCCGTCTTCTGACATCATTTAGGTGTCAGGCTGGCAGTGCCTGTGCGTCCAAGCTGCCCGAGATCCAACCTCGCAGTGTCATCTAATGTAATCCCACTGCGGGCCTGGGATCCATGGGCATGCGCAGTGCATATCATCGCCTCTCACTCCCCTCCTTCCTGCTTCTTCAGACTGTGCGGCGTCACGGCCGTGGCATGCTATTAGGGATCAGCTGACGCCGCCTAGTCTGAAGAAGCGTGAAGAAGGGGAGTGAGAGGCTAGTATATGCACTGCGCATGGCCATGGATACCAGGCCCACTGTGGGATCACATTAGACGACACTGCGAGGTGGGATTTCGGGCAGCGTGGACGCACAGGTGCAGCCAGGACGACAACAAATGATGTCAGAGGACGGGCAGCGCAAACTGTGCATGGCCAAGGGATAACATAACAGCGCAGGGTCCGTGACAGAATCAAACAACGCTAAGGAGGCAGCGCACGGAGCCAAGGGGGTAGGAATGACGGCTGTGCTGCGTCACATTACAAAGGAAAGTCCCACCTCCGGGACGGTTTGACGGTGTGAGGCGACACATTACATGAGTGTGTAGTTCAGCGTTTCCAAGGAGCATAATTTCAAGAGCGACCTTTTCCTTGTGCAGTATTAGTGCTGCACAAGGTGGCTCTTTCAGTAACAAACGCCTAGGGGGGGGACAGGTCCCCTTACATTTTAGTTGTGCCAGCGTGGCGGTCGCAGGACACGTTGCCGGATACACAGCTGGGGATCAGCTGATGTTACTGAACCCCAATAACAGAGGAGCGACTGTTGACTGCGCGGACAGCACTTCCGGGCACCAACTGGTGGTGTTAGAGCCCAGGGACAGCAGGAGGAGCAGATTGGAGGTATTGCCGCACACACAGCTGGGGATCAGCTGACGTTACTGAACCCCAATAACAGAGGAGCGACTGTTGACTGTGAAGACAGCACTTCCAGGCACCAACTGGCGGTGTTAGAGCCCAGGGACAGCAGGAGGAGCAGATTGGAGGTATTGCTGCACACACAGCTGGGGATCAGCTGACGTTACTGAACCCCAATAACAGAGGAGCGACTGTTGACTGTGCAGACAGCACTTCCAGGCACCAACTGGCGGTGTTAGAGCCCAGGAACAGCAGGAGGAGCAGATTGAAGGTATTGCCGCACACACAGCTGGGGATCAGCTGACGTTACTGAACCCCAATAACAGAGGAGTGACTGTTGACTGTGCAGACAGCACTTCCGGGCACCAACTGGCGGTGTTAGAGCCCAGGGACAGCAGGAGGAGCAGATTGGAGGTATTGCCGCACACACAGCTGGGGATCAGCTGACGTTACTGAACCCCAATAACAGAGGAGCGACTGTTGACTGTGCGGACAGCACTTCCAGGCACCAACTGGCGGTGTTAGAGCCCAGGGACAGCACGAGTAGCAGAGAAACAGAGTGTAGGCCGAAGCCTGATTGGAGCAAGTTGAAAGGGAACCTTTAACCCCCCCCCCCCAAGGCGTTTGTAGCTGAAAGAGCCATCTTGTGCAGCACTAAGGATGCAAAAGGAAAAGGTTGCTCTTTTAATTATTCTCCTTGCAAACACAAAAGTAAACACTAAAAATGTGTCCCCTTATACCGTAAAACCCGGAGGTGCGAATTTCCTTCGTAATGGGACACAGCACAGCTGTCATTCCTACCCCCTTGGTGCCGTGCGCTGCCTCCTCAGCGTTATTTTAAGCTGTAACGGACCCTGCGCTGTTCTGTTATCCCTTGGCCATGCCCAATTTGCGCTGCCTGTCTTCTGACATAATTTGGTGTCAGGCTGTCAGTGCCTGTGCGTCCACGCTGCCCCAGATCCCACCTCGCAGTGTCGTCTAATGTAATCCCACTGCGGGCCTTGGATCCATGGGCATGCACAGTGCATATCCTCGCCTCTCACTCCCCTCCTTCCCTCTTCTTCAGACTGTGCGGCGTCATGGCCGTGGCATGCTATTAGGGATCAGCTGACAGCGCACAGTCTGAAGAAGGCGGAGGGAGATGAGCGAGAGCCCGAGGGGAAGATATGCACTGCGCATGCCCATGGATCCTAGGCTCGCAGTGTGATTCAATCAGAAGACACTGCGAGGCGGGATCTCGGGCAGTGCGGGCGCACAGGCGCAGCCAGCCTGACACCAAATTATGTCAGAAGACAGGCAGCGCAAATTGGGCATGGACAAGGGATAACAGAACAGCGCAGGGTCCGTGACAGCTTAAAACAACGCTGAGGAGGCAGCGCACGGCACCAAGGGGGTAGGAATGACGGCTGTGCTGCGTCACATTACGAAGGAAAGTCCCAGCTCCGGGACGGTATAACGGTATCAGTGAACACATTTTATAAGTGTTAAGTTCTGCGTGTGCAAGGAGCTAAACTAAACGAGCTACCTTTTCCTTGTGCAGCATTACTGCTGCACAAGGTGGCTCTTTCAGTAACAAACACCAGGGGGGGGGGATGGGGACAGGTTCCCTTACATTTAGGTTGTTGTGCCAGCGTGGCGGTCGCAGGACACATTGCCGGCTACACAGCTGGGGATCAGCTGACGTTACTGAAACCCAATAACACTGGGTCGTATGTTTTGACTGTGCAGCCTGCACTTCTGAGCCGCAACTGGCGGTGTTGGAGCCCAGGAATAGCAGTTCAGGTGGTAGAAAGATGAACACATCAGGAGACCTGGATGACACCCAATTACTTAATCAGGCAGAGGAGTGGCAAATTCCTGCGAGATTCAGGCCTGGTTCATTTTCAGAAAAGTAAGCCGGTCAACGTTATCGGAGGATAGTCGCATGCGACGGTCTGTTAGTACACCACCTGCGGCACTAAAGACACGTTCCGATAAGACACTAGCCGCAAGGCAAGCTAGCACCTCCAATGCATACTGGCTTAGCTCTGGCCATGTATCCAGCTTAGAGACCCAAAACTTGAACGGGGAAGAGCCGTCTGGGAGTACAGTAAGAGGGCAAGACATGTAGTCTGTCACCATCTGACGGAACCGTTGCCTCCTGCTGACTGGAGCCGCCGGTGATGGTGTAGACATTTGGGGCGGGCACACAAAAGTTTGCCACAGTTGTGCCATACTGGTCTTGCCTAGGGCAGAGGCACTGCTTCTGCTCCCTCTTTGTGCAGAGCCTCCTCCACTGCCTCGACGCACTGAGCTGCTCTGTAAAGCAGTAGCAGCACTCCTCTCAGTTGGACTGGAGAAGATGATGGAATTCACCAGTGTGTCGTGCTACTCCCACATTTTACGCTCCCGGGTCAACACTGGGATGAGGTTTTGGACGTTGTCCCGGTAGCGAGCAGCGAGGAGGGTGAACACCCAATAATCAGGGATGTTGAGAATGTGGTCGATACGGCGGTCGTTTCTCAGGCACTGCAGCATGAAATCAACCATGTGCTGCAGACTGCCAACTGGCCCAGAAACGCTGTCCCCTGCTTGAGACATGATCTCTGCCCGCTCGTCATCACCCCACCCTCGCTGTACACACTGACCACTGGACAATTGTGTAACTCCCTCCTCTGGACGGAGCTTTTCCTCCTCCATTGACTCCTCCTCATCCTCCTCACAAAGTGGCCCCTGCGTACCCCTTTGTGAGGAAACACGTGGCGCTGACTCTCCAGAAGCTGATGGAAAAGGTGACTCCTCATCCTCCACCTCTTCCACAACATCATCCCTTAACGCTTGCAAAGTTTGTTGAAGCAGGCAGATAAGGGGAACAGTCATGCTGACTAGTGCATCATCTGCACTTGCATCCGCGTGGAATAATCGAAAGGACGCAAAACCTGGCAGACGTCCTTCATAGTGGCCCACTCTGTGGTTGTGAAGTCTGATCGGCGCTGACTGCAACTTTTTTGCGCCTGATGTAGCTGGTACTCCATTACTGCTTGCTGCTGCTCACACAACCGCTCCAACATATGTAACGTGGAATTCCACCTGGTAGGTAGGTCACTTATGATGCGGTGTTCCGGAAGGCGGAATCGGCGCTGCAGAGCAGCAATGTGGGATCTTGCCAAGCTGGAACGCCGCAAGTGAGCACACTCTAGGCGAACCTTGGGCAGCAGTGCATCAAGATCCGGATAGTCCCTCAGAAAACTCTGCACAACCAAATTGAGCACATGTGCCAGACATGGGATGTGAGTGAGGTTGCCAATGGCAAAAGCTGCCACCAGATTTCGACCATTGTTACACACTACCATGCCTGGCTGGAGATTCGCTGGCACAAACCACACATCGCTCTCCTGCTTGATGGCATTCCAGAGCTCCTGCGCTGTGTGGCTTCGATTCCCCAAAGAAAAAAGTTTCAAGATGGCCTGTTGACGTTTGGCCACGGCTGTGCTCATGTCGGTCGTAACAGGTAAACGTTCACGGGTCCATGTGGAGGTGGACTGTGACGGCTCCTGCAGCGATGATTCCGAGGAACTTGTGTATGAGGAGGAGTCAATGCGTACAGACTGGATTCCTGCAATCCTTGGAGTGGGCAGGACACGTCCTGCGCCACTCGCACGATCTGTACCTGGCTCAACAACATTTACCCAATGGGCAGTGAGGGAAATGTATCGCCCCTGTCCATGTTGACTGGTCCACGCATTGGTGGTGAGGTGGACCTTGCTACTGACGGCGTTCAGTAGCGCGTGTTTTATGTGTCCCTCCACATGCTTGTGCAGGGCAGGGACAGCTTGCCTGCTGAAGTAAAAGCGGCTGGGCACCTTGTACTGTAGGACTGCCAATGCCATCAAGTCACGGAAGCTGTCAGTCTCCACCAGCCTGAATGAGAGCATTTCCAGTGACAGAAGTTTGGCAATGCCTGCATTCAGAGCCTGTGCTCGGGGGTGGTTGGCCGAGAATGCCCGCCTTTTCTCCCATGCCTGTACTACCAATGGCTGTAGAGTAGACTGGGAGTGTGAGGATGACTGGGAATGTGGTGCTGTGGGTGGAATTACACTAGGTCTCTGGACAACAGTGCCAGAGGTTCTTCCATGGCGATCCTGGGAGGAAGCCGAACCAGCTGTGCGTGAGCTGGAGGAAGAGGCAACACGAGCTGAAGAGGTGGTAGCTGCTGCTGTTGGTTGGCCTAGGTCTTCAGTGTGTTTTTGTAACTCCACCGTGTGCCTGGTCTGCACATGTTTCCACATATTTGTGGTATTGAGGTTGCTGACACTTTTACCTCTTTTGACTTTCTGATGACACAGCTTGCATTTGACAAAACAAATGTCATCTGTAACTGTGTCAAAAAAGGACCAGGCACTGCAAGTCTTGGGAGCGCCCTTTTTGGCTTTTGAAAGAGACAGACTCCTAACGGGTGCCAAAGTGGAGGCTACAGGCTCCGCAGTCTTCCCCCTCCCTCTCCCTCTTTGACCCATTAGGGGAATCTCTTCCTCAGAGCTGCTCCCACCACCTTCCTGTTCCTCACGCCACGATGGGTCAAGGACCTCATCATCTCCACTACCCTCTGCCACCAACTGCTCCTCCTGGGTAGTCTCGGCAGCACAGTACGCACCAGAAAGCGGCACCTGAGTTTCATCATCAGATGCGTACTGCGCTGTGGTCACTGCAGGCACTGGCCCTCCCGCCTCTTCAGAGTCAGAGAGACAAAGCTGTTGGGCATCACTGCACACTGCCTCTTCTTCCATTTCTCCAATGCTGCTTGGCTGGCCCCCTGTTTCCAAGCCAAGAGATTCAGAGAACAGAAGTAGAGACGGCTCCTGTCCTGGGCTCTCTGACTGCCTGGCCAATTTGGCAGGTGGTGAAGAGACAGATGGCTGCTCTCCAGTGGTCTGTGCCTGAGAGGATGTGGCACTAATTGAAGTCGATGCCGATGGGTTAGCTGCCATCCATCCGACAACGGCTTCAATTTGATCTTCACGCAGCAGCGGTGCACGGCGCTCTCCGACAAAGCTGCGCATGAAGGACTGTTCCCTGCTGAAACTGAGTGATGAGTCACCGGTGCCCGCATCAGGCACAGAATCACCACTTCCTCTCCCTGCTCCTCTCCCTGCTCCGCGCCCACGCCCACGTGCCTTACTCTCTGCCCTCTTCATCTTGGTTGACAGATAAAGATAAGCAGAAAAGTACTAAGGCCTTAGTGTGCTTATTCCTGAAATGCTCCTCCTAACAGGTGTAAGAAACACTAATGTTGTAAAGTGTAGACTAGACTTTATTATTGATAAAATGTGGCCTACACAAGTGTTAAGTGGTGTTTGGTGAACTTTACTTTTTTTTTTTTTCTGCAGATCGGGCTACAGAGCGACTTTAACTCACACGGGGACCGTGCAGACAGCCGTAAACGGCGCTGCAAGGCCCAAAAACACTCCTCTAGGTTATCCTATGTAGTGTTTTTCCACTATTTAGCTGGAGACGGGTGAAAAGACACTAATAGGAAATTTTTGGAAAAATTTTCAACAGGCTGCACTATTTGAAAAAAAGGACAAGTTATTCAACGGTATGAGGCAGTGACGCACCCTGAGCTGAATACAACCGGCTGTGGCTGCACACAGAATACAGGGCGAGCTGCGCTCACACAGAGACCGTGCAGACAGCCGTAAACGGCGCTGCAAGGCCCAAAAACACTCCTCTAGGTTATCCTATGTAGTGTATTTCCACTATTTAGCTGGAGACGGGTGGAAAGACACTAATAGGAAATTTAAAAAAAAAATTTCAACAGGCTGCACTATTTGAAAAAAAGGACAAGTTATTCAACGGTATGAGGCAGTGACGCACCCTGAGCTGAATACAACCGGGTATATGGCTGCACACAGACTACAGAGTGAGCTGCACACACACACACACACACACACAGAGACCTTGCAGAACGCTGTTAAAACAGCGCTGCAAGGCAAGAGCAAGGTGAACACACAGCGTTTGCTAAATTAGCCTTGGAAAAGCAAAATAAAGCAATTAGCTATCTCAACTGGCCCTCAGTTAGAACACAGCGTCCTGTCCCTAACTGAAATCACAGCAGAGTGAGCGCAAAATGGCGGCAGCATTTTTTATAGTACATGGTGACTTCATTTCAGCAGCCAATCACAGCCTTGCCAGTAGTTACATGCCCACCATGCTAAACAGGATGTGCCCACACTTCCATTCATTCCTCATTGGCTGCTGCGTGCAGTTTGAATTCGGGGAACTTCCGATTCCGGTATCCGATACGCGGGAAATATCAGAATTCGGTATCGGAATTCTGATACCGCAAATATCGGCCGATACCCGATACTTGCGGTATCGGAATGCTCAACACTATTTATTACCTTTTTGACTTTTGGCTCACTAGTTTTAGCAATTGCTATTTAAGCTTTGAATGTACTTTTTCATATTTGGATGTGTATCCTTGCATTTTTTTATATTACTTTTTATATTATTTGTGTAATCTGCTACTGTACTTGTGCACTTTGTCTCATTGTTTTTCCTGATTTTAACTTTCTTGTTAGTAATAAAATATATTCTTTGGACTTTTTGGTCAGTTTTTATTTTCTTTAACCCCTTTACCCCCAAGTGTGTTTTGCACGTTAATGGCCAGGCCAATTTTTACAATTCTGACCACTATCCCTCTATAAGGTTATAACTCTGGAATGCTTCAACGGATCCCAGTGATTCTGACACTGTTTTCTCGTGACATATTGTACTTCATGACAGTGGTAAAAATTCTTTGATGGTACCTGCGTTTATTTGTGAAAAAAATGGAAATTTGGCAAAAATTTTGAAAATTTTGCAATTTTCCAAATTTGAATTTTTATGCAATTAAATCACAGAGATATGTCACACAAAATACTTAATAAGTAACATTGCCCACAAGTCTATTTTACATCAGCACAATTTTAGAACCAAATTTTTTTTGTTAGGGAGTTATAAGGGTTAAAAGTTGACCAGCAATTTCTAATTTTTACAACACCATTTTTTATTAGAGACCACATCTCATTTGAAGTCATTTTTAGGGGTCTATATGATAGAAAATACCCAAGTGTGACACCATTCTAAAAACTGCACCCCTCAAGGTACTCAAAACCACATTCAAGAAGTTTATTTATTCAGGTTCAGGTGTTTCACAGGAATTTTTGGAATGTTTAAATAAAAATGAACATTTAACTTTTTTTCACAAAAAATTTATTCAGCTCCAATTTGTTTTATTTTACAAAGAGTAACAGGAGAAAATGGACCCCAAAACAAAAGTTGTTCTACAATTTGTCCTGAGTACACCGATACCCCATATGTGGGGGTAAACCACTGTTTGGGCGCATGACAGAGCTCGGAAGCGAAAGAGCCCCATTTGACTTTTCAATGCAAAATTGACTGGAATTGAGATGGGACGCAATGTTGCATTTGGAGAGCCACTGATATGCCTAAACATTGAAGCCCCCCACAAGTGACACCATTTTGGAAAGTAGATCCCCCAAGGATCTTATCTAGAGGTGTGGTGAGCACTTTGACCCACCAAGTGCTTCACAGAAGTTTATAATGCAGAACTGTAAAAATAAAAGTCATATTATTTCACAAAAATTATCTTTTCGCCCCCAATTTTTATTTTCCCAAGGGTAAGAGAAGAAATTGGACCCCAAAAGTTGTTGTACAATTTGTCCTGAGTACGCTGATACCCCATATGTGGGGGTAAACCACTGTTTGGGAGCATGGGAGAGCTCGGAAGGGAAGGAGCGCCATTTGACTTTTCAATGCAAAACTGACAGGAATTGAGATGGGACGCCATGTTGCATTTGGAGAGCCACTGATGTGCCTAAACATTAAAACTCCACACAAGTGACACCATTTTAGAAAGTAGACCCCCTAAGGAACTTATCTAGATGTGTGGTGAGCACTTTGACTCACCAAGGGCATCACAGAAGTTTATAATGCAGAGCCGTAAAAATAAAACAAAAATTTTTCCCACAAAAATTATATTTAGCCCCCAGTTTTGTATTTTCCCGAGGGTAACAGGAGAATTTGGACCCCAAAAGTTGTTGTCCAATTTGTTCTGAGTACGCTGATACCCCATATGTGGGGATGAACCACCGTTTGGACGCATGGGAGGGCACAGAATGGAAGGAGCGCCATTTGGAATGCAGACTTAGATGGAATGGTCTGCAGGCGTCACATTGCGTTTGCAGAGCCCCTAATGTACCTAAACAGTAGAAACCCCCCACAAGTGACAACATTTTGGAAAGTAGACCCCCTAAGGAACTCATCTAGATGTGTTGTGAGAGCTTTGAACCCCCAAGTGTTTTACTACAGTTTATATCGCAGAGCCGTGCAAACAAAAAAAATATTTTTTTCCACAAAAATTATTTTTTAGCCTTTAGTTTTGTATTTTTTCAAGGGTAACAGGAGAAATTGGACCCTAAATATTGTTTTCCAATTTGTCCTGAGTACGCTGATACCCCATATGTGGGGATAAACCACCGTTTGAGCGCATGGCAGAGCTCGGAAGGGAAGGAGCATCATTTGGAATGCAGACTTAGATGGAATGGTCTGCAGGCGTCACATTGCGTTTGCAGAGCCCCTAATGTACCTAAACAGTAGAAACCCCCACAAGTGACCCCATATTGGAAACTAGACCCCCCAAAGAACTTATCTAGATGTGTTGTGAGAACTTTGAACCCCCAAGTGTTTCACTACAGTTTATAACGCAGAGCCGTGAAAATAAAAAATCTTTTTTTCCCACAAAAATTATTTTTTAGCCCCCAGTTTTGTATTTTCCCAAGGGTAACAGGAGAAATTGGACCCCAAAAGTTGTTGTCCAATTTGTCCTGAGTACGCTGATACCCCATGTGTTGGGGTAAACCCCTGTTTGGGCACACTGTAGAGCTCAGAAGGGAAGGCGCACTGTTTTACTTTTTCAGCGCAGAATTGGCTTCAATTGAGTTTGGACGCCATGTCGCGTTTGGAGAGCCCCTGATGTGCCTAAACAGTGGAAACCCCCCAATTATAACTGAAACCCTACTCCAAACACACCCCTAACCCTAATCCCAACGGTAACCCTATCCACACCTCTAATCCAGACACACCCCTAACCCTAATCCCAACCCTATTCCCAACCGTAAATGTAATCCAAACCCTAACCCTAACTTTAGCCCCAACCCTAACTGTAGCCTTAACCCTAGCCTCAACCCTAACCCTAGCCCCAACCCTAACCCTAGCCCTAACCCTAACTCTAGCCCTAACCCTAGCCCTAACCCAAGCCCTAACCCTAACCCTAGCCCTAACCCTAATCCTAGCCCTAACCCTAGCCCTAACCCTAGCCCTAACCCTAACCCTAGCCCTAAAACTAGCCCTTGCGTTACCACATTTTGAGAGCTATAATTTTTCCATATTTGAGTCCACAGAGTCATGTGAGGTCTTGTTTTTTGCGGGACGAGTTGACGTTTTTATTGGTAACATTTTCGGGCACGTGACATTTTTTGATCGCTTTTTATTCCGATTTTTGTGAGGCAGAATGACCAAAAACCAGCTATTCATGAAATTCTTTTGGGGGAGGCTTTTATACCGTTCCGCGTTTGGTAAAATTGATAAAGCTGATTTATTCTTCGGGTCAGTACGATTACAGCGATACCTCATTTATATCATTTTTTGGGGGGGCTCTTTTATATCATAAAAACTATTTTATAGAAAAAATAATTATTTTTGCATCGTTTTATTCTGAGGACTATAACTTTTTATTTCTTCGCTGATGATGCTGTATGGTGGCTCGTTTTTTGCGGGACAAGATGACATTTTCAGCGGTACTATGGTTATTTATATCCGTCTTTTTGATCGTGTGTTATTCAACTTTTTGTTTGCCGGTATGAGAATAAAGCGTTGTTTTTTGCCTCGATTTTTTTTTTTAATGGTGCTCACAGAAGGGGTTAATTAGTGATATAGTCTTATAGGTGGGGTCGTTATGGATGCGGCGATACTAAATATGTGTACTTTTATTTATTTTTTTTTATTTAGATAAAGAAATGTATTTAGAGGAACAATATATATATATATATATATATATATATATATTTTTGGAATTTTTTTTAATTTTGTTTACATATTGGAATATTTTTTTTTTTACACAATAACATTGCCCCACAAGCGATCACATTGCGTTGCTGCGGGGATTTCAGGGAAGCCCGCAGGGAGCCCCCTCCCTGCACGATGCTTCCCTATACCGCCGGCACACCGCGATCATGTTTGATCGCGGTGTGCCGGGGGTTAATGTGCCAGGGGCGGCCCGTGGTGTGAACATGTCTCTACAGGCTTGTTCACTGTATGCACAGCTCATGTGTTCTGGTTTCACATAATTGTTTTCTTGTGTACACAAGACTGGGGCGGCCTCCCCCCTCTTTTTTTGAGCTGTGCGCACAGGAGCCGTTCTGTCCAGCGTGTCCACATGGACATTACTTTTCTGAATCCTGCTCATGCAGGTATTGTACATATGGCCAGGTTTTAAATACATCAGATAGGGATTACATACATTAGATAGGACTGCTCTGATATGGGTATACCTTGACGTTTGGTAGAGCGGCCTAATATACATTTTTTGCAAAAACGTATCAACCAAATACCCTGTTTTTTACATCTTTTTACTAGCACTTGCTGTCCACTGTGATTTTTTTGCAACAGAGTGCTTTTGGTTTTACTGTGCTTTTTTGTGTTTTCAAGTCTCTTGGTGGTGTGAACATGTCTCTATGGGCTTGTTCACTGTGCGCGCAGCTCATGTGTTCTGGTTTCACATAATTGTTTTCTTGTGTCCACAAGACTGGGGAGGCCTCCACCCCTCTTTTTTTGAGCTGTGCACACAGGAGCCTTTCTGTCCAGCGTGTCCACATGGACATTCCTTTTCTGAATCCTGCTCATACAGGTATTGTACATATGACCAGGTTTTAAATACATCAGATAGGGATTACGTACATTAGACAGGACTGCTCTGATATGGTTATACCTTGACGTTTGGTAGAGCGGCTTAATATACATTTTTTGCAAATGTACACCCACAAGTACTAAGAGAACTAAGTAATGTAATAGATAAACCATTATTTCTTATTTTTAGGGACTCTATAGCAACAGGGTCTGTTCCGCAGGACTGGCGCATAGCAAATGTGGTGCCAATATTCAAAAAGGGCTCTAAAAGTGAACCTGGAAATTATAGGCCAGTAAGTCTAACCTCTATTGTTGGTAAAATATTTGAAGGGTTTCTGAGGGATGTTATTCTGGATTATCTCAATGAGAATAACTGTTTAACTCCATATCAGCATGGGTTTATGAGAAATCGCTCCTGTCAAACCAATCTAATCAGTTTTTATGAAGAGGTAAGCTATAGGCTGGACCACGGTGAGTCATTGGACGTGGTATATCTCGATTTTTCCAAAGCGTTTGATACCGTGCCGCACAAGAGGTTGGTACACAAAATGAGAATGCTTGATCTGGGGGAAAATGTGTGTAAATGGGTTAGTAACTGGCTTAGTGATAGAAAGCAGAGGGTGGTTATAAATGGTATAGTCTCTAACTGGGTCGCTGTGACCAGTGGGGTACCGCAGGGGTCAGTATTGGGACCTGTTCTCTTCAACATATTCATTAATGATCTGGTAGAAGGTTTACACAGTAAAATATCGATATTTGCAGATGATACAAAACTATGTAAAGCAGTTAATACAAGAGAAGATAGTATTCTGCTACAGATGGATCTGGATAAGTTGGAAACTTGGGCTGAAAGGTGGCAGATGAGGTTTAACAATGATAAATGTAAGGTTATACACATGGGAAGAAGGAATCAATATCACCATTACACACTGAACGGGAAACCACTGGGTAAATCTGACAGGGAGAAGGACTTGGGGATCCTAGTTAATGATAAACTTACCTGGAACAGCCAGTGCCAGGCAGCAGCTGCCAAGGCAAACAGGATCATGTTGTGCATTAAAAGAGGTCTGGATACACATGATGAGAGCATTATACTGCCTCTGTACAAATCCCTAGTTAGACCGCACATGGAGTACTGTGTCCAGTTTTGGGCACCGGTGCTCAGGAAGGATATAACGGAACTAGAGAGAGTACAAAGGAGGGCAACAAAATTAATAAAGGGGATGGGAGAACTACAATACCCAGATAGATTAGCGAAATTAGGATTATTTAGTCTAGAAAAAAGACGACTGAGGGGCGATCTCATAACCATGTATAAGTATATAAGGGGACAATACAAATATCTCGCTGAGGATCTGTTTATACCAAGGAAGGTGACGGGCACAAGGGGGCATTCTTTGCGTCTGGAGGAGAGAAGGTTTTTCCACCAACATAGAAGAGGATTCTTTACTGTTAGGGCAGTGAGAATCTGGAATTGCTTGCCTGAGGAGGTGGTGATGGCGAACTCAGTCGAGGGGTTCAAGAGAGGCCTGGATGTCTTCCTGGAGCAGAACAATATTGTATCATACAATTATTAGGTTCTGTAGAAGGACGTAGATCTGGGGATTTATTATGATGGAATATAGGCTGAACTGGATGGACAAATGTCTTTTTTCGGTCTTACTAACTATGTTACTATGTTACTATCAACCAAATACCCTGTTTTTTCCATCTTTTTACTAGCACTTGCTGTCCACTGTGATTTTTTTGCAACAAAGCGTTTTTGGTTTCACTGTGCTTTTTTGTGTTTTCATTCCTACTAAACAGTGTAGGCTTTCTTTGCTCTTGCATTGATCCGGTCAGTCGCTTCAGTTGATCTCCAGGAACTCTTCATCCTGGATTGCCTCAGCTGTTTTGCATTAGACACTCCCCTCAGGTATATATGCTTGCCACTTGCATTTGTGAATTGCCAGTGATAGTTTATTCTGCCTGGTTTGGAGTTGGATGCGTTGTTTGGTGTTTGTCGTTGGAGAGTTGTTCTTGAGATTTCTGAGTGGAGTTTGTTTGCGTGTTCATCCTCATCCTCTCCAATTTGTTTTCATGTACCATACCTTCCCCAGTGTTCCACTCTGTTGCTTGGTGAGTGTATTTTGTATGAGTGCAGTTTTCATTTATCCCTATCTATCTATCTATCTATCTATCTATCTATCTATCTATCTTCCTTTCTTTCTTTCTTTCTTTCTTTCTTCCTTCCTCTGGTTAGTGTAATCCTATACACTTCTGCCTCACACCTTCCTGGGTGGGGTAAGGAACAGATAAGGGTAAGTAAGACAGGAGCATAGCAAGGCAGGTGACCCCTACATATCCACCTTCCAGGGTAATAATTCAGAGGGCAGAGATAGACCAGGGCGCCCTATAGTTTGAGGGATTGGGAAAGAGCCCCTTGCCCGGGGATATCCTGCAACAGTACCATGACATCTACCATGGAGTGTATGATTGTCTACTATTACAAATGAAAATAGATAAGGATGCCAGTCACACAGATACATGTAGTGCAGTGTCTGACATACAGCCCAGACTATTAGATCCGGCAGGCTGTCCAGCATTATATAAATGCACACCACAAGGTCAAACACCCCAATTTCCCAAGTAAACACTAAAGGAAAAAACTACCTCCAACTTTATCATCTGGGCCCATTGCATCCTGTAGTAAGTTTCATATTGTGTCTCTGCTTTGGTAAATTTGATTGAGATTCATATATATTAATATGGAAAAAATCCTACAATTTGCATATGAAATAGCATCCATTGTTTTTGAAAGGCATTCTACATGGTTTTGGAATATATCTGTAGGAATTTTTACCCTTTTGTGCAGAAGAGCATTTGTAAAGTCAGATACAGATGTTGGATGGGGAACCTAGCTCACAATCTACATTCTAGTTCATGCCAAAGGTATTTAACGAGGTCAAGGTCTGGACATTGTGCAAACCAGTTAAGTTCTTCCACACAAAGCTCAACTGACCATGTCTTTATGGAACTTGTTTTTGCTCTGAAACAGAAATGGACCTTCCTCAAACTTTTCCCGCTTTGGAAGCAAATGTGTTGGCATACTGAAGAATTAAGATTTCCTTTCACTGAAATTAAGGGGCCTAAGTCAATTCCTGATAAACAAACCCATAGCATTATCTCCACCAAACATTACAGTTGGCACAAAGAAGTTAGTAAAGTACCTGTAATGCAACTGCAAGGCAGTTACACGTAACCTCCACCAGGGGGGCACAAGTAAGGGGAAAAAGGTAGCATTCACCATGTAGCACCACAGTATAAAATGAGGAGCGCCACCAGGAGGTGGAAGAGTAGTCAGCCGGTCAGCAACAAACAGGGTGATGAAGTACCAGAGGTCACAGCAATGCATGAGGTCAGAGACAAGCCAAAAATCAAAACCAGATGGGAGCGTGGAATCCAAAACATGAGACACAAGACATAGTCGAGGTACGAGCCAGAGAGTCAAAGCCAGAAGGGAAACGTAGTAACAGAGACGGAAAGCAGGATGCAGGGTTCAGAATACAAGCTGAGCCATACACTGTAGGAAACCACCAAACACACACTAAGTCAGGGACAGGGAAAGGGTCAGGCACAAATATGGGTAATCAGAGGCAGAAGGATCACTAGGGTATATGGGTCAGCTGCTCAAGCCAGGGACTGGAACTCTTACTGACAAATGCTACCAGGAGGTTCACCAATAAATAGCCACCCACAAACCAAAGCGAGGCAGGAAAGGTTAACCCTTCCATAACCAGGCCAGGGAAAAAGCAAGAAGCAAACCCCGTCCTGGATCATGACAGTACCCTCCTCTCTATTGGAGCCACCGGACCCCCAGGTTTCCCAGGATACCGAACATGAAAGGTCCGAACCATCTGATCTGCATGGTTCAATCACGCCGGATCCAAGGACCGATCCTCAGGACCATAACCTTTCCAGTTGACCAGATAATGGAGTGAGTGTCGGACCATGTGAGAGTCCACAATCCATTCTACCTCATACTCATTCTGACCATCCACCGAAATAGGCAGCGGTGGAGATAGAGACCCCCTTGAGGAAGACCCCAACAGTTTCAAAACAGCTTTATTGAACACGTTGAGAATCCGTAGTGTGAGACAGTGACCCTGTTACAGCTAAGGGGCGCTGTTTGTGCTCTCCAGAGTACGCATGGAGGCATAGTGAAGCTATGAGGGCGTACTGCAGACACAGGTGTGGCTGTAATTAGAATGGTGAAGCAGTGACTGATTAAAAGCCCTGTAGTAGAAGGGGAGGTGTGTCAATGTTGGTTTGGGGGCAGACAGAGCAGTTGTCTTCAGAGCTCTTTCTGTGTGCAGCAACACAGGGGTAAGAGAAACCAAGGGGACTGACACCCTGTGTCCTGGGCTGTCTTGAGTTTGCCAGGCTGCAATCCAGAGGATAGCGTGTGGTGCACGGCGTGAGTAAAGAGACTTGGTAACGGCGTGCGGTCGCCCAGGGATACTGGACAAAGGGAAGTCTGGCCTGTGCAGGGACTGCAAACTAAAGCCGTTTACTGTGTATTTCTAATGGACTGTGTGAAGAAGCCATGTATTGTGTATTTTCCATTGGTCTGGATAAAGAAGCCGATTACTGTGTATTGCTAATAGACTGTGTGAAGTAATACAATAAAGGAACGATTTGTTTGAACTTGCTTGGGCCACTGCCATTTCACTGTGTATGGTCCTACCGCTGCATCACAGTAGTGACAGGGGAAGGCGCAAATGGAAGGCCACAGGATTGACTACCTCCATAATCTTATAAGGGCCAATGAACTTGGGCTCAAACTTAGCCAAATGAACTTTAAGCTTAATATTCCAGGTAGACAACCATACCTTATCCCCAACACAGAATGCTGGCCCTGCAGATAGTCTTGTCAGCAAAGAATTTATACCTCCCCTGAGCCTCCCCAATGTTCCTCTGGACCTCCTGCCACTCCTCCTTCAACTGTGGAACAGCTAAATTCCCCAAAATGAGGGTGAAACCCATAATTACAAAAGAACGGGGAGGTGTCTGTGGATTAAAAGCAAATTCACCCACAGACAAAGAGGAACACCAATCGTCCTGCCAAGCTGTGGTCAGACATCGCAAGATTTGTTCCAGGGACTGATTGGTTTTCTCTGTCTGACCATTAGTCTCAGGATGATATGCAGAAGAAAATGTCAAACCGATACCCAACGTTTTGCAAAAAGCCCTCCAAAACTTGGACACAAACTGCACTCCCCTGTCTGAAACCAGACTCACAGGCACACCATGCAACCGCACCACATGTTCAACAAACAATTTAGCTAACGTCTCTGCATTAGGCACACCAGTTAAAGGTACAAAATGCACCAGCTTGCTAAATCTGTCCACCACTGCCCAAATGACCTTTTTACCACTAGAAGGAGGAAGATCAGTGATAAAATCCATTGACAGATGAGTCCATGGTCTGTCAGGAATTTGCAATGCCACTTATTCCCCGACCGGCCAGCTATGGGAATTCTTGGCACAAGCACATACATCACAGGATGACACAAACTTCACCACATCCAAGGCCAAGGAGGACCACCAAAACAACCTAGAGGCAGCTTAATAAGTAGCCAAGATTCCAGGATGACCACTCAGGGCTGAATCATGAAACTCCCAGAGTATCCTGAGACTAAGTTGAATGGGCACAAAGAGCTTATTACCCGGCAATGACGGAGGGGCAAGGGATTGGGCCTCATGAATCTCCTTCTCCAATACTGAAGAAACCCCAGCCACCAATACACCGTGCTGAAGAATGGAGGGAGGAGGTTCAGGAGGTTCAGGAGGTGATATTGGGTCCAGACTACAAGACAAGGCATCAGCCTTGACATTTTTAGAACAGAGTCGAAAGGCAATAGAGAATTGAAACCATGAAAAGAAAAGTGACCATCTCGCCTGTCTGGGTGTCAACCTTTTAGCAAACTTGATGTACACCAGATTCTTATGATCTGTAATTACAGTGATTCAATGGACTGCCCCCTCCAAAAAAAGCCTCCATTCTTCAAACGCAAGTTTCATGGCTAGTAACTCTCTGTTAACTTTCTGCAGAAAATACAACTCCTACAGTAAATAATATATGAACAAATCAATTATCACCCCATATAACTACTAATACCTCCTCAAAAAAAGGGTGAAAGAATAAAACATACAAAACCAATATGGTAAAAATATAGAAATTTTTATTAAGTAATGTTTAAAAAACACATTAAAAGAGGGGAAAAGAGAAAACACCAGGACAATGCAAAAAAAAACCCATAGTGCAATAATTGGAGTGGGCTTTCTGCAGAAGAGAACTTCGAGAAGAAGGCACAAGGTCTTAAATTGGTCAAAGTGGTAGATCCCTGGGACAATACCGGCCCCAACCCCACCTCCAAGGCATCCACCTCCACAATAAATGGTTCGGATGGATCTGGTTGAATCAATACAGGGGTAGACAAAACATTTCTTTAGTGTCAAAAATGCTGCTGTGGCTGGAGCAGGCCAACTCTTGATATCAGATCCCTTTTGGGTCAAATGAGTGAGGGGTTTGACAATTTGAGAAAAAACCCTTATAAATTTCTTATAATAATTAGCAAATCCCAAGAACCGCTGAATGCCTTTAAGATCTCTGGGTTGCACCCAGTCCACGATGGCTTGAACCTTTCTGGTGTCCATATGAAACCCCTCAGCAGACAAGATGAACCCCAGAAAGGCCAATTCCTGAACCAAAACAAACATTTCTCTGGTTTAGCAGAAAGACAGTTCTCGAAGAGTCTCTGGAGAACAGCACACAGGTGACTTATGTGTGCCTGCTTTTCTGCAGAGTACACCAGTATGTCACCTAGATAAACTACTATGAAGCGCCCCAGAAGGTCAGAAAAGACATGGCTATTAAAATTGTAGAAAACTGCTCTAGCATTAGTCAGACTGAAAGGCATAACCAAATTATCAAACAACCCTTCAGAGGTGAGGAATGTGATTTTCCACTAATCCCACTCCCGTATACAGATAAGATTGTATGCCCCTCAGAGATCCAATTTGGAAAACCACTTGGCCCCAGACAATTGGTTATATAAATCAAGGATAAGTGGGAGGTGGTAAGTATTCCTCACAGTTATTTTATTCAACTCTTGGAAATCAAGGCATGGACGCAAACCACCATCTTTCTTTTTAACAAAAAAGAACCCAGTGGCCACAGGAGACAACGAGGGGCGAATATGCCCTTTACGGATACAGTCAGAGATGAATTTTTTCATGGCGACTCGCTCAGAACCAGACAGATTATACAAGCGGGCCTTGGGCAATTTAGTATCAGTAATAAGGTCAACAGTACAATCAAATTGGTGGTGTGGTGGTAAAATCTCAGCCTCTTTTTTGGAGAACACATCCTCAAAGTCCTTCAGGTACTCCGGGAATATCCTCCAGACTGACGGATGACATAGACATAGTAGTAAGACAATTTTCAGAACATTTAGGTCCCCACTTAACAATATCCCAGAACCCCCAGTCAATAATCGGGTTATGCAGTAGTAACCAAGGAAACGTTAACACCAGACCAGCATGGAGATTATCCAAGACAAAACATGACATACGCTCCTGGTGTAGGGCCCCCACCTTGAGGGTGAATTCTTCAGAAATAAAATGGACACCGTCCTTGGTGTCATGGCCTAATCCAGAGAGCTAGAAGGAGGATGGAGAGCCAGAGCATCCTTTAAATGATCAAACAGTCCCCTCCGGAACTGACAACTCCAAACAGTACCATTTGGCAGAGAGCTTTCCTTGAGATAAACCCATAATGGTAACCTCTGCCAATCTGACTCGGTCTGGTTCATCATAGATGAGGCCCAGAACCTTAAAGAACCTGCCCACAGACATTCTCTCAGGGGCGGTCAGGGGTAAGGAAAAAGCCCAAGACTGTGGACCCTTCGTCAATGAAGATATAATTATCCCCACCCACTGGCTCTCATCCCCTGAATATCGGGGTCTAAGGGAAAATAGTAGTTTGAAACCCTCTTTGAACATGCAGAACTTATCCTTCTCGCTAGAGAAGGTGTCAGGGAGTTTCATCGAAGGTTCAGGAGAGTGCAGAGACAAGTCAGTCACCTCACCAGACTTACTGATGGAGGAAGTCACCCAGGCTATCTTAACAGTCTCAGCCATCTCCCTTTGCACCTGCTTCTGGGAAGTAGCCAAAGCTCCACAGATAACTCCTGCATCATCTGAGTAAGATTAGCTACTTGGTTTGCCAGAGTATGGAGCGAATGAATACCAAAGAAAGGGAAAAAAAGTGCAAAATCCCCTTTAAATGCTTTGGGTCAGTGATAATGTAATGCAACTGCATGGCAGTTGCATGCAACCTCCACCAGGGGGTGCAAGTAAAAGGAAAAAGGTAGAACTCACCATGTAGCACCACAGTGCAAAGCAAGGAGCGCCACCAGGATGTGGCAGAGTAGTCAGACAGGCCGGTCAGCAGCAAACAGGAAGACGAAGTACCAGAGGTCACAGCAATACATGAGACAAGCCAGAAATCGGAACCAGACAGGAGCGTGGGATCCAAAATGTGAGACACAAGACGTAGTCGGGGTTCGAGCCAGAGAGTCAAAGCCAGACGGGAAGTGTAGTAACAAACCAAGGAGAGGCAGGAAAGGTTAACCTCACCATAACCAGGGTGGGGAAGGTAAAGCAAGAAGCAAACCCTGACCTGGATCATGAGAGTACCATTCTGAAATTCACCATTCTCAGACTCATCCATCAGACTGCTAGATAAAGAAGTGTGATTTCTCACTCCACAGAGTGGAGTGGAGTGGAGTGGTCCCAAAATACAGTTGCATTGTGCTTTGAAACACTCTATTTGAAGCTTAGCATTGTGCTTGGTGATGTAAGGCCTATAAACAGCTGCTTAGGAATGCAATTAAGCTTCTGGTGTACAGTTTGTATGCTGATGTTATTACCAGAGGAGGTTTATATATCTGCAGTTATTTGAGTCGGCAAAGCAATGATGGCTTTTATTTAGCATGCGGCTCAGCACTCAGCATTCATATGCTGTAACTGTATATGGGAACTTGGTGGCTCATTTGCTGCAGCTTCAAAATCTTCTACTTTTCCATCAATCTATTCATAGTTCATTGTGGAATATTTAGGAGGGAAATTTTTTTTACAAACTACTTGTTACAACTATTGCAACTATTAGATCCTCTTATAGTATCAAGCCCAATTTCAACAAGCTTTTTATAACAATCAATATTTTCAAATTTTGGTAGATTTGCTCAGAGAGTGAAAAAATAATTGTCTTTATTCACCCATTGCTCACATTTTTAGGGGTGTCACACATACATGGGTGAAAAAAGACCAACATTATTTCTCTATTTTACTTCTGGAGTGCTGACATTTTTGAGATAGATAGATAGAATTTGACCTTTACTTACTTTCCACTCTGCAAAAACTCTTACTGTTGCTCTTATTCATTCTTGTTTGGACTATTGTAACTCTCTACTAGTCTATTTCCCTCTTACCAAACTCTTCCCTCTCAAATCTGCAGCCAGGATCATATTCCTCACCAACCATTACACCAATGCCTCTACCTTGTGCCAGTCATTGCACTGGTTATCATCTACTCCAGAGTTCAATGTAAACTTATCACTCTCACCCACAAAGCGTTTTACAGTTCAGCACCACCCTACATCTCCTCCCTCGTCTCAGTCTACCACCCTACCGTTGCCCTCCGTTCTACTAATGACCCAAGGTTAACTGTTGTGAATTCTGTTGTTGGGCTCCCTCCTGTGGTCATGAATGGTACTTCGGCTGGTTCTGTCCATGGACTTCCTCTGGGTGTTTCTGAGTTTCCTTCCACAGGTGATGAGGCTAAGTCGTTAGTGGGCTGCTCTATTTAACTCCACTTAGATCTTTGCTCCATGCCACCTGTCAATGTTCCACTATTGGTCTAGTTCACTCCTGGATCGTTTTGTGACCTGTCTTCCCATCAGAAGCTAAGTTCCTGTTTGTTTTTCTTTGGTTTGCTATTTTTCTGTCCAGCTTGCTATTTTTATTATTGTCTTGCTTGCTGGAAGCTCTGGGACGCAGAGGGAGCGCCTCCGCACCGTGAGTCGGTGCGGAGGGTCTTTTTGCGCCCTCTGCGTGGTCTTTTTGTAGGTTTTTGTGCTGACCGCAAAGCAACCTTTCCTATCCTCAGTCTGTTCAGTAAGTCGGGCCTCGCTTTGCTAAATCTATTTCATCTCTGTGTTTGTATTTTCATCTTTACTCACAGTCATTATATGTGGGGGGCTGCCTTTTACTTTGGAGAATTTCTCTGAGGCAAGATAGGCTTAATTTTTCTATCTTCAGGGCTAGCTAGTTCCTTAGGCTGTGCCGAGTTGCATAGCGCAATCCACGGCTATTTCTAGTGTGTGTTATAGGATTAGGGATTGCGGTCAGCAGAGTTCCCACGTCCCAGAGCTCGTCCTTAATTATCAGTGACTATCAGGTCATTCTGTGTGCTCTTAACCACCAGGTCCATTATAGTCCTGACCACCAGGTCATAACAGTACAGGTGGCCCAAAGTACTAATGCATCTCAATAGAGGGATAAGAGAAGTTCTGAGACCTTTTTTTTTCTTTGCAGTGTGTTTTGTCTCTCTTTTCCCCTTTACCTCTGGGTGGTTCAGGACACAGGTGTAAACATGGACATTCAAGGTCTGTCCTCTTGGATGGATAATCTCACTACAAGGGTACAAAACATTCAAGATTTTGTGGTTCAGAATCCGATGTCAAAGCCTAGGATTCCTATTCCTGATTTGTTTTTTTGGAGATAGATCTAAGTTCTTGAATTTAAAAAATAATTGTAAATTGTTTCTTGCCTTGAAGCCTCGCTCCTCAGGTGACCCTGTTCAACAAGTAAAGATCATTATTTCTTTGTTACGTGGTGACCCTCAAGACTGGCCATTTTCCCTTGCGCCAGGAGATCCGGCATTGCGTGATGTTGATGTGTTTTTCCTGGCGCTTGGATTGCTTTATGACGAACCTAATTCAGTGGATCAGGCAGAGAAAATCTTGCTGGCTCTGTGTCAGGGTCAGGATGAAGCGGAGATATATTGTCAGAAGTTTAGAAAGTGGTCTGTGCTCACTCAGTGGAATGAATGTGCCCTGGCAGCAATCTTCAGAAAGGGTCTCTCTGAAGCCCTTAAGGATGTCATGGTGGGATTTCCCATGCCTGCTGGTCTGAATGAGTCTATGTCTTTGGCCATTCAGATCGATCGACGCTTGCGTGAGCGTAAAGCTGTGCACTATTTGGCAGTACTATCTGAGCATGGGCCTGAGCCTATTGTTGTGAGTTCTGTTTTTGGGCTCCCTCTGGTGGTTACTGATGGTACTGGGTGACTTGTCTTTCCTGGGTCTCTGGGTTCCACCTGTTCCATCAGGATATGGGAGTTTCCTATTTAACCTGGCTTTGCTGGCATTTCCTCGCCGGTTATCAATGTATCCAGTGTGTCTTGTTACCTCTGCTCCCTGCTCCTAGAACCTTCTGGTCAAGCTAAGTTTGGATTTTCCTGTTTTGGTGTTTTGCTTTATTTGGTTTTTTAGTCCAGCCTGCAGATATGTGATTATTGCTGCTGGTTGCTCTAGTGGGCTGAAATTGCTCCTCATGTACCATGAGTTGGCACATGAGTTCAAGTAATTTCAGGATGGTTTTTTGAAGGGTTTTTCGCTGACCGCGCAGTTCACTTTTGTATCCTCTGCTATCTAGCTTTAGCGGGCCTCATTTTGCTGAAACTGTTTTCATACTGCGTATGTGCTTTCCTCTCATTTCACCGTCATTATATGTGGGGGGCTGCTATTTCTGTGGGGTATTTCTCTGGAGGCAAGAGAGGTCTGTGTTTCTTCTAATAGGGGAAGTTAGATCTTCGGCTGGAGCGAGACATCTAGGATCATCGTAGGCACGTTCCCCGGCTACTTTTATTTGTGTGTTAGGTTCAGGGTCGCGGTCAGCTCAGGTTCCATCGCCCTAGAGCTTGTTTGTATCTGTGCTTGTCCTTTAGTGATCCCCTGCCATTGTGATCATGACAGTATAACCGGCCCACAAAGTGTTAATTGTATTGGCTGAAGTAGGAGGATAAGTAGTCTGAGGAAGGTTTTTTTTTTTTTTTTTTTCTCTTTCCCTCAGAGTTTGCTGCCTAGCCTTATTGCAGCGTGGCTACTTCCTCCTCCTCTTAATCTTTGAATGGCTCTGATCCCAGCTGTTTATCATGGACGTCCAGAGTTTGGCTTCCAGCCTGAATAATCTTGCCGCTAAGGTTCAAAATATACAGGATTTTGTTGTACATGCTCCTATGTCTGAACCTAGAATTCCTGTCCCAGAGTTTTTTTCTGGAGATAGATCTCGTTTTCTGAATTTTAGGAACAATTGCAAGTTGTTTCTTTCTTTGAAATCTCGCTCCTCTGGAGACCCTGCTCAGCAAGTCAAGATTATTATATCTTTCCTGCGGGGTGACCCTCAGGATTGGGCATTTGCATTGGCACCAGGGGACCCTGCGTTGCTTAATG
Source organism: Ranitomeya imitator (assembly GCF_032444005.1). NCBI lineage: Eukaryota > Metazoa > Chordata > Amphibia > Anura > Dendrobatidae > Ranitomeya > Ranitomeya imitator. The sequence continues at coordinate 361,178,619 of NC_091282.1, read as the reverse complement.
CGGATGCGTTTTTTCTGGCATTGGGTTTGCTCTATGAGGAACCTAACCAAGAGATTCAGGCTGAAAAAGCTTTGTTGGCCCTCTCTCAGGGGCAAGATGAAGCAGAAATTTATTGTCAAAAATTTCGGAAGTGGTCGGTGCTTACTCAGTGGAATGAGTGCGCCCTGGCTGCAAGGTTCAGAGATGGCCTTTCTGAGGCCATTAAAGATGTTATGGTGGGGTTCCCTGCGCCTACTGGTCTGAATGAGTCTATGACTATGGCTATTCAGATTGATCGGCGTTTACGGGAGCGCAAACCTGTGCACCATTTGGTGGTGTCGTCTGAACCGTCACCTGAGATAATGCAATGTGATAAAATTCAGTCCAGAAGTGAACGGCAAAATTATAGGCGGAAAAAAAGGTTGTGCTTTTATTGTGGTGATTCAGCTCATGTTATATCAGCATGCTCTAAACGCACAAAAAAGGTTGATAAGTCTGTTGCCATTAGTACTTTACAGTCTAAGTTCATTCTGTCTGTGACTCTGATTTGTTCATTATCATCCATTTCCGTCGATGCCTATGTGGATTCAGGCGCTGCCCTGAGTCTTATGGATTGGTCATTTGCCAATCGCTGTGGGTTTAGTCTGGAGCCTCTGGAAGTCCCTATTCCTTTGAAGGGAATTGACTCTACACCTTTGGCTATGAATAAACCTCAGTACTGGACACAAGTGACCATGCGTATGACTCCTGTTCATCAGGAGGTGATTCGCTTCCTGGTACTGTATAATTTGCATGATGTCCTAGTGCTTGGTCTGCCATGGTTACAAACTCATAATCCAGTCCTTGACTGGAAATCGATGTCTGTGTTAAGCTGGGGTTGTCAGGGGGTTCATGATGATGCACCTCCGATTTCTATCGCTTCATCTACTCCTTCTGAGATTCCTGTGTTTTTGTCTGACTATCGGGATGTTTTTGAGGAGCCTAAGCTCAGTTCGCTTCCTCCTCACAGGGATTGCGATTGTGCTATAAATTTAATTCCAGGCAGTAAATTTCCTAAAGGTCGTTTGTTCAATCTGTCAGTGCCAGAGCATACTGCTATGCGGGATTATGTTAAGGAGTCCTTGGAAAAGGGACATATCCGTCCATCTTTGTCCCCTTTGGGAGCAGGTTTTTTTTTCGTGGCCAAAAAAGATGGTTCCTTGAGGCCTTGTATAGATTATCGTCTTTTGAATAAGATTACCGTAAAATATCAGTATCCTTTGCCATTGTTGACTGATTTGTTTGCTCGCATTAAGGGTGCTAAATGGTTCACTAAGATTGATCTTCAGGATGCGTATAATCTTATACGAATAAAGCAAGGTGATGAGTGGAAAACCGCATTTAATACGCCTGAGGGCCATTTTGAGTATTTGGTAATGCCTTTCGGACTTTCTAATGCTCCTTCAGTCTTCCAGTCCTTTATGCACGATATTTTCCGTGCATATCTGGATAAATTTATGATTGTGTATTTGGATGATATTTTGTTTTTTTCTGATGACTGGGAGTCTCATGTTCAGCAGGTCAGGAAGGTGTTTCAGGTCCTGCGGGCCAATTCCTTGTTTGTAAAAGGCTCAAAGTGTCTCTTTGGAGTCCAGAAGATTTCTTTCTTGGGGTATATTTTTTCCCCTTCTACTATTGAGATGGATCCCGTCAAGGTTCAGGCTATTTGTGACTGGACGCAGCCTACATCTCTTAAGAGTCTACAGAAATTCTTGGGCTTTGCTAATTTCTATCGTCGTTTTATAACTAATTTTTCTAGTGTTGTTAAGCCTTTGACGGATTTGACTAAGAAGGGTGCTGATGTTGCTAATTGGTCTCCTGCGGCTGTGGAGGCCTTTCAGGAACTTAAGCGCCGGTTTTCTTCTGCTCCTGTGTTGCGTCAGCCAGATGTTTCGCTCCCTTTTCAGGTTGAGGTTGATGCTTCCGAGATTGGAGCGGGGGCGGTTTTGTCACAGAGAAGCTCCGATGGCTCAGTGATGAAGCCATGCGCGTTTTTTTCTAGAAAGTTTTCGCCGGCTGAGCGGAATTATGATGTTGGTAATCGGGAACTTTTGGCCATGAAGTGGGCATTTGAGGAGTGGCGTCATTGGCTAGAGGGTGCTAGACATCGTGTGGTGGTCTTGACTGATCACAAAAATTTGATTTACCTTGAGTCTGCCAGGCGTCTGAATCCTAGACAGGCGCGTTGGTCACTGTTTTTCTCTCGTTTCAATTTTGTGGTTTCATACCTGCCAGGTTCAAAGAATGTGAAGGCGGATGCTCTTTCTAGGAGTTTTGTGCCTGACTCCCTTGGAAATTCTGAGCCCTCTGGTATCCTTAGGGATGGGATGATTTTGTCTGCTGTCTCCCCAGACTTGCGACGTGCTTTGCAGGAGTTTCAGGCGGGTAAACCTGATCGTTGTCCGCCTGAGAGACTGTTTGTTCCGGATAATTGGACCAGTAGAGTCATCTCCGAGGTCCATTCTTCTGCGTTGGCAGGTCATCCTGGAATATTTGGTACTAGAGACTTGGTGGCCAGGTCTTTTTGGTGGCCTTCCTTGTCGAGGGATGTGCGTTCTTTTGTGCAGTCTTGTGAGGTTTGTGCTCGGGCTAAGCCTTGCTGTTCTCGGGCCAGTGGATTGTTGTCACCTTTGCCTATCCCGAAGAGGCCTTGGACGCACATTTCCATGGACTTTATTTCGGATCTCCCTGTCTCTCAAAAAATGTCCGTCATCTGGGTTGTGTGTGATCGCTTTTCTAAAATGGTTCATCTGGTACCCTTGCCTAAGTTACCTTCCTCCTCTGAGTTGGTCCCTCTGTTTTTTCAGAATGTGGTTCGTTTGCATGGGATTCCTGAGAACATCGTTTCTGACTGGGGATCCCAGTTTGTGTCTAGATTTTGGCGGACGTTCGGTGCTAAGATGGGCATTGATTTGTCCTTTTCGTCTGCATTCCATCCTCAGACGAATGGCCAGACTGAACGAACTAATCAGACCTTGGAAACTTATTTAAGGTGTTTTGTTTCTGCTGATCAGGATGACTGGGTTACCTTTTTGCCGCTGGCCGAATTTGCCCTTAATAATCGGGCTAGTTCTGCTACCTTGGTTTCTCCTTTCTTTTGTAATTCGGGGTTTCATCCTCGTTTTTCCTCTGGTCAGGTGGAACCTTCTGATTGTCCTGGAGTGGACATGGTGGTGGATATGTTGCATCGGATTTGGAGTCATGTGGTGGACAATTTGAAGTTGTCCCAGGAGAAGGCTCAGCAGTTTGCTAATCGCCGTCGCCGCGTGGGTCCTCGACTTCTTGTTGGGGACTTGGTGTGGTTGTCTTCTCGTTTTGTTCCTATGAAGGTCTCTTCTCCTAAGTTCAAGCCTCGGTTCATCGGTCCCTATAGGATCTTGGAAATTCTTAACCCTGTGTCGTTTCGTTTGGATCTCCCGGCATCGTTTGCTATTCATAATGTGTTCCATCGGTCGTTGTTGCGGAAGTATGAGGTACCTGTTATTCCTTCGCTTGAGCCTCCTGCTCCAGTGCTGGTGGAGGGAGAATTGGAGTATGTTGTGGAGAAGATCTTGGATTCTCGTGTTTCCAGACGGAAACTCCAGTATTTGGTCAAGTGGAAGGGTTATGGTCAGGAGGATAATTCTTGGGTGGTTGCCTCGGATGTTCATGCTGATGATTTGGTTCGCGCTTTTCATAGGGCTCATCCTGGTCGCCCTGATGGTTCTCGTGAGTGTTCGGTGACCCCTCCTCAAGGGGGGGGGTACTGTTGTGAGTTCTGTTTTTGGGCTCCCTCTGGTGGTTACTGATGGTACTGGGTGACTTGTCTTTCCTGGGTCTCTGGGTTCCACCTGTTCCATCAGGATATGGAAGTTTCCTATTTAACCTGGCTTTGCTGGCATTTCCACACCGGTTATCAATGTATCCAGTGTGTCTTGTTACCTCTGCTCCCTGCTCCTAGAACCTTCTGGTCAAGCTAAGTTTGGATTTTCCTGTTTTGGTGTTTTGCTTTATTTGGTTTTTTAGTCCAGCCTGCAGATATGTGATTATTGCTGCTGGTTGCTCTAGTGGGCTGAAATTGCTCCTCATGTACCATGAGTTGGCACATGAGTTCAAGTAATTTCAGGATGGTTTTTTGAAGGGTTTTTCGCTGACCGCGCAGTTCACTTTTGTATCCTCTGCTATCTAGCTTTAGCGGGCCTCATTTTGCTGAAACTGTTTTCATACTGCGTATGTGCTTTCCTCTCATTTCACCGTCATTATATGTGGGGGGCTGCTATTTCTGTGGGGTATTTCTCTGGAGGCAAGAGAGGTCTGTGTTTCTTCTAATAGGGGAAGTTAGATCTTCGGCTGGAGCGAGACGTCTAGGATCATCGTAGGCACGTTCCCCGGCTACTTTTATTTGTGTGTTAGGTTCAGGGTCGCGGTCAGCTCAGGTTCCATCGCCCTAGAGCTTGTTTGTATCTGTGCTTGTCCTTTAGTGATCCCCTGCCATTGGGATCATGACAGCCTATGCAATGTGATAGGACTTTGACCAGAGCTGAACGGCAAGAACACAGACGTAGGAATGGGCTATGTTTTTACTGTGGTGATTCCACTCATGCTATCTCCGATTGTCTTAAGCGCACTAATCGGTTCGCTAGGTCTGCCACCATTGGTACTGTACAGTCTAAATTTCTATTGTCCGTTACTCTGATTTGCTCTTTGTCATCCTATTCTGTTATGGAATTTGTGGATTCAGGCGCTGCCCTGAATTTGATGGACTTGGAGTATGCTAGGCGCTGTGGTTTTTTCTTGGAGCCCTTGCAGTATCCTATTCCATTGAGAGGAATTGATGCTACGCCTTTGGCCAAGAATAAGCCTCAGTACTGGACCCAATTGACCATGTGCATGGCTCCTGCACATCAGGAGGATATCTGCTTTCTGGTGTTGCATAATCTGCATGATGTGGTCGTTTTGGGGTTGCCATGGCTACAGGTTCATAATCCAGTATTGGACTGGAAATCTATGTCTGTGTCCAGCTGGGGTTGCCAGGGGGTACATGGTGATGTTCCATTTTTGTCTATTTCGTCTTCCACTCCTTCTGAAGTTCCAGAGTTTTTGTCGGATTATCGGGATGTATTTGATGGGCCCAAATCCAGTGCCCTACCTCCTCATAGGGATTGCGATTGCGCAATTAATTTGATTCCTGGTAGTAAGTTTCCTAAGGGCCGATTGTTCAATTTATCTGTGCCAGAACACGCCGCTATGCGGAGTTATATAAAGGAATCCTTGGAGAAAGGCCATATTCGCCCGTCGTCATCACCGTTAGGAGCAGGGTTCTTTTTTGTGGCCAAGAAGCATGGTTCTTTGAGACCTTGTATTGATTACCGCCTTCTTAATAAAATTACAGTCAAATTTCAGTATCCTTTGCCGTTGCTGTCTGATTTGTTTGCTCGTATTAAAGGGGCTAGCTGGTTCACCAAGATAGATCTTCGAGGGGCGTATAATCTTGTGCGTATTAAACAAGGCGATGAATGGAAAACAGCATTTAATACGCCCGAGGTCCATTTTGAGTACCTGGTTATGCCATTCGGGCTTTCCAATGCTCCATCGGTATTTCAGTCCTTTATGCATGACATCTTCCGAGAGTACCTGGATAAATTCCTGATTGTGTATTTGGATGATATTTTGGTCTTTTCGGATGATTGGGAGTCTCATGTGAAGCAGGTCAGAATGGTGTTCCAGGTCCTTCGTGCAAACTCCTTGTTTGTGAAGGGGTCAAAGTGTCTCTTTGGAGTTCAGAAGGTATCATTTTTGGGGTTCATTTTTTCCCCTTCCACTATGGAGATGGACCCTGTTAAAGTCCAGGCCATTTACTATTGGACTCAGCCGACATCTGTGAAGAGCTTGCAAAAGTTCCTGGGCTTTGCTAATTTTTATCGGCGCTTCATCGCTAATTTTTCTAGTGTTGCTAAACCGTTGACTGATTTGACCAAGAAGGGTGCTGATGTGGTCGATTGGTCTTCTGCAGCTGTGGAGGCTTTTCAGGAGTTAAAGCGTTGTTTTTCTTCTGCCCCTGTGTTGTGCCAGCCAGATGTTTCGCTCCCATTTCAGGTTGAGGTTGATGCTTCTGAGATTGGAGCAGGGGCTGTTTTGTCGCAAAGAAGTTCTAATGGCTCGGTGATGAAGCCCTGTGCTTTCTTTTCTGAAAAGTTTTCGCCTGCTGAGCGTAATTATGATGTTGGTAATCGAGAGTTGTTGGCCATGAAGTGGGCATTCGAGGAGTGGCATCATTGGCTTGAAGGAGCCAAGCATCGCGTGGTGGTCTTGACAGATCACAAGAATTTGACTTATCTTGAGTGTTAGGACTGGCGGAACGCACCAAGAAAGATGTAATAGATGCGTTCGCAGGCCGGGGTCCACCGTGCAGGTAAAAACCTGCTGCTAGTAAATGGCAGCGTAATATGGCGGTGGAAGCGAACCCGGTAAAACCACAGGTCCGCAATACCGCACTAAAGAGTGCAAGCAAGGAGTCAGCGAACACAACCCCAAGACACAGGATTGAAGTCCGATTAGACCACTTGCTGACACAACACCGCAACAGGGTGTGTTAGGCAACTCTTATAATTAGAGCACCGAAGTGCGAACTGTGCCGTGCTGGCAGGCACCACTAAGCACCCAGACGTGGGTCAGGAAGCGCACTACTGGCGCGTGGCGCCGCACTGGCGGTCACAGCAATAGACGCTGATACTTGTGTGACACGTTGAGTGATTAGTCGGGCGCTAGATAGCAGCCATACTCCATACGCGAACAGTCATACAATAGGGTAGGGGTATTTAACCCCTTAGCGACCGCCGATACGCCTTTTAACGGCGGCCGCTAAGGGTACTTAAACCACAGCGCCGTTAATTAACGGCGCTGTGGAAAAAGTGTATAGCGCCCCCCACAGGCCGATTTTCTCCGGGGTCTCGGCTGCCGAGGGTAGCCGAGACCCCAGAGAACATGATTCGGGGGGTTTTTAACCCTCCCCGCATTTGCGATCGCCGGTAATTAACCGTTTACCGGCGATCGCAAAAAAAAAAAAAAAAAAAGCGATCTCTTTTTAATTTCTCTGTCCTCCGATGTGATCGCACATCGGAGGACAGAGAAAAGGGGTCCCAGGTGGCCCCCCAATACTCACCTAGCTCCCCCGATGCTCCTCGTGTCTCCCGGTGGGCGCCGCCATCTTCAAAATGGCGGGCGCATGCGCAGTGCGCCCGCCGGCCGGCACCGGGAGAATCTTTGGGGTCTCGGCTGCCTGGGGTAGCCGAGACCCCAAAGAGCATGATCGGGGGTTGGTTTTAGCGACCCCTGTTTTGCGATCGCCGGTAATTACCTGTTTACCGGCGACCGCAAAAAAAAAAAAAAAAAAAAAAGTAAAGTGTAATTCTCTGTCCTCTGATGTGATCGCACATCAGAGGACAGAGAAATAGGGGGATTCGGGGACCCTAGCATACTCACCTAGGTCCCTGGATCCTCTTGCTGCTCCTCCTGGCCGCCGGCAGCAGAACATGGCGGACGCATGCCCAGTGCGCCCACCATCTGTCTCCATCTGCCGGCCGGCAGGAGAACAGCGGTTAGGGCTAAAATTAGGGTTAGGGTTAGGGGTAGGGGTAGGGTTAGGGTTAGGGGTAGGGTTAGGGTTAGGGTTAGGGGTAGGGTAGGGGTAGGGTTAGGGGTAGGGTTAGGGGTAGGGTTAGGGTTAGGGGTAGGGTTAGGGGTAGGGTTAGGGCTAGGGTTAGGTTAGGGGTAGGGTTACGGCTAGGGTTAGGTTAGGGGTAGGGTTAGGTTAGGGGTAGGGGTAGGGTTAGGGGTAGGGTTAGGTTAGGGTTAGGGGTAGGGTTAGGTTAGGGGTAGGGTTGGGGCTAAATTTAGGGTTGGGGCTAAATTTAGGGTTAGGGTTGGGGCTAAATTTAGGGTTAGGCTTCTTTCACACTTACGTCGGTACGGGGCCGTCGCAATGCGTCGGCCCGACATACCGACGCACGTTGTGAAAATTGTGCACAACGTGGGCAGCAGCTGTAGTTTTTCAATGCATCCGCTGCCCAATCTATGTCCTGGGGAGGAGGGGGCGGAGTTACGGCCACGCATGCGCGGTCAGAAATGGCGGATGCGACGTACAAAAAAACGTTTCATTGAACGTTTTTTTTTCCCGACGCTCCGCCAAAACACAACTGATCCAGTGCACGACGGACGCGACGTGTGGCCATCCGTCACGATCCGTCGGCAATACTATGGGCAAAAAACGCATCCTGCGGGCACATTTGCAGGATCCGTTTCTTGTCCAAAACGACGGATTGCGACGGAATGCCAAACAACGCAAGTGTGAAAGTAGCCTTAGGGCTAGGGTTAGGGTTGGGGCTAAAGTTAGGGCTAGGGTTGGGGCTAAAGTTAGGGTTAGAGCTGGGATTAGGTTTAGGGTTTGGATTAGGGTTGGTATTAGGGTTAGGGTTGGCATTAGGGTTACGCTTGGGATTAGGGTTAGGTTTGGGATTAGGGTTAAGGTTAGGGTTGTGATTAGGGGTATATTGGGATTAGGGTTAGGTTTGAGGTTAGGGTTGAGATTAGGATTAGGGGTGTGTTGGATTTAGGGTTTTGATTAGGGTTATGGTTAGGGTTGACATTAGGGTTGTTTTGGGGTAAGGGTTGTGATTATGGTTAGGGTTAGTGATTAGGATTATGGATCAGGTTGGGATTAGGGTTAGGGGTTGGAGCTAGAATTGGGCGGTTTCCACTGTTTAGGTACATCAGGGGGTCTCCAAACACGACAGCCAATTTTGCGCTCAAAAAGTCAAATGGTGCTCCCTCCCTTCTGAGCTCTGCCGTACGCCCAAACAGTGGGTTACCCCCACATATGGGGCATCAGCGTACTCGGGATAAATTGGGCAACAACTTCTGGGGTCCAATTTCTCTTGTTACCCTTGTGAAAATAAAAACTTGGGGGCTACAAAATCTTTTTTGTGAAAAAAAAAAATATTTTTTATTTTCACGACTCTGCATTCTAAACTTCTGTGAAGCACTTGGGCATTCAAAGTTCTCACCACACATCTAGATAAGTTCCTTGGGGGGTCTAGTTTCCAAAATGGGGTCACTTGTGGGGGGTTACTACAGTTTAGGTATATCAGGGGCTCTGCAATCGCAACATAATGCCCACAGACCATTCTATCAAAGTCTGCATTCCAAAAAGGCGCTCCTTCCCTTCCGAGCTCTGCCGTGCGCCCAAACAGTGGTTTACCCCCACATATGGCACATCAGCGTACTCGGGATAAATTGGACAACAACTATTGCAGTCCAATTTCTCCTGTTACCCTTGTGAAAATAAAAACTTGGGGGCTACAAAATCTTTTTTGTGAAAAAAAAATATTTTTTATTTTCACGACTCTGCATTCTAAACTTCTGTGAAGCACTTGGGCATTCAAAGTTCTCACCACACATCTAGATAAGTTCCTTGGGGGGTCTAGTTTCCAAAATGGGGTCACTTGTGGAGGGTTTCTACTGGTTAGGTACATCAGGGGCTCTGCAAATGCAACATAATACCCGCAGACCATTCTATCAAAGTCTGCATTCCAAAACGGCGCTCCTTCCTTCCGAGCTCTGCCGTGCGCCCAAACAGTGGTTTACCCCCACATATGGGGTACCAGCATACTCAAGACAAATTGGACAACAACTTTTGGGGTCCAATTTCTCTTGTTACCCTTGTAAAAATAAAAACTTGGGGGCTACAATATCTTTTTTGTGGAAAAAAAAATATTTTTTATTTTCACGGCTCTGCATTATAAACTTCTGTGAAGCACTTGGGCATTCAAGGTTCTCACCACACATCTAGATAGGTTCCATGGGGGGTCTAGTTTCCAAAATGGGGTCACTTGTGGGGGATTTCTACTGTTTAGGCACATCAGGGGCTCTCCAAACGCGACATGGCGTCCGATCTCAATTCCAGCCAATTCTACATTGAAAAAGTAAAACGGCACTCCTTCTCTTCCAAGCTCTGCGGTGCGCCCTAGCAGTGGTTTACCCCCACATATTGGGTATCAGCGTACTCAGGAGAAATTGCACAACAACTTTTGTGGTCTAATTTCTCCTGTTACCCTTGTGAAAATAAAAATTTGTGGGCAAAAAGATCATTTTTGTAGAAAAAATGCGATTTTTTTTTTTTTCACGGCTCTACGTTATAAACTTCTGTGAAGCACATGGGGGTTCAAAGTGCTCGCCACACATCTAGATAAGTTCCTTAAGGGGTCTAGTTTCCAAAATGGTGTCACTTGTGGGGGGTTTCCACTGTTTAGGCACATCAGGGGCTCTCCAAACGCGACATGGCGTCCAATCTCAATTCCAGCCAATTCTACATTGAAAAAGTAAAACGGCGCTCCTTCACTTCCAAGCTCTGCGGTGCGCCCAAACAGTGGTTTACCCCCACATATGGGGTATCGACGTATTCAGGAGAAATCGCACAACAACTTTTGTGGTCTAATTTCTCCTGTTACCCTTGTGAAAATAAGAATTTGTGGGCAAAAAGATCATTTTTGTGTAAACAAAAGCAATTTTTTTATTTTCACGGCTCTACGTTATAAACTTCTGTGAAGCACTTGGGGGTTCAAAGTGCTCGCCACACATCTAGATAAGTTCCTTAAGGGGTCTAGTTTCCAAAATGGTGTCACTTGTGGGGGTTTTCCACTGTTTAGGCACATCAGGGGCTCTCTAAACGTGACATGGCGTCCGATCTCAATTCCAGCCAATTCTGCATTGAAAAAGTCAAACGGCGCTCCTTCACTTCTAAGTTCTGCGGTGCGCCCTAACAGTGGTTTACCCCCACATATGGGGTATTGGCGTATTCAGGAGAAATTGCATAACAAAATTTATGGTTACATTTCTGTTTTTACACTTGTGAAAATAAAAAAAATGGTTCTGAATTAAGATGTTTGCAAAAAAAAGTTAAATGTTCATTTTTTCCTTCCACATTGTTTCAGTTCCTGTGAAGCACGTAAAGGGTTAATAAACTTCTTGAATGTGGTTTTGAGAACCTTGAGGGGTGTAGTTTTTAGAATGGTGTCACACTTCATTATTTTCTATCATATAGACCCCTCAAAATGACTTCAAATGTGATGTGGTCCCTAAAAAAAAATGGTGTTGTAAAAATGAGAAATTGCTGGTCAACTTTTAACCCTTATAACTCCCTAACAAAAAAAAATTTTGTTTCCAAAATTGTGCTGATGTAAAGTAGACATGTGGGAAATGTTATTTATTAACTATTTTTCGTGACATATCTCTCTGATTTAAGGGCATAAAAATACAAAGTTTGAAAATTGCAAAATTTTAAAAATTTTCGCCATATTTCCGTTTTTTTCATAAATAATCGCAAGTAATATCGAAGAAATGTTACCACTAACATGAAGTACAATATGTCACGAAAAAACAATCTCAGAATCAGCGGGATCCGTTGAAGCGTTCCAGAGTTATAACCTCATAAAGTGACAGTGGTCAGAATTGCAAAAATTGGCTCGGTCATTAAGTACCAAATTGGCTCTGTCACTAAGGGGTTAATGAACGACTTGCACTCACAACAAACACACGTATTCAATTGTAAGACAATACTAGCGCATGGCCGTGCGGTCATGCGCAGTTTATATAGCAGCAGCACAGGAAGTGGCTACAGTACCTTTGCCCTTCCAAGACCTGCCAAAAGGACCAATGGAATGTGCTGCAGAGCCTGAGCACATGACCCTTGATCTCCAATGGGAGATCTTACCCTGGACATGCTCAGTACGTGCAGACAAGGACTTAGTCCCAGAGAAGTCCGCTCGCTGCTGACCAGCACTGACTTTAATGGCAGAGCCTGGAGAAGCAGCAGTAACTCTCAGAACAGAGTGAGAATGAGCAAGACGCTGGGACCGATGTCTTTGCTGAGCAGACTCCAATGCGGCTGGACAAGAATGGGAGACCGCAGCGGAGGTGGCTTGAGATTCCCCCTGTGCAGAAGCGGGAACTCGACCCCTAACATTGAGTCTGCCAAACGGTTGAATCCGAGACAGGCTCGATGGTCGTTATTTTTCTCCCGTTTTGATTTTGTGGTTTCGTACCTTCCGGGCTCTAAGAATGTGAAGGCTGATGCCCTGTCAAGGAGTTTTGTGCCTGACTCTCCGGGTGTTCCTGAGCCGGCGGGTATTCTCAAAGAGGGGGTAATTTTGTCTGCCATCTCCCCTGATTTGCGGCGGGTGCTGCAAAAATTTCAGGCTGATAGACCTGACCGTTGCCCAGTGGAGAAACTGTTTGTCCCTGATAGATGGACTAGTAGAGTTATCTCTGAGATTCATTGTTCAGTGTTGGCTGGGCATCCTGGAATCTTTGGTACCAGAGATTTGGTGGCCAGATCCTTTTGGTGGCCATCTTTGTCACGGGATGTGCATTCTTTTGTGCAGTCCTGTGGGACTTGTGCTCGGGCTAAGCCCTGCTGTTCTCGTGCCAGTGGGTTGCTTTTGCCCTTGCCGGTCCCGAAGAGGCCCTGGACGCATATTTCTATGGATTTTATTTCAGATCTCCCCGTCTCTCAAAAGATGTCGGTCATTTGGGTGGTTTGTGATCGCTTTTCTAAGATGGTCCATTTGGTACCTTTGTCTAAATTGCCTTCCTCCTCTGATTTGGTGCCATTATTTTTCCAGCATGTGGTTCGTTTACATGGTATCCCGGAGAACATCGTTTCTGACAGAGGTTCCCAGTTTGTTTCGAGGTTTTGGCGATCCTTTTGTGCTAGGATGGGCATTGATTTGTCTTTTTCCTCGGCTTTCCATCCTCAGACAAATGGCCAAACCGAACAAACTAATCAAACTTTGGAAACATATCTGAGATGCTTTGTTTCTGCTGATCAGGATGATTGGGTGTCTTTTTTGCCGTTGGCTGAGTTCGCCCTTAATAATCGGGCCAGCTCGGCTACTTTGGTTTCGCCGTTTTTCTGCAATTCTGGTTTCCATCCTCGTTTCTCTTCAGGGCAGGTTGAGTCTTCGGACTGTCCTGGTGTAGATACTGTGGTGGATAGGTTGCAGCAGATTTGGACTCATGTGGTGGACAATTTGACATTGTCCCAGGAGAAGGCTTAACGTTTCGCTAACTGCCGGCGCTGTGTGGGTCCCCGACTTCGTGTTGGTGATTTGGTTTGTTTGTCATCTCGTTATGTTCCTATGAAGGTTTCCTCTCCTAAGTTTAAGCCTTGTTTCATTGGTCCGTATAAGATTTCTGAGGTTATCAATCCTGTGTCATTTCGTTTGGCCCTTCCTGCTTCTTTTGCCATCCATAATGTGTTCCATAGGTCGTTATTGCGGAGATACGTGGCGCCTGTGGTTCTATCCGTTGATCCTCCTGCCCCGGTGTTGGTTGAGGGGGAGTTGGAGTATGTGGTGGAGAAGATTTTGGATTCTCGTATTTCGAGACAGAAGCTCCAGTACCTGGTCAAGTGGAAGGGTTATGGTCAGGAAGATAATTCCTGGGTTTTTGCCTCTGATGTTCATGCTGCCGATCTGGTTCATGCCTTTCATTTGGCTCATCCTGGTCGACCTGGGGGCTTTGGTGAGGGTTCGGTGACCCCTCCTCAAAGGGGGGGTACTGTTGTGAATTCTGTTGTCGGGCTCCCTCCTGTGGTCATGAATGGTACTTCGGCTGGTTCTGTCCATGGACTTCCTCTGGGTGTTTCTGAGTTTCCTTCCACAGGTGACGAGGCTAAGTCGTTAGTGGGCTGCTCTATTTAACTCCACTTAGATCTTTGCTCCATGCCACCTGTCAATGTTCCACTATTGGTCTAGTTCACTCCTGGATCGTTTTGTGACCTGTCTTCCCATCAGAAGCTAAGTTCCTGTTTGTTTTTATTTGGTTTGCTATTTTTCTGTCCAGCTTACTATTTTTATTATTGTCTTGCTTGCTGGAAGCTCTGGGACACAGAGGGAGCGCCTCCGCACCGTGAGTCGGTGCGGAGGGTCTTTTTGCGCCCTCTGCATGGTCTTTTTGTAGGTTTTTGTGCTGACCGCAAAGCAACCTTTCCTATCCTCAGTCTTTTCAGTAAGTCGGGCCTCGCTTTGCTAAATCTATTTCATCTCTGTGTTTGTATTTTCATCTTTACTCACAGTCATTATATGTGGGGGGCTGTCTTTTCCTTTGGGGAATTTCTCTGAGGCAAGGTAGGCTTTATTTTTATATCTTCAGGGCTAGCTAGTTCCTTAGGCTGTGCATAGGGAGCGTTAGGCGCAATCCACGGCTATTTCTAGTGTGTGTTATAGGATTAGGGATTGCGGTCAGCAGAGTTCCCACGTCCCAGAGCTCGTCCTTAATTATCAGTGACTATCTGGTCATTCTGTGTGCTCTTAACCACCAGGTCCATTATAGTCCTGACCACCAGGTCATAACAGTTAACATCCTCAATAATCAGAACCTCCCACTCCAGTCTCCAAGACTTCTCGGATTTTGCGCCAATTCTTGGGAATGCACTACCCAGGATAATTTGATTAATCCCCAATCCCCACAGTTTTAAGTGTGCCTTATAAACGCATTTCTTCAGAATGGCCTACCACCTCAACACAGTAATTTAACTATCCCTGTGTTGCCCATTCACAATTTTCTTCATAACCAGGATCTTTGTATCTTGTTCTCACATATTTTATGCATTTATTAGCCCTCTGTGTCTGTACTTTTACACATACTGGTTGGTTACCAGTTCATGTAGTCTTACATGAACACCCGATTTCTTACATTATGGCTGGTCAGAACAATGAAAGCAATTGTTACTATCGACCCTTTGTGTCTCCCCTATTTCCTTATAAATTGTAAGCTTGCGAGCAGGGCCCTCACTCCTCTTGGTATCTGTTGTTTTATATGATTATTGTTATTCTGTAATATCTGTTATTGTCTGTACAAGTTCCCTCTAAAATGTATGGTGCTAAGGAAATAAAGTGGCGCTCTAGAAATAAAATTATTATTATTAATTATTATTATTATAAGTTTCAGAATAAAAGTAAGGAATACAATCTCATACTAATCCATTTGTGTATACACCCCTTGTTTCGGCATAAAAAATGCATGGAAAAACAGTAATGTCATCAGCATAAAATGTAGCTTTCTGAAAACTATATACAGTAATTCTAATGGAGATATTAAGTAATGACAGATCTTTTTGATATGCTGTTTAAGCTCCAGAATTATATGAGATCATGCTATTGTCTACCTGGGCTTAATATAATAAAGCAACTTATAGCTTTTCACTTAATGATAAATAAGTAAGCCTATTAGTATAAATACGTGTCATCACTTATGAGATCACAGCTAGGTTTTTGCCATAAAAGACAGCTTAGATGCTCCTGATGTTTCATGAAGTCTGGCATTCAATTTTAGGAGATGAAAGTATTAAGTTAATCTGCTACATGTGGCTTAGCACAAATATGTTTTACACCTATCATCTTAAGTTAAAAGTCAATGAAAACAAGCCTTTTATTATAAATCACTAACATTTATTAAAAATGATAATAGTGTGTTCTACTGTGGGTCAGTTGTGGTGTAAATTCAAAGGTGTTGTCCAACTCTTGTTTAAAAATACAACTTTCTTTTGGATTCTCTTGGATTTCAATTACTCAGTTACAACCAGTTAATTGTTATGGTCCTCTGTGATATTATTTTGATCCTTTATTAGAATCTCCACCTAATGAGTCCAGTGGTGGTGGTCTAAGTGCTCAGTAGTCCAGTCCCATCACCTGGATCCTTTGTACATGGACAGATTTCTGTGATTGGGCAAGGTGACCAATAAGAATCGGTAAGAATAAGAAGTCACCTGCTAACGTGTATAGTATCACAATTTTATACATGTCATATAATGTTGCTTCATTTGCTTCATTATTGGTCCTCATTTCTTTATTTTAGTAATTATGGCTGTTAATTGGTATGAAATATTTTCATAATGTTTACTACAAAAAAAAATAGTGGTAAGGGAATGAATAAAAAAGTGTTGTGAAAGTGTATCCCAGTGGAATAAATTAACTTCAGTCATTCACTGTTAAGGTCTCATGAGATAAGTTATTATCTAGGTTAAGGCCCTATTAAATCATAGTATGCTAGGGCTGCAGTTTATTCTTAAACCAAAATAGTCACATCGGGTAGTAAATCCTGAAATGTTCAAGAAATCAAATTCTTTTTTTATTATGCTACGATTCATTGGAAGTTTTAGGATTAGAAAAACGAATTACAATAAGAGACATGATACATGAATGGATTTTGCCATCTATGAATGCTTGCTCTCTTTCAAATACTAGACACAAGAATGTCTATTCGGCCACACCTTGGTGTTGTGGAAAGGCTTGAAGCTCCTGTCAGTAAATGTATTGTAGACTCTATAGTATGTCTCCTTGCTATTCAGGCACATATTGACCCATGAGTATTACAGCTGTAGACTCATTTCAGAGGCCCAGAGACTTTAAGGATCAGAACTTAATCTACTATGGAGAACAGAAGTTGCTTAGCTAATTTTATTTTAGTGGCATTTCCTCTCACTTTTGCTATGAAGGCTATTGCTTTTTACTTTCTTCTTTTTGTCCATATGGTTACATTACTTGGAAATGTTCTTGTTATTCTAATCATCTGGAAAAGTCACATCCTACATACTGCCATGTATTATTTTTTAGTCAACTTGTCTTTCCTGGAGATATGTTTTACCTCTTCAATCATACCAAAGCTGTTATCTATTTTAGCATTTGAAAACCATACTATCTCTTTCTGGGGATGTCTCAGCCAGTGTTACTTTTACTTTTTGCTAGGTTCTGTTGAGTTGCTTCTTCTGGCTGTCATGTCTTTTGATAGATATGTCGCTGTTTGTCACCCTTTACAGTATGCAGTGATAATGACTCCATGTCTATGTATGAATCTCACTTTGGGCTGTTGGGTTGTTGGATTCATGGACACTCTTATCCCAACTTTACTTATATCTAAAGTTACATTCTGTAAGTCTAACATAATTGACCACTTTTTCTGTGATGTAGAGCATCTTCTAAAACTTGCATGCTCCAACACAAACCTTATTGAATTGATCAACCTATGTTCTTCCTCTTTGGTTGTCTTTGGGTCTCTGGTGTCTATAAGCATTTCATATACTTACATAATAGTAGCTGTAACTAAAATTTCCAGAGTAGAAAAAAGGTGGAAGTCTTTCTCTACATGTGCTTCTCATCTACTTGTTGTGGTTATCATTTATGGAAGTTCCCTTTTCTTGTGTATGAGGGGAATGACCGCATCATGTTTGGATATTAGCAAACTCTCAGCTTTTATGACGGGGATTGTGACCCCTCTTTTAAACCCGTTCATCTATACTCTTAGAAACACCCAAGTACATAATGCTATGCATCAACTAATTTTGGGGGCTTCTTTTAAGGTGTAATATTATATATATATATATATATATATATATATATATATATATATATATATATATATATATAAATATATATATATATATATATATATATATATATATATATATATATATATACATACAGCTCTGGCAAAAATTAAGAGGCCACCACATCAACACCCTGTCATGGGCAGCCCAATCTCCAGACCTTAACCCCATTGACAACCTCTGGACTGTAATCAAGAGGATGATGGATAGTCACAAGCCATCAAACAAAGAAGAACTGCTTAAATTTTTGCACCAGAAGCAGTATGAAAGACTGGTGGAAAGCATGCCAAGACGCATGAAAGCTGTGATTAAAAATCATGGTTATTCCACAAAATATTGATTTCTGAACTTTTCCTGAGTTAAAACATTAGTATTGTTGTTTCTAAATGATTATGAACTTGTTTTCTTAGCATTAATTGAGTTCTGCAAGAATTGCATTTTTATGTTATTTTGACATTTCTCATTTTCTGAAAATAAATGCAAAATTTAGTGCTTGGAAATTCGAAGACATGTTCTCAGTAGTTTATAGAACAAAAGAGCAATTTACATTTTACTCAAAAAATATACCTAGAAAGAGAAAAATCAAACTGAAAATTTTGCAGTGGTCTCTTAATTTTTGCCAGAGCTGTATATGGTCACACTTTCACATTTAAGTCCATTTTGGCCAAGATTGTCTACAATTCACAGCTAAAAACTGTCATTTTTTATATACATTATATCGTATTATATAATACATTTTGTTATATTATATAATGCTAGGAAAACAAGTTCATAATCATTTAGAAACAACAATACTATGGCAAATTGTATTAGGAAATGTAAACTGTACTATTTTAGACTATGTATTAATGCACAGTGTATCCATAATTAATTTTTTACTGGCAATTATCATAAGTCAAATAAAAATAATTAATTTTGCAAGACTAGAAATAAAGATTCTATTTTTATACTATACATAATGACATACGATTTCCAATATAGACTCCGTCTACATACAGGACATGCTCTCTCTATGAAATGAATCCATCGACATGCAACAACGTAGGGGTTCTTATCTCTCACTGACTACAATTACTACAATTACCACTGTAAAATCAAGATGTTCTCATTTCATTTTCATGGCTACCTTGCCATTAAATGCTTATAGATTTTTTTCTTCATGGAGCAATCTCTTCTTTTAATGTTGTGGCATATTTCAATGATTTGGCATAAAATTCTTAACTCCCACTGATTGTGAGAACAAAAAGCCGAGGTCCCTTCGTCATTTATTCTGCACATTAGCGTGTCCAGTCACCTACTTTGCATTCTCACTACTGAAATGAATAGGGTTGTGATATAGATTTCTACGCAGCAGGTATCCAGAAATGTAATTCCATAAGGAAAATCAGTGAAGAAGCTGCAGCATTTAACTAGTCAGATCTCTAGCAATCAGTAAAACATATCTGACTTAGACAGGAGAAGGGCAAAGACATATGTAATAAATCATTAATTTTATTATGTTCTATTAACTAATCTATCTGTGCATCTATTGGATGGAGTGACAATGCAATTAAGAGTTTCGTTTTTTTTTTCATACGGCTCGAGAAGCAATCCACAATCAAGATGCCATTAAAGGCATCAACACAAGCCTAACCGACATGTAAAAAGGGCTTTAAGCAGTGATACCTAAAACATGAGAACTTGCTTAATGGACTCGTTTACTAGCTTTCCTCTGAATTTGGTAAAAAGTACTGCACAAGGCAAGGTTCTCTTTTTGCTACTTTTTCCTATACAATATTATACACAAACACCAACAAGCTTAGATAAAGCGCAAGGGGACAAGAGAGTATTTTAGGCTAGAACTTTACTAATGAGCACATGTGATGCTGCTTCTTAATCAGCATATGACCTGAGATTTCTTCTCAGTAGTTTTCTTCTGTACATATGTACAAGTTGATAAAGGGTTACTAAAATTGTCCTTAGAGAATATATGGGTTGTTGAGAGTTGTTTTGATACAAATTTTATAAATTGTAATGATTGCTTACAGGATCCACCTTTACCTGCTTCGGCTGGAATATTCTGTTCAAAACTTTGTATATATTAATATGTGTCTATAATAAAATATTTTGCAGCCTAAAATACTCTCTTGTCCCCTTGCGCTTTATCTAAGCTTGTTGGGGTTTGTGTATAATATTGCTCATTGAGTTTGTGCTTATACTGTATTCCTATTTAGGGTTTTCTGGTGTTTAACATTTATCCTATACAGGTATGCATACAGACAACACACTTGATACCACAGCCTAGAGTAAGCCGGAATTAAAAGGAAAAAAATCCAAGTTACTCTGAATTTTAATAAGCAAACAAAGTTTTGGGCTAAAAAGCCACAGCCAGCTCACCGATCAAACGCAGGTGCACGGAACTTCATCTTGGACCAGGATGAGTAGATATAGTGGAAAACAGAAGAAGGCGTTCCAGCTCCATAAAATAATAAATCTTTATTTCTCCGTTAAAATACGAATAAGAAGAACAAATCCTTGTCTGAGTGCGAATGCAGGAGTGCACATAACATGCGACGCGTTTCGATCGTTAACCGATCTTACTCAATACTCAATATACCTAATAGGAATATACTCACCCTCGGACGCGCCCTGCTTCTTTCCGGCAGCCTTCCTAAGAATCAGCGGTTGAAGGACCTTCGGTGACATCGCAGCTTGTGATTGGTCGCGTGAGCGGTCACATGGGCGGTCGCGCGACCAATCATAAGCCGCGACGTCATCTAAGGTCCTTCATGCGCTGATTCTAAGGAAGGAAGGCTGCCGGTTAGTACCAGGGCGCGTCAGAGGGTAAGTATAGCAATATTTTTTATTTTAATTCTTTATTTTACACTTAAATATGGATCCCAGGGCCTGAAGGAGAGTTTCCTCTCCTTCAGACCCTGGGAACCATTGGAAACCCAATGCACTGCATTGGGTTTCGTGTTTCGGCCGACCCCGACCCCGACTTTTTTATAGGATCGGCCGATTTCACTCGACCCAACTTTTGAAAAAGTCGGGTTCGTGAAACCCGACCCGATCCTATAAAAGTAAAAGTCGCTCAACCCTACTCATCACTATGTATGTGCTGTTGAAATGGTGAAAAAATGGCATCCTGGTTAAAGTGCCTACCACTGGCACCCACCATCCTAAATAACTAGCTATTGAACCCGTTCTACGCCCGGGTGGTGAGCATTTATATTGGTATATGGTCTCCATCCTGGTATGTGCTGCTCCATCCTGCGTCCCCATCCTGTCATGTGCTGCTCCATCCTGCGTCCCCATCCTGTCATGCGATGCTCCATCCTGCATCCCCATCCTGTCATGCGCTGCTCCATCCTGCGTCCCCATCCTGTCATGTGCTGCTCCATCCTGCGTCCCCATCCTGTCATGCGCTGCTCCCATCCTGCGTCCCCATCCTGTCATGCGCTGCTCCCATCCTGCGTCACCATCCTGTGATGCGCTGCTCCCATCCTGTGATGCGCTGCTCCCATCCTGCGTCCCCATCCTGTCATGTGCTGCTCCATCCTGCGTCCCCATCCTGTCATGTGCTGCTCCATCCTGCGTCCCCATCCTGTCATGTGCTGCTCCCATCCTGCGTCCCCTGTTGTGAATTCTGTGGCTGAATTCACTTCTGTGGTCACAAGTGGTATTGCAGTCTCTGGGCTTCCTCCCTCAGGTGTTTTGGTGAGCTCGTTGGCTGCCTTGCTATTTAGCTCCACCTGAGTCTGTCTTCCTTGCTCCTTGTCAATGTTCCAGTGTTGGATCTGAGCTACTGCATCTTTCCTTGGGCCTGCTGCTCTGCTAGATAAGTGCTTCTAGTTTGTTTTCTGTTTTTTCTGTCCAGCTTGTTATTAACTTTTGCTGGAAGCTCTGAGAAGCAAAGGGGTGCACCGCCGTGCTGTTAGTTCGACACGGTGGGTCTTTTTGCCCCTTTGCGTGGTTTTCGTTTTAGGGTTTTTTGTAGACTGCATAGTTCTCTTTGCTATCCTCGCTCTGTCTAGAATATCGGGCCTCACTTTGCTGAATCTATTTCATTCCTACGTTTGTCTTTTCATCTTGCTAACAGTCATTATATGTGGGGGGCTGCCTATTCCTTTGGGGTATTTCTCTGAGGTAAGTCAGGCTTGTATTTCTATCTTCAGGCTAGTCAGCTCCTCAGGCAGTGCCGAGTTGCATAGGTAGTGATAGGCGCAATCCACTGCTGCTTATAGTTGTGTGAGGATAGATCAGGTACTGCAGTCTACAGAGATTCCACGTCTCAGAGCTCGTCCTATTGTTTTTGGTTATTGCCAGATCTCTGTATGTGCGCTGATTACTGCACGCTGTGTTGCCTGATTGCCAGCCATAACAGTCCCCATCCTGTCATGCGCTTCTCCATCCTGCGTCCCCATCCTGTCATGCGCTGCTCCCATCCTGCGTCCCCATCCTGTGATGCGCTGCTCCCATCCTGTGATGCGCTGCTCCCATCCTGCGTCCCCATCCTGTCATGTGCTGCTCCATCCTGCGTCCCCATCCTGTCATGTGCTGCTCCCATCCTGCGTCCCCATCCTGTCATGTGCTGCTCCATCCTGCGCCCCCATCCTGTCATGTGCTGCTCCATCCTGCGTCCCCATCCTGTCATGCGCTGCTCCATCCTGCGTCCCCATCCTGTCATGCGCTGCTCCCATCCTGCGTCCCCATCCTGTCATGCGCTGCTCCCATCCTGCGTCCCCATCCTGTCATGCGCTGCACCCATCCTGCGTCCCCATCCTTATGTGCTGCTCCATCCTGTGTCCCCATCCTGTCATGTGCTGCTCCATCCTGCGTCTCCATCCTGTCATGTGCTGCTCCATCCTGCGTCCCCATCCTGTCATGTGCTGCTCCATCCTGCGTCCCCATCCTGTTATGTGCTGCTCCCATCCTGCGTCCCCATCCTTATGTGCTGCTCCATCCTGCGTCCCCATCCTTATGTGCTGCTCCATCCTGCGTCCCCATCCTTATGTGCTGCTCCATCCTGCGTCCCCATCCTTATGTGCTGCTCCATCCTGCGTCTCCATCCTTTCATGTGCTGCTCCATCCTGCGTCCCCATCCTGTTATGTGCTGCTCCCATCCTGCGTCCCCATCCTTATGTGCTGCTCCATCCTGCATCCCCATCCTTATGTGCTGCTCCATCCTGCGTCCCCATCCTTTCATGTGCTGCTCCATCCTGCGTCCCCATCCTGTTATGTGCTGCTCCCATCCTGCGTCCCCATCCTTATGTGCTGCTCCCATCCTGCGTCCCCATCCTTATGTGCTGCTCCATCCTGCATCCCCATCCTTATGTGCTGCTCCCATCCTGCGTCCCCATCCTTATGTGCTGCTCCCATCCTGCGTCCCCATCCTTATGTGCTGCTCCATCCTGCGTCCCCATCCTTATGTGCTCCATCCTGCGTCCCCATCCTTATGTGCTGCTCCATCCTGCGTCCCCATCCTTATGTGGTGCTCCATCCTGCGTCCCCGTCCTTATGTGCTGCTCCATCCTGCGTCCCCATCCTTATGTGCTGCTCCCATCCTGTGATGCGCTGCTCCCATCCTGCGTCCCCATCCTGTCATGTGCTGCTCCATCCTGCGTCCCCATCCTGTCATGTGCTGCTCCATCCTGCGTCCCCATCCTGTCATGCGCTGCTCCATCCTGCGTCCCCATCCGGTCATGCGCTGCTCCCATCCTGCGTCCCCATCCTGTCATGTGCTGCTCCATCCTGCGCCTCCATTCTGTCATGTGCTGCTCCCATCCTGCGTCCCCATCCTGTCATGCGCTTCTCCATCCTGCGTCCCCATCCTGTCATGCGCTGCTCCCATCCTGCGTCCCCATCCTGTGATGCGCTGCTCCCATCCTGTGATGCGCTGCTCCCATCCTGCGTCCCCATCCTGTCATGTGCTGCTCCATCCTGCGTCCCCATCCTGTCATGTGCTGCTCCCATCCTGCGTCCCCATCCTGTCATGTGCTGCTCCATCCTGCGCCCCCATCCTGTCATGTGCTGCTCCATCCTGCGTCCCCATCCTGTCATGCGCTGCTCCATCCTGCGTCCCCATCCTGTCATGCGCTGCTCCCATCCTGCGTCCCCATCCTGTCATGCGCTGCTCCCATCCTGCGTCCCCATCCTGTCATGCGCTGCACCCATCCTGCGTCCCCATCCTTATGTGCTGCTCCATCCTGTGTCCCCATCCTGTCATGTGCTGCTCCATCCTGCGTCCCCATCCTGTCATGTGCTGCTCCATCCTGCGTCCCCATCCTGTCATGTGCTGCTCCATCCTGCGTCCCCATCCTGTTATGTGCTGCTCCCATCCTGCGTCCCCATCCTTATGTGCTGCTCCATCCTGCGTCCCCATCCTTATGTGCTGCTCCATCCTGCGTCCCCATCCTTATGTGCTGCTCCATCCTGCGTCCCCATCCTTATGTGCTGCTCCATCCTGCGTCCCCATCCTTTCATGTGCTGCTCCATCCTGCGTCCCCATCCTGTTATGTGCTGCTCCCATCCTGCGTCCCCATCCTTATGTGCTGCTCCATCCTGCGTCCCCATCCTTATGTGCTGCTCCATCCTGCGTCCCCATCCTTTCATGTGCTGCTCCATCCTGCGTCCCCATCCTGTTATGTGCTGCTCCCATCCTGCGTCCCCATCCTTATGTGCTGCTCCCATCCTGCGTCCCCATCCATATGTGCTGCTCCATCCTGCGTCCCCATCCTTATGTGCTGCTCCCATCCTGCGTCCCCATCCTTATGTGCTGCTCCCATCCTGCGTCCCCATCCTTTCATGTGCTGCTCCATCCTGCGTCCCCATCCTGTTATGTGCTGCTCCCATCCTGCGTCCCCATCCTTATGTGCTTCTCCATCCTGCGTCCCCATCCTTATGTGCTGCTCCATCCTGCGTCCCCATCCTGTTATGTGCTGCTCCCATCCTGCGTCCCCATCCTTATGTGCTGCTCCCATCCTGCGTCCCCATCCTTATGTGCTGCTCCATCCTGCGTCCCCATCCTTATGTGCTGCTCCATCCTGCGTCCCCATCCTTATGTGCTGCTCCATCCTGCATCCCCATCCTTATGTGGTGCTCCATCCTGCGTCCCCATCCTTATGTGCTGCTCCATCCTGCATCCCCATCCTTATGTGCTGCTCCATCCTGCGTCCCCATCCTTATGTGCTGCTCCATCCTGCATCCCCATCCTTATGTGGTGCTCCATCCTGCGTCCCCATCCTTATGTGCTGCTCCATCCTGCATCCCCATCCTTATGTGCTGCTCCATCATGCGTCCCCATCCTTATGTGCTGCTCCATCCTGCGTCCCCATCCTTATGTGCTGCTCCATCCTGCGTCCCCATCCTTATGTGGTGCTCCATCCTGCGTCCCCATCCTTATGTGCTGCTCCATCCTGCGTCCCCATCCTTATGTGCTGCTCCCATCCTGCGTCCCCATCCTTATGTGCTGCTCCATCCTGCGTCCCCATCCTTATGTGCTGCTCCATCCTGCGTCCCCATCCTTATGTGCTGCTCCATCCTGCGTCCCCATCCTTATGTGCTGCTCCCATCCTGCGTCCCCATCCTTATGTGCTGCTGCATCCTGCGTCCCCATCCTTATGTGCTGCTCCATCCTGCATCCCCATACTGCCTCTGACCCGCTCGGCGCCGAGTGCTGGGGGGCCTGAGCAGGCGGGGACACCGGCGCGCTGTGGAGGTCAGGTGCCGGTATCGCCGCCAGCTCAGGCCCCCCAGCACTTCCTATACTCACCTGTCTGTCCCGTTCCAGCGCTGGGCGCCGCCATCTTCCTGGTCCTCTGGCTGTGACTGTTCAGTCAGAGGGCGGCGCCAGCGCGCATTAAGCGCGTCACCGCGCCCTCTGAACTGAAGGTCACAGACCAAAGACCGGGAAGATGGCGGCGCTCAGCGATGGAACGGGGACAGGTGAATATAGCCGATACTCACCCTCCTGGCGGTCCCTGCTTCTCTGTTAGAGATCGCGGTGTGCGTTCAGTGTGAACGCACACCGGGATCTCCCGGGAGCGTCACTCTGTGAGGCCCAGACTGCGCCGGCGCTTGCGCCTGCGCAGTCTATAAAGGCTTCGGACAGAGTGACGCTCCCAGCGTTATATTATAGATATCAATAAATGGTCATGTGTTTGGCTTTCTTCATCTCTACCTTTATTCACAGAAGACCTTTCTTTTTATTCACTGTAAAGTTTCAATATTTGATATATTTGTAAACACAGTAGACATATATGAGTACTAACCAAATTTAAGTGAACCTGTCACCAGGTTTGTCCCATACGAGTTACAGTCACCACCTTTCAGGGCTTATAAAAAGCATTATATAATGCTGTATATCTGCCCCCAATCCAACCTGTATGAGAAGAAAAATAGCTTTTATTATACTCACCTGGGGGGCGGTCCAGTTAATGGGTTTCGCCGATCTTGGTCCGGCGCCTCCCATCTTCTTACGATGCCGTCTTCCCGCTGCTTCATGTGGATAATATGTCCCTGCATCATCCACACAGGTTCCCCAGAATTGCGCTCCTGCGCAGGCGTACTTACCTGCTCTGCTGAGGGCAGAGCAAAGTCCTGCATTGTGCAGGCACTGGGCCTCTCTGACCTTTCCCAGTGCCTACACACTGCAGTACTTTACTCTGCCCTCAACAGGGCAGATAAGTACGCCTGTGCGAGAGCACGATTTTGGGGAGCAGGACCGCGTCATCCACATGAAGCAAGCAGGAGGACGGGGATCATAAGAACATGGGAGGTGCCGGACCAAGAAGAACAGGACCCGTTGGACCGGACCATCCCGCAGGTGTGTAAAATGAAAGTTATTTTTCTTCTCTTACAGGTCGGATCAGGGGCTTATCTGCAGCATTATAGAATGCTGTAAATAAGCCCTGAAAGGGGGCGGCCATAACTCATATCGGCCAAACCTGGTGACTGGTTATCTTTAAATATGTCCAAAGTACAAGCTATGAATGTGTTCAGTAGTATTATTTTCAATGGAGAAGTCTTTAATAATTTTTACATTAGTTTGTTGACACATTGGAAGTTTAACCCCTTAGTGACAGAGCCAATTTGGTACTTAATGACTGAGCCAATTTTTGCAATTCTGACCACTGTCACTTTATGAGGTTATAACTCTGGAACGCTGCAACGGATCCCGCTGATTCTGAGATTGTTTTTTCGTGACATATTGTACTTCATGTTAGTGGTAACATTTCTTCGATATTACTTGCGATTATTTATGAAAAAAACGGAAATATGGCGAAAATTTTTAAAATTTTGCAATTTTCAAACTTTGTATTTTTATGCCCTTAAATCAGAGAGATATGTCACGAAAAATAGTTAATAAATAACATTTCCCACATGTCTACTTTACATCAGCACAATTTTGGAAACAAAATTTTTTTTTGTTAGGGAGTTATAAGGGTTAAAAGTTGACCAGCAATTTCTCATTTTTACAACACCATTTTTTTTTAGGGACCACATCACATTTGAAGTCATTTTGAGGGGTCTATATGATAGAAAATAATGAAGTGTGACACCATTCTAAAAACTACACCCCTTAAGGTTCTCAAAACCACATTCAAGAAGTTTATTAACCCTTTACGTGCTTCACAGGAACTGAAACAATGTGGAAGGAAAAAATGAACATTTAACTTTTTTTTGCAAACATCTTAATTCAGAACCATTTTTTTTATTTTCACAAGTGTAAAAACAGAAATGTAACCATAAATTTTGTTATGCAATTTCTCCTGAATACGCCAATACCCCATATGTGGGGGTAAACCACTGTTAGGGCGCACCGCAGAACTTAGAAGTGAAGGAGCGCCGTTTGACTTTTTCAATGCAGAATTGGCTGGAATTGAGATCGGACGCCATGTCACGTTTAGAGAGCCCCTGATGTGCCTAAACAGTGGAAACCCCCCACAAGTGACACCATTTTGGAAACTAGACCCCTTAAGGAACTTATCTAGATGTGTGGCGAGCACTTTGAACCCCCAAGTGCTTCACAGAAGTTTATAACGTAGAGCCGTGAAAATAAAAAAATCGCTTTTGTTTACACAAAAATGATCTTTTTGCCCACAAATTCTTATTTTCACAAGGGTAACAGGAGAAATTAGACCACAAAAGTTGTTGTGCGATTTCTCCTGAATACGTCGATACCCCATATGTGAGGGTAAACCACTGTTTGGGCGCACCGCAGAGCTTGGAAGTGAAGGAGCGCCGTTTTACTTTTTCAATGTAGAATTGGCTGGAATTGAGATTGGACGCCATGTCGCGTTTGGAGAGCCCCTGATGTGCCTAAACAGTGGAAACCCCCCACAAGTGACACCATTTTGGAAACTAGACCCCTTAAGGAACTTATCTAGATGTGTGGCGAGCACTTTGAACCCCCATGTGCTTCACAGAAGTTTATAACGTAGAGCCGTGAAAAAAAAAAATCGCATTTTTTCTACAAAAAATGATCTTTTTGCCCACAAATTTTTATTTTCACAAGGGTAACAGGAGAAATTAGACCACAAAAGTTGTTGTGCAATTTCTCCTGAGTACGCTGATACCCAATATGTGGGGGTAAACCACTGTTAGGGCGCACCGCAGAGCTTGGAAGAGAAGGAGTGCCGTTTTACTTTTTCAATGTAGAATTGGCTGGAATTGAGATCGGACGCCATGTCGCGTTTGGAGAGCCCCTGATGTGCCTAAACAGTAGAAATCCCCCACAAGTGACCCCATTTTGGAAACTAGACCCCCCATGGAACTTATCTAGATGTGTGGTGAGAACCTTGAATGCCCAAGTGCTTCACAGAAGTTTATAATGCAGAGCCGTGAAAATAAAAAATATTTTTTTTTTCCACAAAAAAGATATTGTAGCCCCCAAGTTTTTATTTTTACAAGGGTAACAAGAGAAATTGGACCCCAGAAGTTGTTGTCCAATTTGTCTTGAGTATGCTGGTACCCCATATGTGGGGGTAAACCACTGTTTGGGCGCACGGCAGAGCTCGGAAGGAAGGAGCGCCGTTTTGGAATGCAGACTTTGATAGAATGGTCTGCGGGTATTATGTTGCATTTGCAGAGCCCCTGATGTACCTAACCAGTAGAAACCCTCCACAAGTGACCCCATTTTGGAAACTAGACCCCCCAAGGAACTTATCTAGATGTGTGGTGAGAACTTTGAATGCCCAAGTGCTTCACAGAAGTTTAGAATGCAGAGTCGTGAAAATAAAAAATATTTTTTTTTTCACAAAAAAGATTTTGTAGCCCCCAAGTTTTTATTTTCACAAGGGTAACAGGAGAAATTGGACTGCAATAGTTGTTGTCCAATTTATCCCGAGTACGCTGATGTGCCATATGTGGGGGTAAACCACTGTTTGGGCGCACGGCAGAGCTCGGAAGGGAAGGAGCGCCTTTTTGGAATGCAGACTTTGATAGAATGGTCTGTGGGCTTTATGTTGCGATTGCAGAGCCCCTGATATACCTAAACTGTAGTAACCCCCCACAAGTGACCCCATTTTGGAAACTAGACCCCCCAAGGAACTTATCTAGATGTGTGGTGAGAACTTTGAATGCCCAAGTGCTTCACAGAAGTTTAGAATGCAGAGTCGTGAAAATAAAAAATATTTTTTTTTTCACAAAAAAGATTTTGTAGCCCCCAAGTTTTTATTTTCACAAGGGTAACAAGAGAAATTGGACCCCAGAAGTTGTTGTCCAATTTATCCCGAGTACGCTGATGCCCCATATGTGGGGGTAACCCACTGTTTGGGCGCACGGCAGAGCTCAGAAGGGAGGGAGCACCATTTGACTTTTTGAGCGCAAAATTGGCTGTCGTGTTTGGAGACCCCCTGATGTACCTAAACAGTGGAAACCCCCCAATTCTAGCTCCAACCCCTAACCCTAATCCCAACCTGATCCATAATCCTAATCACTAACCCTAACCATAATCACAACCCTTACCCCAAAACAACCCTAATGTCAACCCTAACCATAACCCTAATCAAAACCCTAAATCCAACACACCCCTAATCCTAATCTCAACCCTAACCTCAAACCTAACCCTAATCCCAATACACCCCTAATCACAACCCTAACCTTAACCCTAATCCCAAACCTAACCCTAATCCCAAGCGTAACCCTAATGCCAACCCTAACCCTAATACCAACCCTAATCCAAACCCTAAACCTAATCCCAGCTCTAACCCTAACTTTAGCCCCAACCCTAGCCCTAACTTTAGCCCCAACCCTAACCCTAGCCCTAAGGCTACTTTCACACTTGCGTTGTTTGGCATTCCGTCGCAATCCGTCGTTTTGGACAAGAAACGGATCCTGCAAATGTGCCCGCAGGATGCGTTTTTTGCCCATAGTATTGCCGACGGATCGTGACGGATGGCCACACGTCGCGTCCGTCGTGCACTGGATCAGTTGTGTTTTGGCGGAGCGTCGGCACAAAAAAAGTTCAATGAAACGTTTTTTTGTACGTCGCATCCGCCATTTCTGACCGCGCATGCGTGGCCGTAACTCCGCCCCCTCCTCCCCAGGACATAGATTGGGCAGCGGATGCGTTGAAAAACTACAGCTGCTGCCCACGTTGTGCACAATTTTCACAACGTGCGTCGGTATGTCGGGCCGACGCATTGCGACGGCCCCGTACCGACGTAAGTGTGAAAGAAGCCTAACCCTAAATTTAGCCCCAACCCTAACCCTAAATTTAGCCCCAACCCTAACCCTAAATTTAGCCCCAACCCTACCCCTAACCTAACCCTACCCCTAACCCTAACCTAACCCTACCCCTAACCTAACCCTAGCCGTAACCCTACCCCTAACCCTAACCTAACCCTACCCCTAACCTAACCCTAGCCGTAACCCTACCCCTAACCTAACCCTAGCCCTAACCTTACCCCTACCCTAACCCTAACCCTACCCCTAACCCTACCCCTACCCCTAACCCTACCCCTAACCCTAACCCTACCCCTAACCCTAACCCTACCCCTAACCTAACCCTAGCCCTAACCCTAACCCTACCCCTACCCTACCCCTAACCCTACCCCTAACCCTAACCCTACCCCTAACCCTAACCCTAATTTTAGCCCTAACCGCTGTTCTCCTGCCGGCCGGCAGATGGAGACAGATGGCGGGCGCACTGGGCATGCGTCCGCCATGTTCTTCTGCCGGCGGCCAGGAGGAGCAGCAAGAGGATCCAGGGACCTAGGTGAGTATGCTAGGGTCCCCGAATCCCCCTATTTCTCTGTCCTCTGATGTGCGATCACATCAGAGGACAGAGAATTACACTTTACTTTTTTTTTTTTTTTTGCGGTCGCCGGTAAACAGTTAATTACCGGCGATCGCAAAACAGGGGTCGCTAAAACCGACCCCCGATCATGCTCTTTGGGGTCTCGGCTACACCAGGCAGCCGAGACCCCAAAGATTCTCCCGGTGCCGGCCGGCGGGCGCACTGTGCATGCGCCCGCCATTTTGAAGATGGCGGCGCCCACCGGGAGACACGAGGAGCATCGGGGGAGCTAGGTGAGTATTGGGGGGCCACCTGGGACCCCTTTTCTCTGTCCTCCGATGTGCGATCACATCGGAGGACAGAGAAATTAAAAAGAGATCGCTTTTTTTTTTTTTTTTTTTTTTTTGCGATCGCCGGTAAACGGTTAATTACCGGCGATCGCAAATGCGGGGAGGGTTAAAAACCCCCCGAATCATGTTCTCTGGGGTCTCGGCTACCCTCGGCAGCCGAGACCCCGGGGAAAATCAGCCTGTGGGGGGCGCTATACACTTTTTCCACAGCGCCGTTAATTAACGGCGCTGTGGTTTAAGTACCCTTAGCGGCCGCCGTTAAAAGGCGTATCGGCGGTCGCTAAGGGGTTAAAGTGTAATATTAATGGGGTATTCTCAAATGATTATTTAAGTTAGACAGCATGAATATTAGCAAGTTTGCAACTGACTTGCTTTTTCAATCTGTTCTCATTCTTATGCAATAAGAGCTTTTTTCATAGTGTACAGCTTTTTTCATGTCCCGAAGCTTCTGCAGCTCCCCCATTGCCACATTCTGCTGCTCCTGAATCCGCGCCATAGTTTCTATCAGCCTTTCAATTCCGGCTTCTAGATCCTCCTTGTTCACACTGCCGGCAGCTGTGGGTCAAAAAACATAACATTAATAACACAGTAGTCTCCCGATAGTGGGCTGTGATCACATCCCCATAATAGCGTTTAGGATGAATGAAACATCTGAGGCGGCGGAAGGCTCTGAAACTGCCCTTGCTGTCCAGGGTTACATAGAGAGATGCAGTGAGTGACAATATTAAGTGTGTTTGAAAAACTTTTTTCGTCTGGGGACATATTCTCCGAAGGAGAGAAGCCCGGAAGTGACTCAGGAGGCCAGTACTGCGCGGACTGGGATGCCTCGTGGTGGCGGCGCTGTGTCTTTGCCTCTTTGAATGAAAAAAAAGGGGCTGTCAGCATACATGGCAACAGTGACTGCGGGGGGGGGAGGGGTGAAGAGGGGACCTGCAACCAAATCAAAATCACATTATTGTGGGAACCTACTAGGATGTTGAGGCACTTCGGGTTCGGAATCAGTGTTCAATGCCTCGGGCTGTCGGCAGCGGCGCTGTTTCTTTGCCTCTGTAAAGGAAAAAAAAAAAGTTCTGTCAGCATAAATGGCAACAGTGACTGCGGGGGGAGGGGTGAAGAGGGGACCTGCAACCAAATCAAAATCACATTATTGTGGGAACCTACTAGGATGTTGAGGCACTTCGGGTTCGGAATCAGAGTTCAATGCCTCGGGCCGTCGGCAGCGGCGCTGTTTCTTTGCCTCTGTAAAGGAAAAAAAAAAAAGTTCTGTCAGCATAAATGGCAACAGTGACTGCGGGGGGGGGGGGGGGGTGAAGAGGGGACCTGCAACCAAATCAAAATCACATTATTGTGGGAACCTACTAGGATTTTGAGGCGTTGACCCGGAGGGCACAGCTATATCAGAGGCGGTGTGGGATGCCTCGTGGTGGCGGCGCTGTGTCTTTGCCTCTGTGAAGGAAAAAAAAAGGTCTGTCAGCATATATGGCAACACTGGCTGCGGGGGGGTGAAGAGGGGACCTGCAACCAAATCAAAATCACATTATTGTGGGAACCTACTAGGATTTTGAGGCGTTGACCCAGAGGGCACAGCTATATCAGAGGCGGTGTGGGATGCCTCGTGGTGGCGGCGCTGTGTCTTTGCCTCTGTGAAGGAAAAAAAAAGGTCTGTCAGCATATATGGCAACACTGGCTGCGGGGGGGGGTGAAGAGGGGACCTGCAACCAAATAAAAATCACATTATTGTGCTCTGCACCGTTCATACTGCGCCATAGCTGTGCCACATAGTGCTCTGCACCGTTCATGCTGCGCCATAGCTGTGCCACATAGTGCTCTGCACCGTTCATACTGCCCCATAACTGTGCGACATAGTACTCTGCACCGTTCATGCTGCGCCATAGCTGTGCCACATAGTGCTCTGCACCGTTCATGCTGCGCCATAGCTGTGCCACATAGTGCTCTGCACCGTTCATGCTGCGCCATAGCTGTGCCACATAGTGCTCTGCACCGTTCATGCTGCCCCATAACTGTGCCACATAGTGCTCTGCACCGTTCATACTGCCCCATAGCTGTGCCACATAGTGCTCTGCACCGTTCATGCTGCGCCATAGCTGTGCCACATAGTGCTCTGCACCGTTCATACTGCCCCATAGCTGTGCCACATAGTGCTCTGCACCGTTCATGCTGCCCCATAGCTGTGCCACATAGTGCTCTGCACCGTTCATGCTGCCCCATAGCTGTGCCACATAGTGCTCTGCACCGTTCATACTGCCCCATAGCTGTGCCACATAGTGCTCTGCACCGTTCATGCTGCGCCATAGCTGTGCCACATAGTGCTCTGCACCGTTCATGCTGCGCCATAGCTGTGCCACATAGTGCTCTGCACCATTCATGCTGCGCCATATCTGTGCCACATAGTGCTCTGCACCATTCATGCTGCCCCATAGCTGTGCCACATAGTGCTCTGCACCGTTCATACTGCCCCATAGCTGTGCCACATAGTGCTCTGCACCGTTCATGCTGCGCCATATCTGTGCCACATAGTGCTCTGCACCATTCATGCTGCCCCATAGCTGTGCCACATAGTGCTCTGCACCGTTCATACTGCCCCATAGCTGTGCCACATAGTGCTCTGCACCGTTCATGCTGCGCCATAGCTGTGCCACATAGTGCTCTGCACCGTTCATGCTGCGCCATAGCTGTGCCACATAGTGCTCTGCACCGTTCATACTGCCCCATAGCTGTGCCACATAGTGCTCTGCACCGTTCATGCTGCGCCATAGCTGTGCCACATAGTGCTCTGCACCGTTCATGCTGCGCCATAGCTGTGCCACATAGTGCTCTGCACCGTTCATGCTGCCCCATAGCTGTGCCACATAGTGCTCTGCACCGTTCATACTGCGCCATAGCTGTGCGACATAGTGCTCTGCACCATTCATGCTGCGCCATAGCTGTGCCACATAGTGCTCTGCACCGTTCATGCTGCGCCATAGCTGTGCCACATAGTGCTCTGCACCGTTCATACTGCCCCATAGCTGTGCCACATAGTGCTCTGCACCGTTCATACTGCCCCATAGCTGTGCCACATAGTGCTCTGCACCGTTCATACTGCGCCATAGCTGTGCCACATAGTGCTCTGCACCGTTCATGCTGCGCCATAGCTGTGCCACATAGTGCTCTGCACCGTTCATACTGCCCCATAGCTGTGCCACATAGTGCTCTGCACCGTTCATACTGCCCCATAGCTGTGCCACATAGTGCTCTGCACCGTTCATACTGCCCCATAGCTGTGCCACATAGTGCTCTGCACCGTTCATGCTGCGCCATAGCTGTGCCACATAGTGCTCTGCACCGTTCATGCTGCGCCATAGCTGTGCCACATAGTGCTCTGCATCGTTCATACTGCCCCATAGCTGTGCCACATAGTGCTCTGCACCGTTCATACTGCGCCATAGCTGTGCCACATAGTGCTCTGCACCGTTCATACTGCCCCATAGCTGTGCCACATAGTGCTCTGCACCGTTCATACTGCGCCATAGCTGTGCCACAGAGTGCTCTGCACCGTTCATACTGCCCCATAGCTGTGCCACATACACACCACATACACACCCAATTAACCCTTCGGCGTGCAATACTTTTGGGTACCTGCGTACTCACCTCTGCGGATCTCGCGGTACCAGCCATTGCCAGCAGCAGCACATCATCCACCACCAGCGGGAGCTCACAGCACGGGACGTCACGTAAGTTAACAATCATTGATTGCAGTTTTTTAACTGCATACGGGACATAAGAGGGTAGCGGAAATATTTGAAGACATTACAGGCGCAGTAATGACCAGGTGGCCTACCACACCTCCACCATCTGTTGCGACCAGGCGCCCTCGCACCCCTGTGAAGTGTGATCTCAATTTTCAGTTTCAGTATATTGTTAGCTTTGATCTGCAGCACTCTACATGTGTTTTTATACATTTCGTTTCTTTACTTTATGTGTAGAGAGACAGCGTCGGCAACAGGTACCTGCCATTGCCAGCAGCACCACAGCATCCACCACCAGCGGGAGCCCACAGTCCGTGACGTCACGTAAGTTAACAATCATTGATTACAGTTTTTCAACTGCATACGGGACATAAGAGGGTAGCGGAAATATTTGAATACATTACAGACGCAGTAATGACCAGGCGGCCTACCACACCTCCACCATCTGTCGCGACCAGGCGCCCTCGCACCCCTACACCCCCCTCAACACCTCCCTTCCGCCACTCATCTTCCTCCCCCGGGCCGGCGGCTTTCTACCCAGAAGCGACCATACGTAAGTGACCAAAACAGCGAGCGCTTCCCAACGGCATGTTCCATAGTTAACCAGATCTGTTATTATTTCCTTTTAGCTGCTGCAGCAGTGGCCAGATCTCTGGGATGGCAAATAAGCAGCTCTGGTTCTGGCAATGAAGAACCGGCGTCCCTTCTGCGTAAGTATCAAGACAATACGAGTGGTTATCGGCGGGATGTCACAATTGACAACAACTAAAACTTTAAAATTTAAAAAAAAAAACATCGCCCTGTGGGCCCGGACCAAATTGAAATTTACAACACACTCAATTAGGTCCTACCCCAGAGGTCGAGATGTATTTTCAGCGGAATCACCGTCTGTTCTCCAACCTCTTCTATCCACAGAACCGCCCACCGTGAGAGAGCTCCTGGCAAGACAACTGCGCCTGGAGCGGACAGCAGCGCTCCTTCAGCAGACAACAGCGCTCCTCCAGGCTCAAGTAGAGCAGCAGGGCCTCACGCTGCGACACCTGTTGGGCCGTGGAAGGAGATAATTTTTTTTTTTTTTTTGTTATGTAATATTTTGTTTGTAAACCGTTTAATACAAAAAAATTGTTCCAAAAAAAAAAAAATCATCGCATTATTTAATGTTTATGGAGCTATAAGGGTTTACAACACCATTTTTTTGGCATCTCATCTCATTTTAAGTCGTCATTTAGAGGGGTTTATATGATTGAAAATACGCATCTGTGTGGGTAAACCATTGTTTGGGTGCATGGCAGAGCTTGGAATGGAAGGAAGTCACCATTTGACTTTGGAATGGAATATAGACCTATCGCTATAACGTACTATCCCGTCAATGGGTATTAATTAGTCACAGGACACCTTGACGGCATAGGACGTCATATGGGATTAAGGAGTTAACCACTTTATCTAAAATGAACAACCAAGAATAACGGGAGTAATAAATACAATTTAATTTTATTACACAAAAGACAGTTACCTACTCGAAAAATTACATTGTGGACACGAAAGCATAACATACATATTGTTGAGTTAACACAAAACAAAAAAGAAAAATTTGTTTATACGGCGTGATCCTGCCAGGGTACAGCTCCAGAACCATTAAAGTACAGACAGTATTTTTCTCGACAGTCCCTTGCATCGTCTGCCTGTCTGCCAGATCCCAGTGCTTGAAGAGCTGCTAAATGTTCTGGTTGTGTACGCCATTCCCCGGGCACAATATCTCCGGTTCTTGGGTCCACTGCATCAATAAATGAAGGAGGAGAATAGGAGCTGGTATCATGACGTCTCAGGAAATTATGGAGCACACAGCATGCCAAAACCACAAAGTCTATAGACGGCAGCTTCAAGTTGATAGCTGTGTGGAACACTCTAAACCGATTCGCCATAATCCCAAAGGCATTTTCAACCACACGACGGGCCCTAGACAACCGGTAATTATAGATTCTGTGCTCCGCTGTGAGTGTTCGCTGCGCAAATGGCTTCAGCAGATGTGGATGAAGAGGGAAAGCTTCATCTGCGATGAAAACAAAATTGAGGTTTGCTTTTGTGTCTTCATTTTGTGGCAACTGCAGTTTATTGTTCCTCAAGCTTTCCCCAAATGAAGTGTGTTCAAAAACACCACCGTCGGAGACTCGGCCATTCATGCCAACATCCACATCCACGAACTCATAGTTCGCATTGACAAGGGCCATGAGGATCACACTGAAATATCCTTTATAGTTGAAAAAAAAGAATCCAGAGTTGGCTGGTTGCGTGATGCGCACATGCTTTCCATCTAATGCGCCACCGCAGTTTGGAAACTGCCACACCTGATCAAAATCGGAAGCAATCCTCTTCCAGTCATCCGCCGTCTTGGGAAACTGCAAGATGAGAAGGAAACATGTACAAATTAGGTCAAATATATTGTTGTGCACATGCACTCTCATGTGGACATCCTAGAGTGATTGACGCGCAGTATGGAGTAGTAAAACAAAATCAACAATCCTGAGTATGCAGGCAGCCATTTTATCAGACGGCTTCACTGACTGAGAGGGGGTGCTAAACAATATATCGAAATAATATAACCTATAAAATAACGTTGGGAGCAGCAAATAAAAGAAGGGTGGCGCAGGATTGGAGCAGCACATGTCAGAATGGAGCCGCAAAATGGGAGCAGCACATGTCAGAATGGAGGCGCAGGATGGCGCAGGATCGCAGCAGCACATGTCAGAATGGGGGCGCAGGATGGGAGCAGCACATGATAGGATGGAGAACATATACCAATAGAAATGCTCGCCACCAGGGCGTAGAACGGGTTCAATAGCTAGTATAATATATCGACATAACACAGCAGCCCAAAAAAAATAGTAGTACCTCCATATAATGCCTTAAGCTCTGCACAATGGCGTCGCATGTCTCCGGAATCACAACGCTCAGTAAAGGTCTGGAAACAGCTGCGGAAAACTGCAAATCCTGAAGAGACCTTCCTGTAGCCAGGAACCACAGTGTCACCGCCAACCTTTCATCCACGGGCACGGCTGCACGCATCGGCATATCACGCCTTTGTATGAGTGGCGTAACAGCAGAAAGTATAATTTTGAAGGATTCCTCTGACATCCTAAGGTAGTTTCGGAAATCATGAGGGTTATTATCACGTAACTCTCTTATGAGACCCATGTGTGACAATGTGGATCTTTTCTGCAGCCAGCTCCGGGTCCACATGCGACGTTTTCGTTTAGGACGTCTCTCCTCTTGGAGACGTGCTGCCTCAAACACCAGGGCAGCAGCAACGACAGACCTCTCACCGGAAGTGAGCATACTTCCTAAAAAGAAAACAAACGTACAATAAATACACGTGCTTACAAAACAATGTTTTGACCATTGATCTAATAACTATATATGTTGCTACTGGCATAAACGGGGCAGTCCACCATGCTACAGCTCGATCTGTGAAACGATTAATTGGGCCACGCTACAGCTGTGTACCTGAGGCTCTCTGGCCTACCCTACTCTCCATAAGGAACAATCGACCACGCTCCAGCGTTTATCCCTGTTGAAGCGCAACATCTGCTACGCTGTAGCGTTATACATAAAAGTCTGTAGTTATAGTAGTTATAAAAGTCCAGGGAATCCAGTGAATTTAGGAGTTCTGTTTCCAGCACGTGCTCCAGAGAGAAAAGAGTACAGCGCTCGACAGCTCCGGTTTTATCAGCCGGGAACAATAGTCCTTTGTCTGTCGAATGAGCGCACAGTATCACCCAATCAGCACACAGGAGGTGGAGAATTTGGCGCTCCTACGTAGCCAGCTCCTCCACCCATTACATCGTATACAATATCGTGCACACCTTTGTTACATCATGCGATCATGCCGCCACAGCGGGACACTAGACGACGAAAGAAAGTTTCAAACGATCTGCTACGACGTACGATTCTCAGCGGGGTCCCTGATCACAGGAGCGTGTCAGACACTACGAGATCGTAACAATATCGCTCGAACGTCACGAATCGTGCCGTCGTAGCGATCAAAATTGCACTCTGTGACGGTACCCTTAGAAACTTGGCCCACAGTACCTAGCCTGTGCACAGTATTTGCATTCAAGGAAAGGAGCACTTGTCAGCATGATTGTTACACAGATTAAATTGATACTTTTAGTGAAGAAATTTGCTTTGTGGTTCATTTTTAATCCCTTAACCCCTGGAGCTTTTTTCGGTTTTGCGTTTTCGTTTTTCGCTCCCCTTCTTCCCAGAGGCATAACTTTTTTATTTTTCCGTCAATATGGCCACATGAGGGCTTATTTTTTGTGCAACGAGTTGAACGTTTGAGCAACACTATTTGTTTTACCATATTCTGTACTAGAAAACGGGAAAAAATTTCCAAGTGCAGTGAAATTAAAAAAAAAAGTGCAATCCCACACTTTTGTTTGGCTTTTTAACTAAGTTCACTAAATGCTAAAACTGACCTGGCACTGTGATTCTTCAGTACATTATGAGTTCATAGACACCAGACATGTCTAGGTTCTTTTTTTATCTAAGAGGTGGAAAAAAATTCCAAACTTTGTTAAAAAAAAGTGACATTTTCCAATACCTGTAGCATCTCCATTTTTCATGATCTTTGGTTGGGTGAGGGGTTATTTTTTGCGTTATGAGCTGTTTTTAGTGATACCAATTTGGTGCAGATACACTCTTTTGATTGCCCGTTATTGAATTTTAATGCAATGTTGCAGTGTCCAAAAAAAACATAATTCTGCTGTTTTGACTTTTTTGTCACTGCACCATTTAGCGATCAGGTTAATCCTTTCTATTTATTGATAGATCGGGAGATTCTGAACACAGCAATACCAAATATGTGTATGTTTGCTTTTATTTTTATTGTTTTATTTTGAATGAGGCAAAAGGGGGGGTGATTTGAACTTTATTATATATATTTTTTTTTTATATTTTTAAAAACATTTTCTTTTTACTTTTGGCATGCTTCAACAGTCTCTATGGGAGACTAGAAGCTGCCACAACCCAATCGGCTCTGCTACATAGAGGTGATGATCAGATTGCTTCTATATAGCAGATTTACCCACTTGCTATGAGCGCCGACCATTGGGTGGCACTCACAGCAAGCCGGCACTGATAACCATAGAGGTCTCAGGAGACCTTCGGTTGTCATGCCAACACACCGGTGACCCGCGATCACGTGATGGGGTCACCGGTGGGCATATTTCCAGGCGCGATTGCTGAAAGCGCTTGTTAAATGCCTCTATCAGCATTTGACAGTGGCATTTAATGGGTTAATAGCCACAGGTGGATGGCGATTCCACCCGCAGCTACTGCTGGCACCAAGTCAGCTGTTAAAAACTGCTGACGTGTCCTGGGAAAGATGTGGGCTCACAGCCAGAGTTCACATCAAAGGGAGAGAGTCCGACATCGGCGTAAATGTATGCCCGATGTCGGAAAGGGGTTAATCACCATTTGATGTTTTATACTACTTAGATTTTGGTGCACAATGCACTGGATCTTCTTCTTATCTGAATACCTGTCCCTCCACCTGCCTGTAGCCTTTGAATGACCTACCTCCTCTGTTTGAAATCTCAGCAGTGACCTGTCATTCAAAGGAGGAAGGCAAATGGGCTGAGGAGTCACAAACAGGGAGGAGGAAAGAAATATATCTTGGTACCGTGTTAGCCAGTAGATAGAAAAATATTTAGAATTGAGAGTCCTCAGTGGTTGATACCTTTTAATGGCCAACTGAAAAGATGGTAACAAATTGCAAGCTTTCGAGACTACATATGTCTCTTTATCAGGCAAAGACTAAAACAAATTCTGAAGAATCACATATTTACGCACAACGTAGTATAGAAAAAAAAAGGGAAAAAAAACATGGATAAGCCAGGTGACATGAAGCAGAATTACCATGGGTGATAAACAGTTACGTCCATAAATATTGGGCCAATTCTTAGATAAGGATTGTTTTATTGTCCTGTGATTATGGTCTCTGTTGTAGTGACCCTTCATGGTCTGAGGGGCAAGGGCAAGGGCAAGTTCCTTAGGGATTCAAGCTTGAGGAGGATAATTTGCATATTCCAGGTGCCTTCTGGGAAAAGCGAAGAGTCTCCCTCAGCAAGAAGATCGTTGGGTACAGCCGGGACCAGCTGCTTGGAAAGTATCACCAAACCAGGGATTCAAGCTTGAGGAGGATAATTTGCATATTCCAGGTGCCTTCTGGGAAAAGCGAAGAGTCTCCCTCAGCAAGAAGATCGTTGGGTACAGCCGGGACCAGCTGCTTGGAAAGTATCACCAAACCAGGGATTCAAGCTTGAGGAGGATAATTTGCATATTCCAGGTGCCTTCTGGGAAAAGCGAAGAGTCTACCTCAGCAAGAAGATCGTTGGGTACAGCCAGGAGCAGCTGCTTGGAAAGCATCACCAAACCAGGGATTCAAGCTTGAGGAGGATAATTTGCATATTCCAGGTGCCTTCTGGGAAAAGTGAAGAGTCTCCCTCAGCAAGAAGATCGTTGGGTACAGCCGGGACCAGCTGCTTGGAAAGCATCACCAAACCAGGGATTCAAGCTTGAGGAGGATAATTTGCATATTCCAGGTGCCTTCTGGGAAAAGCGAAGAGTCTCCCTCAGCAAGAAGATCGTTGGGTACAGCCGGGACCAGCTGCTTGGAACGCATCACCAAACCGTGCGCCTGTAGGACATTATTGCAAGAAAGCTTGGCTGAGTAGATTACACAAGAAGGA
The DNA here is from genome assembly GCF_032444005.1 of Ranitomeya imitator. Taxonomy (NCBI): domain Eukaryota; kingdom Metazoa; phylum Chordata; class Amphibia; order Anura; family Dendrobatidae; genus Ranitomeya; species Ranitomeya imitator. The sequence continues at coordinate 361,137,112 of NC_091282.1, read as the reverse complement.
AAACACACAGCAAGTCAGCAGGATCTAGGAGCAACATGGCAGATGTGGCAACCTACATGGTGAGCTGCAGCATGTGCTACATATTCACAGATCGACCAGAAGAAGAATCCAATTTCACCTGTCAGAAGTGTAGACTAGTGGCCCTTTTAGAAGAAAAGGTGCGGGGTCTGGAAGAAAGAATAGCAAATTTGAAACTCATCAAAGAGAATGAACTTCTGATACATGTTGGCACCAATGACACGGCAAGGAAGGAACTACAGACAATCTGCAAGGACTTTGAAGAGTTGGGGAAGAAAGTAAAGGAACTGGATGCACAGGTAGTTTTTTCTTCTATCCTTCCAGTAGACGGGCATGGCACCAGGAGATGGAACAGGATCCTTGATGCAAACAACTGGCTAAGACGATGGTGCAGTCAACAAGGATTCAGATTCCTGGACCACGGTGTGAATTACTTGTACGATGGACTCCTCGCCAGAGACGGACCACACCTCAACAAACCTGGGAAACACACATTCGCCAGAAGACTCGCTACACTCATCAGGAGGGCGTTAAACTAGAAGAAGAGGGGACCGGAAGAAAAACATTAGACTCGAACAAAGAAGACCCAGGAAAACATACTCAGAAGGGAGGTAAGAACATTTCTAAAACAATCCACAGCGAGGAGATTGGAACAAAACAAAATCCTCTAAACTGCATGCTCGCAAACGCCAGAAGCCTGACAAACAAGATGGAAGAACTAGAAGCAGAAATATCTACAGGGAACTTTGACATAGTGGGAATAACCGAGACATGGTTAGATGAAAGCTATTACTGGGCAGTTAACTTACAGGGTTACAGTCTGTTTAGAAAGGATCGTAAAAATCGGAGAGGAGGAGGGGTTTGTCTCTATGTAAAGTCTTGTCTAAAGTCCACTTTAAGGGAGGATATTAGCGAAGGGAATGAGGATGTCGAGTCCGTATGGGTAGAAATTCATGGAGGGAAAAATGGTAACAAAATTCTCATTAGGGTCTGTTACAAACCCCCAAATATAACAGAAATCATGGAAAGTCTACTTCTAAAGCAGATAGATGAAGCTGCAACCCATAATGAGGTCCTGGTTATGGGGGACTTTAACTACCCGGATATTAACTGGGAAACAGAAAGCTGTGAAACCCATAAAGGCAACAGGTTTCTGCTAATAACCAAGAAAAATTATCTTTCACAATTGGTGCAGAATCCAACCAGAGGAGCAGCACTTTTAGACCTAATACTATCTAATAGACCTGACAGAATAACAAATCTGCAGGTGGTCGGGCATCTAGGAAATAGCGACCACAATATTGTACAGTTTCACCTGTCTTTCACTAGGGGGACTTGTCAGGGAGTCACAAAAACACTGAACTTTAGGAAGGCAAAGTTTGACCAGCTTAGAGATGCCCTTAATCTGGTAGACTGGGACAATATCCTCAGAAATAAGAATACAGATAATAAATGGAAAATGTTTAAGAACATCCTAAATAGGCACTGTAAGCGGTTTATACCTTGTGGGAATAAAAGGACTAGAAATAGGAAAAACCCAATGTGGCTAAACAAAGAAGTAAGACAGGCAATTAACAGTAAAAAGAAAGCATTTGCACTACTAAAGCAGGATGGCACCATTGCAGCTCTAAAAAACTATAGGGAGAAAAATACTTTATCTAAAAAACTAATTAAAGCTGCCAAAAAGGAAACCGAGAAGCACATTGCTAAGGAGAGTAAAACTAATCCCAAACTGTTCTTCAACTATATCAATAGTAAAAGAATAAAAACTGAAAATGTAGGCCCCTTAAAAAATAGTGAGGAAAGAATGGTTGTAGATGACGAGGAAAAAGCTAACATATTAAACACCTTCTTCTCCACGGTATTCACGGTGGAAAATGAAATGCTAGGTGAAATCCCAAGAAACAATGAAAACCCTATATTAAGGGTCACCAATCTAACCCAAGAAGAGGTGCGAAACCGGCTAAATAAGATTAAAATAGATAAATCTCCGGGTCCGGATGGCATACACCCACGAGTACTAAGAGAACTAAGTAATGTAATAGATAAACCATTATTTCTTTTTTTTAGGGACTCTATAGCGACAGGGTCTGTTCCGCAGTACTGGCGCATAGCAAATGTGGTGCCAATATTCAAAAAGGGCTCTAAAAGCGAACCTGGAAATTATAGGCCAGTAAGTCTAACCTCTATTGTTGGTAAAATATTTGAAGGGTTTCTGAGGGATGTTATTCTGGATTATCTCAATGAGAATAACTGTTTAACTCCATATCAGCATGGGTTTATGAGAAATCGCTCCTGTCAAACCAATCTAATCAGTTTTTATGAAGAGGTAAGCTATAGACTGGACCACGGTGAGTCATTGGACGTGGTATATCTCGATTTTTCCAAAGCGTTTGATACCGTGCTGCACAAGAGGTTGGTACACAAAATGAGAATGCTTGGTCTGGGGGAAAATGTGTGTAAATGGGTTAGTAACTGGCTTAGTGATAGAAAGCAGAGGGTGGTTATAAATGGTATAGTCTCTAACTGGGTCGCTGTGACCAGTGGGGTACCGCAGGGGTCGGTATTGGGACCTGTTCTCTTCAACATATTCATTAATTATCTGGTAGAAGGTTTACACAGTAAAATATCAATATTTGCAGATGATACAAAACTATGTAAAGCAGTCAATACAAGAGAAGATAGTATTCTGCTACAGATGGATCTGGATAAGTTGGAAACTTGGGCTGAAAGGTGGCAGATGAGGTTTAACAATGATAAATGTAGGGTTATACACATGGGAAGAAGGAATCAATATCACCATTACACACTGAACGGGAAACCACTGGGAAATCTGACAGGGAGAAGAACTTGGGGATCCTAGTTAATGATAAACTTACCTGGAGCAGCCAGTGCCAGGCAGCAGCTGCCAAGGCAAACAGGATCATGGGGTGCATTAAAAGAGGTCTGGATACACATGATGAGAGCATTACACTGCCTCTGTACAAATCCCTAGTTAGACCGCACATGGAGTACTGTGTCCAGTTTTGGGCACCAGTGCTCAGGAAGGATATAATGGAACTAGAGAGAGTACAAAGGAGGGCAACAAAATTAATAAAGGGGATGGGAGAACTACAATACCCAGATAGATTAGCGAAATTAGGATTATTTAGTCTAGAAAAAAGATGACTGAGGGGCGATCTAATTACCATGTAAAAGGGGACAATACAAATATCTCGCTGAGGATCTGTTTATACCAAGGAAGGTGACGGGCACAAGGGGGCATTCTTTGCGTCTGGAGGAGAGAAGGTTTTTCCACCAACATAGAAGAGGATTCTTTACTGTTAGGGCGGTGAAAATCTGGAATTGCTTGCCTGAGGAGGTGGTGATGGCGATCTCAGTCGAGGGGTTCAAGAGAGGCCTGGATGTCTTCCTGGAGCAGAACAATATTGTATCATGCAATTATTAGGTTCTGTAGAAGGACGTAGATCAGGGGATTTATTATGATGGAATATAGGCTGAACTGGATGGACAAATGTCTTTTTTCGGCCTTACTAACTATGTTACTATGTTACTATGTTACTATGTAAAAAGACATAAATCCGTGTGACACATTCATTCCTGCATTTAGAGTGTCAAAGGTGGTCATCAGTTTATATTCCTAGATTCTTCTGTCTCTCTGGGATTTGAAATTCCCCTTTAGCACAAGTAATTTCATGTCCATAATGTTATGATTTTGGAGACAAAAATGTATTGCCACAGGTATGTCCATTCTTTTTTCTCTTATTGTATGGCGATGGGAGTTCATCCTTGTTCTCAGTTTCTGCCCTGTCTCCCCCACATACAGACCCCCAGTTGGACATTTAGTACATATAATTAGGTACACCACATTAGAAGTGTCATAGCTGAAAGTACCTGGTATCTTGTAGTCCTGATGTGAATTGGGGATCTTTATCTTGTCCGTGGTCATTATAAATGGAGAGGTTTTACATTTTTTCTGGTTGCAAGGAAAGGTTCCTGCAGCTTTTGGAGAGGACAGGGAGCTCTTGACAATGATGCTTCTTAGATTTGGGGGCTGCCTAAAACACAGTAGTGGGGGGTCTTTAAAAATGAATTGTAAGCTGGCATCTTTTTGCAGTAAAGGTTGTAATTTCCGTGCAGCTCCCCTTAGCACCTCCAGATTTGGATTGTAGGTAACCACTAGAGGTACCCGGTTGTTTTCTTCTTTAGCTTTGTAATGTAGCAGGTGATTCCTTGATATTCTGGTAGCTCTTGTGATCTGATTTTTAATTGTTCTTGATAGCTGGTCACTAGTGTTGAGCATCTGTATGGGCCTCTCGGGGGTCTGTTGGGCCTGCCGGGGGTCTGTGCGGCCTGCCGGGGGTCTGTACGGGCCTCTGAGGGGTCCGTGCTGCCTACTGGGGGTCTGTAAGGGTCTCTCTGGGGTCTGTTCGGCCTGTCTGGGGTCTGTACGGGCCACTCGGTGGGTCTGTGCGGCCTGCCGGGGGTCTGTGCAGGTGTGCAAGCATCGTCCGATGGGACTACAAGTCCCATTGGGCTATGCCTTCTACAATGGAAGTGATTGACACATTAGACAATGATGGGACAGTAGTAGTCCCATCATCTGGCTAATGTGTTGAATGTAAAAAAAAAAAATACTACATACAACATACTACATACATACAACATACATACTACATACATACGACATACATACTACATACATACAACATGCATACTACATACATACTACATGTATACATACATACTACATACATACTACATGTATACATACATACTACATACATACAACATGCAAACTACATACATACTACATACATACAACATACTGAATACATACAACATAGATACTACATACATACTACATACATGCAACATGCATATATACTACATACATACTACATACATACAACATAAATACTACATACATACATACAACATACTACATACATACAACATACATACTACATACATACTACATACATAATACGTACATATATACTACATACATACAACATACATACTACCTACAGTACAGACCAAAAGTTTGGACACACCTTCTCATTTAAAGATTTTTCTGTATTTTCACGACTATGAAAATTGTACATTCATACTGAAGGCATCAAAACTATGAATTAACACATGTGGAATTATATACTGAACAAAAAAGTGTGACGCAACTGAAATTATGTCTTATATTCTAGGTTCTTCAAAGTAGCCATCTTTTGCTTTGATGACTGCTTTGCACACTCTTGGCATTCTCTTGATGAGCTTCAAGAGGTAGTCACCGGGAATGGTCTTCCAACAATCTTGATGGCGTTCCCAGAGATGCTTAGCACTTGTTGGCCCTTTTGCCTTCACTCTGTGGTACAGCTAACCCCAAACCATCTCGATTGGGTTCAGGTCTGGTGACTGTGGAGGCCAGGTCATCTGGCGTAGCACCCCATCACTCTCCTTCTTGGTCAAATAGTCTTTACACAGCCTGGAGGTGTCCTGTTGAAAAATAAATGATGGTCCAACTTAACGCAAACCGAAAGAAATAGCATGCTGCTGCAAGATGCTGTGGTAGCCATGCTGGTTCAACATGCCTTCAATTTTGAATAAATCCCCAACAGTGTCACCAGCAAAGCACCCACACACCATCACAACTCCTCCTCCATGCTTCACGGTGGGAACCAGGCATGTAGAGTCCATCAGTTCACCTTTTCTGCGTCGCACAATGACACAGTGGTTGGAACCAAAGATCTCAAATTGGGACTCATAAGACCAAAGCACAGATTTCCAGTGTGAATGTACAATTTTCATAGTCATGAAAATACAGAAAAATCTTTAAATGAGAAGGTGTGTCCAAACTTTTGGTCTGTACTGTACATACTACATACATACTACATACAATACATTCATACATTACATACAATACATACATATAGACATACAGTGCATATAACATAGAGTACATACTCCTCATCACTTGTCATTTTGATCCCCGAAGCCAGTGTCATCTGTAAAAAAGATTAAAATAACAAACAACCAACATACTCCCTGATCCGCAGAAATCCACGAGTGTCCCACGACGATCTCCCATGGAGAACGGCAGCATCAGCTCATGCGACCGCTCTCTTGAGGCTCCAGGAATACAATGACGGGAGGAAGGTATCCTTCTGCACTGTATTCCTCCACCGCTTATAAAAAATAGTCCCTAGTCTCACTTTTGGCATTGCTGTGTGAGAAATTTTCCCACGCAGCAATTGCCATAAAGTGAGACTTTCAACTCTAGTAACCTCTCAGTGATGCACTGCAGGAGCCATTGTCTCCTGTCAGTGTGTCACTGAAGGTCCTATGGAGCAGTGACATCACCCGATGTCATTGTTCTATAGGGGAGATCATCGTGGGACAATCATTATTAATTGGACTACGGCGGACAGGTAGTATACGGTTTATTATTTTATGTTTTTTGGAGGCGCTGAAATATGGCAAGTATGGTTAAATTAAAAATATTAAAATACTTTTTTCCTAATGTGTGAGTGTTTTATTAAACCTTTACTAGTATTGGATTAATAATCTATAGGTGTCTTATTGACACATCTCCGTTATTAACCCAGCTTAATGTCACCTTACAATAGCAAGGTGACATTAACCCCTTATTACCTCATGTCCCACCGCTACACGGGAGTGAGAAGAGAGGGGCTAAGTGCTGGAATTGGCGCATCTCACAGATGCGCCATTCCTGGGGCGGCTGCGGACTGGTATTTGTAGCCGGGGGGGCCAATATCCAAGGCCCGTCTCTAGGCTATGAATATCAGCCCGCAGCTGTCTGTGTAGCCTTTCTGGCTATAAAATATAGGGGACCCCACGTCATTTTTTTTGGGGCCCCCATATTTTAATAGCCAGTAAAGGCTAGGCAGACAGCTGCGGGCTGTTATTCATATTAGGCTACAAATATTGGCCCCCGGCTATCCCCCTCTTTTGCAGAAAATTGCGTGGGAGCACACACCGTTTTTTTCCATTTTTTTTAATTAAATGTTCATTAAGGCCTCTTTCATACTTGCATTGGTATGGGTCCGTCTCTACGCGTCAGGCCGGCGTACCGACGCATGTTGCAAAATTTGTGCACGACGTGGGCAGCGGATGCAGTTTTTCAACGCATCCGCTGCCCATTCTGAAGTCCAGGGAGGAGGGTGCTTGTGTTCAGTGGACTGTCATCAACAAGCAAAAAGTCATGGATAACATTATCATGCACGTTTGTAACAGCCTTCAGGCATCTTGCGTTGAACAGCTTGCAGCCAGTCCTGGACCTGACTTGGATTTCTTCTTTGTACTTACTAAAGGCATCTCTCAACATGGCAGAAAATAGCATACTGAACAGTGTCAGGATGAGTACCCAGCCTTGTTGCCATTTGTAAATGGAAGGCCTCCTATTTGTCTCCATAATTCTGCACCTTTACCATCATACCATCATGAAGCTGTCCGATGATTGTGATGAATTTACTAGGGCAGCAAACTTTCCCATGTTTTAACAGACAGTCTATGCTGACTGTGTCAAAAGCCTTAGTTAAGTTGATAAACGTGACTGAAAGGTAACTGCTTTGCTCCTGGCACTTTTTCTGGATTTAACACTAGAAGTCCGGGGAGAGACTGTCCGAAACTGTAGTGATGAGGCTGATGGAACCATTCATGGACAAGGGCAGAACTGTAACCACGGACAATTTCTTTACATCATTGTCACTTGCACAACGACTGCTTAGCCGGAAAACCACTATCCTCGGCACAGTCAACAAGAGTCACCGGGAAATTCCTCAATCCGCTAGACAGATGGACCACACTGAATTCACCACTCAGGTATTTTCAACCACTGGTGCCACGCTGACAGTGTATGCACCCAAACGAAAGAAGGCCGTCTACATTCTCAGCAGCATGCACAGCATGGTTGAGACTGAGGATACCAACAAAAGGAAGCCAAACACGGTCACGCAATACAACCACACAAAGTGCGGTGTGAATGTAATGAACCAAATGGAACACGGAGATGGCCAGTCGCCAGGTTCTACAACATGATTGACATGGCAGTACTGAATGCTCATGTTCTTTATCAGGCATGCACTGGTTGAGCTTGCAAAAGAGTTAGGTGGCTCTCATGTGACTGAAAAGAAGGCACGCAAGGAGAAACTCCTTCGGCAACAACCTTCCACACCCAGCCCTGGCAAAAGGGCGAAGTGTCAGGTCAACCATCGATGCACGAACAATTGTGCAACTGAGAAATGTGTTGACTGTTACAAATACTCGTGTGGCAAATGTACCAGTGACATACCCAGGCAGTGCCAGGTATGTTCCGACAGTGCAGACAGACTGCTGAGTGAGTGCTGAAATGCTAGTCACACAAGAAGGACATGCCACTCACGCACACACACGCAGCCCCCCACTGCAGCCTATTGTAAATATGTGTGGAATTGTTTTATTCCTTGTATTTTTTTAATTATTTTTATAACAAAAATAAAAAGCATGGATACAAATAACAGTTGTTCTTTTGTATATTTTTCACACTGAAATTTCAGTCTTCTTGTGCGATTTTCACGCAATTTTTTTTCGCTAGTGTGCTTTAGGCCTTAGACACAAATGCTTCTGGTCATTACTCACAGCTGTACCTTGCTCTAAAATTTCTAATTCTCTATTTAAAATATATAAAAAATGATTCATTGTTTCAGCGCTATTTGGCTCAAATAAAAATAAACTAAATACAATAAGTATAGTCTTTATATTATCAAATACAATAAACTGAATAGAACTAACTAGAAACTAAATGGCTAAACTCAATGGAAAACAACAACCTCCTGTGGTGAGACAGTAGTGGCCTTAATTACAGAACAAAAGACTGTGATTAGAGGATGTTAGCTAAAATCCTTTAGGTCATTCGACCCGTCTCTGGGCTCCAAAGGTAGAAGAAGGGTTGAGCGACTTTTACTTTTTTAGGATCGAGTCGGGTTACGCGAAACCCGACTATCTCAAAAGTCGAGTTGAGTGAAATTGGCCAATTATCGCGAAAAGTCGGGGATCAACCGAAACACGAAACCCAATGCAAGTCAATGGGGAAGCATAGTCGGCAGTGAGTGGAGGCCAGGAAAACACCTACAGTGTCCATTTTAATGGCAAAACCATCCATTCTTGTTACTGAAGCTTGTCAATCTTAATTTACCTTATAATAATAGTTAGGCATTGGAAATTGGGGGTCATTTGGCTAAAGTTGTGGGGGGTATGGCTGGTTCAAGTATTTAGTGGGCCCAGGAAACGTGGGCCCTGTGCCAGTGACATCGCCAACGAGTATTCCCCCCCACCTGATGAAGGAACCTGCACTTTCATCTGCACCTTCCTCTTTGTCCCCGTGTAAGGTGGTATAGTATGCGGGAAGGGGAACCTGAATTTCAGCAGGGTCAGATTCTGGCTGTGTAGCGTGCAAGGGGAATGTAGTGGTCTGGGTCAATGTAACAGCAGAATCATCTAGCACTGGCTGGGCAATGGGAAGGATGGGTAGGAAACACAGATATAGGCCCAAATAATAAAGTGGGCTAAATGCATTTTAAAATTGGTAACAGGACTAACCAGGTGGCATTGCTTTGTTCAGTGGAGGACAACTGTAATGAGAGGCTGACACAGTGAGTAGGCCCAAATCAGTAAGTAGGCTAAATGCAGTTCAAAATTGGTAACAGTAGTAAACAGGCGGCACTGCTTTGTTCAGTGGAGGAGAACAACAAGGAGCGGCAGACACCGTTAGTAGGCCCCAACCAAACTAATAGGCCAAATGCAGTGTAATCTAAAAACTACTTAATGAAAGCCTGAAGATAGAAGCTCTGGAAAGGAAACCAGGAGAACACCTTGGAGCGGCAGACACCGTTAGTAGGCCTCAACCAAAGTAGTAGGCCAAATGCAGTTCAATATTAAAACTACTTAACGAAAGCCTGAAGATAGAAGCTCGGGAAAGTAAACCAGGAGAACACCTAGGAGCGGCAGACACCGTTAGTAGGCCCCAACCAAAGTAGTAGGCCAAATGCAATTCAATATTAAAACTACTTAACGAAAGCCTGAAGATTGAAGCTCAGGAAAGTAAACCAGGAGAACACCTAGGAGCGGCAGACACCGTTAGTAGGCCCCAACCAAACTAGTAGGCCAAATGCAGTTTAATATTTTAAAAAACATAGGATGAAAGCCTGAAGATTGAAGCTAATGAAAGAAAACCAGGAGAACACCAAGGAGCGGCAGACACCGTTAGTAGGCCCCAACCAAACTAGTAGTCCCAATGCAGTTTTCAAATTCCGATAGGCTGAAAACCTGGCAATTGAAGCTCAGCTTTTTTAAGAGGAGGACAGCTGTATTGAGTGGCGCGGACAGACACAGGTAGAAGGCCTTAAACCAAAAAGTTGGCTCAAAGCAGTTTAAAAAAGGTTACAGGGGTACACGGGCAGCATTGGTGTGGTCAGCGGAGGACAATTGGAAGCAGGGACTGCAGACAGACTTACTAGGCCTAAAATAAAAAAAGTAGGCTCTATGCACTTTTACATAGGTTCCATGGGTACACAGGCAGCATTGGTGTGGTCAGTGGAGGACAATTGGAAGGAGGGACCGCAGACAGACTTACTAGGCCTAAAATAAAAAAAAGTAGGCTCTATGCACTTTTAAGTAGGTTCCAGGGGTACACAGGCAGCATTGTTGTGGTCAGTGGAAGACAATTGGAAGGAGAGACCGCAGACAGACTTACTAGGCCTAAACTGAAAAAAAGTAGGCTCTATGCACTTTTCAATAGGTTCCAGGGGTACACAGGCAGCATTGGTGTGGTCAGTGGAGGACAATTGGAAGGAGGGACCACAGACAGACTTACTAGGCCTAAAATAAAAAAAAGTAGGCTCTATGCACTTTTAAATAGGTTCCAGGGGTACACAGGCAGCATTGGTGTAGTCAGTGGAGGACAATTGGAAGGAGGGACCGCAGACAGACTTACTAGGCCTAAAATAAAAAAGTAGGCTCTATGCACTTTTAAATGTGTTCCAGGGGTACACAGGCAGCATTGGTGTGGTCAGTGGAGGACATTTGGAAGGAGGGACCGCAGACAGACATACTAGGCCTAAAATAAAAAAGTAGGCTCTATGCACTTTTAAATAGGTTCCAGGGGTGCACAGGCAGCATTGGTGTAGTCAGTGGAGGACAATTGGAAGGAGGGACCGCAGACAGACTTACTAGGCCTAAAATAAAAAAAGTAGGCTCGATGCACTTTTACATAGGTTCCATGGGTACACAGGCAGCATTGCTGTGGTCAGTGGAGGACATTTGGAAGGAGGGACCGCAGACAGACATACTAGGCCTAAAATAAAAAAAGTAGGCTCTATGCACTTTTAAATAGGTTCCAGGGGTACACAGGCAGCATTGGTGTGGTCAGTGGAGGAAAATTGGAAGGAGGGACCGCAGACAGACTTACTAGGCCTAAAATAAAAAAAGTAGGCTCTATGCACTTTTAAATAGGTTGCAGGGGTACACAGGCAGCATTGGTGTGGTCAGTGGAGGACAATTGGAAGGAGTGTCTGACACAGTTAGTAGGCCAAAATAATAAATTGTGGTTAATGTCTGGCAAAAAAAAAAAAACAAATAAACAGGTGGCATACCTAGGTACAGGGGTGGGGCCCTCTGCTGACATGCAGATAGTGGTATTTGGCGCAAAGTATTAACTGGTGTAAATGTAGGACAGGGCCCCTGAATATTTTTACTAGCATCATATATGTCAACAAATTGGTATTGGCAGTGCCATTGAAGGATTTAACCGCATAGACTAAACAGTGGTGGAGCAGTGAGAGATAATTTTGCAAGTGGTAGAGCACTGTTTGAGCTTAGGGGGGAACACTCTCTTGTGGCCGGTGGTACTGGCCCAGGGCCCCTCATGTTACAACGGTGTGTCTGACGTTGGGTGCACACCACCACCGCCGGAGACACTTCATTGTACTATGTAATGTGCCAGTGCTGTCGCCCTAAAGTGGGCACACCCACCTCTTCAGACAAACGGCACTCTCACGGTTGCTTGCGCCAAGTGGTGACCACGGCCCCGTGGGGGGAGTCAGCCCATTTAAGGAGGTGTAAAAATGTCGTATGCTGGACATACAGCAGCAGCAAATGGAGAAATTTGAACAGTCAGTAAGACCAGTCCAAAAGCAAGACCTTTTTTACAGGAAAGCTAGGTGTCAGCTGGAAAAAGGTGGGGCAAAATAATTAGAAATCCATGATTGGTTCATTTTAATGAAGGTTAGATCATCAACATTTTGGGTAGCCAGACGACTCCTTTTTTCGGTCAGTCTTGAACCAGCAGCACTGAATACTCTTTCTGATAGCACACTAGCTGCTGGGCAAGCAAGCTCCTGCAATGCATATTCTGCCAATTCAGGCCAGGTGTCTATTTTGGATGCCCAGTAATCAAATGGGAATGACGGGTGAGGGAGAACATCGATAAGGGAGGAAAAATGGTTAGTAACCATACTGGACAAATGTTGTCTCCTGTCACTTTGAATTGATGCTGCAGTACCTGTCCTGCCTGCGGTCATTGCGAAATCACTCCACAACCTGGTCAGAAAACCCCTATGTCCAACGCCACTTCTGATTTGTGCACCTCTAACACCTCTGCCATGTTGCCCCTGCAGCTCGTGTGAGAACCATCACCGCCGCTGTGTGCTGGGAATGCCTGAATCAAATGGTCTACAAGAGTTGCTTGTTTGGTTTCCAATATTTGCTCAAGGTTCTCATGTGGCATGACATTTTGCAATTTCCCTTTATTGCGTGGATCCAAAAGGCAGGCCAACCAGTAATCGTCATCGGTCATCTTTTGTATAATGCTGGGGTCCCTTTTTAGGATACGCAAGGCATAATTCGCCATGTGGGCCAATGTTCCAGGTGTCAATTCACTGCTTGTGCTGTGTTGAGGAGCACTTTCTGGCAAATCAACGTCACTTGTCTCCCTCAAAAACCCTGAACCTGACCTTGCAACGCCACCAGTTTCTATTGCCCCCTGAGAAGCTTCCTCATCCAAAAAATATTCATCCCCATCATCCTCCTCGTCCTCCTCCTCTTCGCCGGCCACCTCGTCCAGTAGACTTCCCTGACCAGACAATGGCTGACTGTCATCAAGGCTTTCCTCGTCCTCGGCTGCAGACGCCTGCTCCTTTATGTGCGTCAAACTTTGCATCAGCAGACGCAATAGGGGGATGCTCATGCTTATGATGACAGATGGATCTGGATAAGTTGGAAACTTGGGCTGAAAGGTGGCAGATGAGGTTTAACAATGATAAATGTAAGGTTATACACATGGGAAGAAGGAATCAATATCACCATTACACACTGAATGGGAAACCACTGGGTAAATCTGACAGGGAGAAGGACTTGGGGATCCTAGTTAATGATAAACTTACCTGGAGCAGCCAGTGCCAGGCAGCAGCTGCCAAGGCAAACAGGATCATGGGGTGCATTAAAAGAGGTCTGGATACACATGATGAGAGCATTATACTGCCTCTGTACAAATCCCTAGTTAGACCGCACATGGAGTACTGTGTCCTGTTTTGGGCACCGGTGCTCAGGAAGGATATAATGGAACTAGAGAAAGTACAAAGGAGGGCAACAAAATTAATAAAGGGGATGGGAGAACTACAATACCCAGATAGATTAGCGAAATTAGGATTATTTAGTCTAGAAAAAAGACGACTGAGGGGCGATCTAATAACCATGTATAAGTATATAAGGGGACAATACAAATATCTCGCTGAGAATCTGTTTATACCAAAGAAGGTGACGGGTACAAGGGGGCATTCTTTGCGTCTGGAGGAGAGAAGGTTTTTTCACCAACATAGAAGAGGATTCTTTACTGTTAGGGCGGTGAGAATCTGGGATTGCTTGCCTGAGGAGGTGGTGATGGCGAACTCAGTCGAGGGGTTCAAGAGAGGCCTAGATGTCTTCCTGGAGCAAAACAATATTGTAACATACAATTATTAGGTTCTGTAGAAGGACGTAGATCTGGGGATTTATTATGATGGAATACAGGCTGAACTGGATGGACAAATGTCTTTTTTCGGCCTTACTAACTATGTTACTATGTTACTATGTTACTATGTATATTGTCTGCACTAACCAGGCGAGTGCATTCCTCAAAACACTGAAGGACTTGACACAGGTCTTGTAGCTTCGACCACTGCACACCTAACAACTCCATGTCTGCCATCCAACTGCCTGCCCGTGTATGTGTATCCTCCCACAAATACATAACAGCACGCCTCTGTTCGCACAACCTCTGAAGCATGTGCAGTGTGGAATTCCACCTTGTTGCAACGTCGATTATTAGGCGGTGCTGGGGAAGCTTCAAAGATCGCTGATGGTTCTGCATACGGCTGGAGTGTACGGGCGAACGGCGGATGTGCGAGCAAAGTCTGCGCACCTTCAGGAGCAGGTCGGGTAACCCCGGAAAACTTTTCAGGAAGCACTGCACCACCAGGTTCAAGGTGTGAGCCAGACAAGGAATGTTTTTCAGTTGTGAAAGGGCTATGGCAGCCATAAAATTCCTTCCGTCATCACTGACTACCTTGCCTGCCTCAAGATGTACACTGCCCAGCCATGACTGAGTTTCTTGCTGCAAGAACTCGGACAGAACTTCCGCGGTGTGTCTGTTGTCGCCCAAACATTTCATTTCCAACACAGCCTGCTGACGCTTGCCACTAGCTGTTCCATAAAGGGACACCTCATGTGCAACAGTGGCAGCTGCGGATGGAGTGGTCGTGCGACTGCGGTCTGTGGATGAGCTCTCGCTTCTGCTGGAGGACAAGGAGGAGGAGCGGGGGCGAATGCCTACAGCCAACTGTTTCCTAGACCGTGGGCTAGGCAGAACTGTCCCAATATGGCTGTCCCCTGTGGACCCTGCATCCACCACATTAACCCAGTGTGCCATGATGGACACGTAACGTCCCTGGCCATGCCTACTGGTCCATGCATCTGTTGTGAGGTACACCTTTCTACTGACAGATTGCCTGAGTGCATGGACAATGCTGTCTTTTACATGCTGGTGGAGGGCTGGGATGGCTTTTCTCGCAAAGAAGTGTTGACTGGGTAGGTCGTAGCATGGTACTGCGTAGTCCACCAGGGCTCTGAAAGCTTCGCTTTCAACTAACCGGTAGGGCATCATCTCTAACGAGATTAGTCTAGCAATGTGGGCGTTCAAACCCTGTGTACGCGGATGAGAGGATGAGTACCTCCTTTTCCTAACGAGAGTCTCTTGTAGAGTGAGCTGGACTGGAGAGCTGCGTATGGTGGAACTAGCAGGGGTGATGGTGGACATGGCAGACTGAGAGAGGGTTGGTGATGGTATTCTTGCAGTTGGTCTACATACAGAGTTTCCTACCACGAACCCGGTGATTCCCTGACTGCTTTGGCCTTGCGACGAAACCACCACATTTGCTGCAGGTGGTGTCATAAACGGTGGGCTTACAGTGAGGGAAGGAATGTAGCGTTGCTGACTAGCTTCATTGTGAGAGGGTGCAACAATGTTACGGGACGTTTGGTAGTTAGTCCAGGCTTGCAAGTGCATGGTGGTTAAGTGTCTACGCATGCAACTTGTATTTAGATTTTTCACATTCTGACCTCTGCTGAAGGTCCTTGAGCATTTCTTACAGATGACTTTGCACTGATCATTTGGATCTTGGTTAAAAAATTGCCAGACTGCACTCTTTCTACTATCGGATACCTTTGCAGGCATTGCACACTTAGCTACTTTAACTGGATGGCCACGCTGTCCTACAACTGTTTTTGGTTTTGACACACGTTTTTGGCCAGATACGTGCCTGCCAGATGAAAGCTGTTGCGATGTTGATGCCTGCTGTGGCTCCTCCTCCTCCGCTTCAGAGCTACTGCTGGCGGCACCCTGTTCCCCCAATGGCTGCCAATCGGGGTCAACAACTGAGTCATCTATCTCCTCCTCTTCTATGTCCTGTGCACCTTCCTTTGTGTCACCGTGTAAGCCGGTGCTATGGCTTTCGGGACGGGGCACCATAGTCTCATCAGGGTCAGATTCTGGCTCAGTACACTGCGAGGGCAATGTTGTGATCTGAGTCAATGGAACAGCATAATAATCTAGCTGTGGCTGTGCATCTGTGCACTCCATGTCCGATTCATCTTGTAATGGGCATGGCCTGTTAACAATTTCCCTTTCTAACCCAGGCACGGTATGTGTAAAGAGCTCCATGGAGTAACCTGTTGTGTCACCTGACGCATCCTTTTCTGTTGTTCTGGGTGAAGGACACAAGGAAGCGACTTGCTCCTGACTGGGAGCATCCACTGACGACGCGCTGCTTTTAAATTTTGCACTTTCCGAAGAGGAGGCGAAAGAGCTAGAGGCAGAGTCTGCAAGGAAAGCCAAAACTTGTTCCTGCTGCTCCGGCTTTAAAAGCGGTTTTCCTATTCCCAGAAAAGGGAACGTTCGAGGCCTTGTGTAGCCAGACGATGACGCTGGCTCAACAACTCGAGACTTAGGTGCTATATTGCTTTTCCCACGACCACCTGATGCTCCACCACCACTACCATCATTACCAGCTGGCAATGACCGCCCACGGCCATGACCTCTTCCACCAGACTTCCTCATTCTTGGAAAAATGTAACCAAACTAACAAACGTTATATGGTACTGTAAAACCAGTTAGAAGGTGCACGTAAACTTGTTGTGAGTTTAAATGTCCCTTTATAGGTGTGTGAGACTGCTGGGAAAATCAGGCCCACTGTATTACACTACACAGTTTGAGTGGCAGAAAGTGGATGACCGATGCCACAAACAGGACTGACGCAGATGCACTCAGTGGCAATATAAATCTCCCTTTTTTATTTGTGGGAGAATGCAGGAAAAAATCAGGCCCACTGTATTACACTACACAGTTTGAGTGGCAGAAAGTGGATGACAGATGCCACAAACAGGACTGACACAGATGCTCTCAGTGGCAATACAAATCTCCCTTTTTTATGTGTGGGAGAATGCAGGAAAAAATCAGGGCCACTGTATTACACTACACAGTTTGAGTGGCAGAAAGTGGATGACAGATGCCACAAACAGGACTGACGCAGATGCACTCAGTGGCAATACAAATCTCCCTTTTTTATGTGTGGGAGAATGCAGGAAAAAATCAGGGCCACTGTATTACACTACACAGTTTGAGTGGCAGAAAGTGGATGACAGATGCCACAAACAGGACTGACGCAGATACATTCAGTGGCAATATAAATCTCCCTTTTTTATGTGTGGCAGAATGCAGGAAAAAATCAGGGCCACTGTATTATACTACACAGTTTGAGTGGCAGAAAGTGGTTGGCAGATATATATAAAAAATACAAGGGCTGTAGTAGAATTTAAATCTCCCTACAATGATCAAAGGACAAGTATGGCAGCAATAAAAAGGACTGCTGCACACAAGAGTGTGGACAAAGAAACGAGAGAACTGTGCAGAAAAGAAGGAGCAACAGGATTTTTGCTTTGAAAAAAGCAGTTGGTTTGCACAGCGGCGTACAAACAGCAATGCAGCTATCAGTGAGCCTTATAAGCTACAGAGCTGATGCACAGAAATCTAGCCTCCACTGTCCCTGCAAAGAAAAGGTGGTGTTGGACAGTGGAAATTGCTACAGCACAAGCGGTTTGGGGGTTAATATTCCCTTCTTAACAATATCCCTGCTTCCGACGGAGCTACAGCAACCTCTCCCTATGCTCAGTTCGGCAGAAGTAAGATGGCGGTCAGTGTGCACGCCCCTTTATAGCCACTGTGATGCCGCAGAAAGCAAGCCAATCACTGTAATGTCCTTCTCTAAGATGGTGGGGACTGAGACCTATGTTATCACGCTGCCCACACTCTGCGTCCACCTTCATTGGCTGAGAAATGGCGCTGACTGCGTCATATGAAATGCCACTTTTGCGCGAAGATCGCCGACCGCGTGGCCGATCCCACACTGGGATCGGCTCGGGTTTCACGAAACCCGACTTTGCCGAAAGTCGGCGACTTATGAAATTGAACGATCCGTTTCGCTCAACCCTAGTAGAAATGTTAATTGACCCCTCTCTGGGACTTCTAGAGTTAAAGCACCGCAAAGACCCCATCTGCCATCCCATGTTCTTCACAGAAGCTGCACTGGCTTTTGGGTAATAGACCTTGCTCATGGTGCTTGAGAGGGTGGTTGAGCAAAAGGTGAGCCAGAATCTTCCCAGCAGTGGATAGAAAGGAGATGCCTTGATGGTTGTTGCAAGATTGGCGGTTGCCTTTTTGCTTGTAGATTTGGATTATGCTGGCATCCTTCAGCTGTTGTACCTGTTCCTTTTTCCATATGTACTGGAATAGTTTAGTCATCATTTCCATCAGGATAAGGCAGCCTGCTTGCTTTGTATACCACAGAAGGTATAGCATAGTTTCATGGCACTTTGCCACAGTAGAGTTGTTTTACTGCCTTCCTGACATCGTCTTTAGGCTAAGTGCACACGTTCAGGAATGTATGCAAAATTTTCCTGAACAAATGTGTTTTAACGCTTTTTTTAAGCGTTTTTTGTGACAAATAAAGTTGGTAAAAAAAAACTCTCATGAGGTCATTTCCTGATCTGACCCCTCTTCTCCATTTTGCTTTCTTGTTGGATTGAAGATGCCGCACGTACAGCAACAGTGGAGTCTTAACACAGAATACATGCACCTTTTGTTGCTTACACTACTGCTTCTGCTGCACCACCACAGTGAGCAGGTAATATAATGTCATTATATGTGCACATTTTGCAGATTTGGCTGCGGATACGCAGCTTTTTGTATGCTGGAGGATTAGCAGCAGTTTTCCATGTGTTGTACAGTACAATGTAAACCATGTTTTAAAGACTATATTCTCCCATAGGAGCACTCTCAGCGGAGGAGGAGGACACCAAAGCGAATGTGGGTGCATCCCATTGTGATGGAAATATATATATATATCATATAGATCTCACTTGCAGATATACTCCTATATAAATTATATATACTCATGTATAACCATATATCCACAGCTGATATATACACTATAATCAATTGCTTAAAATGGCTGACATAAACTGATATAAGCTAGACAGACTGTATGGGGATTTACAGCCCTAAAGCGGAACAGCACCAGATGTACTAAATGGTGATCAGATGTCTCAACTTTGTCCTAGATGCAGAATGATGCAGACAGCTACATTTTAGTTGCTTAATCAGCATTCATATGTGCATTAATCCGAATATTCCATATATATTTAGATAACCAAAAACAGAGGAGCTAGACAATATGATAATTAACTAACCACCACCTTTCTATATGCAATTATAAAACCATGTATGTACAATATATCATCAGTATTGGTGGAATGTTATTGTCACAATGGTGCACAGTGTCATTCTTGAGCGCTCAAAATACTCAGTCTTATTGGGAACGGCCGCAGCACACACAGGGATAGATTTATCCAAACCAAATTTCCATAACAAAATTATTCAGGAGCGGGCCAACAAGGGCCACTTCCATCTACTTTACCAGGATTTAATGCTGTAAGATATGGGAAAAAATGTATTGCAATCATTTTTTTTTTCTTTAATGCTTTTATCCAAAGATAAGATGTAACATTGGAATTTGTGTGGTAAACCTAATTATTTGTTTTTTTGTACAGTTATCCAGAGAAATTTGTGCAGTTTTGCAGGCTAAGCATTGAAGCTTTTGACCGCCTTCTTGTTTTTCTGGATCCGGATCTCAATTATGCTGACACGGTCATGCAAAGAGCCATCTCTGCAGAGGAAAGGCTGCTCATCACCTTGCGGTAACAATTTTTTTTTAATTTCGATAACACATACTGCCAGACACATTAACCCATAATGCTGCCAGACAGTGCCCCCATAATACTGCCACAGTGCCCAATAATACTGCCACAGTGCCCAATAATACTGCCAGACAGTGCCCCATAATACTGCCAGACAGTGCCCCCATAATGCTGCCAGACAGTGCCCCCATAATACTGCCACAGTGCCCAATAATACTGCCAGACAGTGCCCAATAATACTGTCAGACAGTGCCCCCATAATACTGCCACAGTGCCCAATAATACTGCCACAGTGCCCAATAATACTGCCAGACAGTGCCCCCATAATACTGCCAGTGCCCCCATAATGCTGCCAGACAGTGCACCCATAATACTGCCGCAGTGCCCAATAATACTGCCACAGTGCCCAATAATACTGCCAGACAGTGCCCCCATAATTCTGCCACAGTGGCCCATAATGCTGCCAGACAGTGCCCGCATAATACTGTCAGATATTGCCCCCATAATGCTGCCAGACAGTGCCCCCATAATGCTGCCACAGTGGCCCATAATGCTGCCAGACAGTGCCCCCATAATACTGCCAGACATTGCCCCCATAATGCTGCCAGACAGTGCCCCCATAATGCTGCCAGACAGTGCCCCCATAATACTGCCACAGTGCCCAATAATACTGCCAGACAGTGCCCCCATAATACTGCCAGACAGTGCCCCCATAATACTGCCACAGTTCCCAATAATACTGCCACAGTGCCCAATAATACTGCCAGACATTGCCCCCATAATACTGCCAGACAGTGCCCCCATAATGCTGCCAGACAGAGTGCCCATAATACTGCCACAGTGCCCAATAATACTGCCACAGTGCCCAATAATACTGCCAGACAGTGCCCCCATAATGCTGCCACAGTGGCCCATAATGCTGCCAGACAGTGCCCCCATAATACTGCCAGACATTGCCCCCATAATGCTGCCAGACAGTGCCCCCATAATTGTGCCAGACAGTGCCCCATAATACTGCCAGACAGTGCCCCCATAATGCTGCCAGACAGTGCCCCCATAGTAATGCCATTCTTACCTTGGCTTACATATCTTTTATTTAATTCGCTTTTCAAATTTTTTTTTGTTTCTTTACAGATTTTTGACCACAGGAGAGAGCTACATATCACTGCACCTCCAATTTAGGGTTGGTAAATCCACCATCTCTCAAATTGTGAGGTGCACATGTACCGTCATCTGGCAGAAGTTGCAGCCCATCGTGATGCCTTGCCCAATCGAGGAGACTTGGCTGCATGTCGCAGAAGGCTTTCAAACTGTGGCCAATTTGCCCAACTGCATAGGTGCTGTTGATGGCAAACATGTGAGAGTGCTGAAGCCACCACGATCAGGATTACGCTTCTTTAATTATAAGAAGTATCTTTCTGTGGTCCTGATGGCGATGTCTAATGCACGTTACAAATTTGTTGCCATCGACGTTGGTGCTTATGGCAGTACTGGGGACTATCGGGTGTTGCAATCATCACAGATTGGACTTCAAATTCTTCAAGCTGGTGGAACGCTCCCAGCCCCAAGACCTTTGCCGAGTGTCACACATCCAGTACCCTTTGTGATGGTATTGGATGAGGCATTTCCCTTAAAGACCAACCTGCAGGAATTTTTAATTATAGGCTGAGCTGTGCACGAAGGTATGTGGAATGCACCTTTGCGATCATGTGTAGTCAGTGGAGGATCTTTCACACTGCCATCCAGTTAGATCCGGAGATCGTTGACACTGTAATAAAGGCATGCTGTGTACTCCACAACTATGCTCGTGAATACAGCACAGAAGTAGTTGAGGAGTCACAGGTGTCGGAATTAATTGTAGTTGACAACTTGGGTCAAGGAATGCTATCCAACTTGGGTGTGCGTGTGCGAGAAATCTTCTCTGACTACTTCATGAGTCCTGAAGGTGCCGTGCACTGGCAATACTCCTGTGCCGGTGTTGAGCAGCCTGAACAGCAGAGACGATCTGATGCCTAACCCAAGCAATCTTGGCCCAGTGTTCTTTAACATTTGAAAAAAAAATTAATAAAAAATAACTTTGATTTAAATTTAAAATCTTGTCTCCAATAATTATTTGACTCTTTGTAACTGACACTTTTTCTGATCCCATTACCCACAGTTGACAATGTAAATAAGCATATACTTTTTGTTGTAATAAAAATGACCACACATTTTTCCGAAACACTTTATTTTTAATCAAAATTAAATATGTGCGAAACATATATACCAAATGTCTTAACCAGACTTAGATATTAAAACATAAGGACTGTGAAGAGCAGAACAAAAAAGATTACCTCAATGAACAAAAATTAAAAAAAAGAATTTGTGATAAATATTGACCTGTCCATTCAAGGACATTTTAGCTATAGTATGAAATCCTGTTTTTCCTGTCTGTGGAATTGCCTTTGTACTGTTTGTTGTGAAACTGCCGCCCACGAAACTGTTTTCTTTTCTTTTCTTTCTTTCCTGTTTTGTCTCTTTGTTTAAACATGCAAAACTTGTATAACCACTAAACCTGCTGAAACAACTATATAAAGAAGGGATAGCACCTTGAAGGCAGGCGTGCTTCAGAGACTTCCCAGTGATACACTATACAAGACATGTCTTGTGTATTATTTCTGGTGATTCCCCACTTCCAAAGGCTGCTCCGACTGAGTGTGATCCCAACATTTCCTGGCGCCTGAACAGGGACCCGAGGTCTGTGTATTCCTTCAAGAACACCGGCAGAATACGAACGAAAAGAGAATCTGGGATAATGGACGGCAGATGAACAAAAACCTGGCCAGGTAAGAGACACTGTTAGATCTCTTATATCTGCCCTGCACTGTCCGTAAGATTTTCTGTGTCGTGTTCTTTAGCGGGTAGTTCTAGTAGAGGAGGATACCTATAGCTCGGGTTCTTGAACTATTTAGGAATTGATCACCTCACGGAGTACGGCATTGAATGAGAGTGAATGTGAATAGAAGGTGTGTGGAAGTTGGGAATAGCCCTATAAGCCGCCCAGGGGGTTGAAACAGAAGAAGTGACTGTCCCACTGGGCAACGTGGTTGCGTCCTTTCGGGGAGACCTCCGCGCCTATGTTCAATCTCTGATCCTGTCTTTGACAAAAACCTGGTGACGGATAAGTGTATGATAGTATGAGCCCAGGACAGATAAATTAGCCTGGGACAAGAATACGTTGTGTGTGATAGTATAAGCCCAGGACAGATAAATTAGCCTGGGACAAGATACGTTGTATGTTCTTTTTCTTTTTCTGTCTGGTTGCATTTGTGTTGTTTGCTATAGGTGTAGGAATCAGGATTTTCTTACATCAACACAGTTTAAACATCCTAGCTCCTTAGGAAGAAGGTAACGAGGTATTCTCATACCCAAACGCCACCTAGGGCAAGAAAAAGACATCCTAGCTCCTTAGGAAGAAGGTAACGAGGTATTCTCATACCCAAACGCCACCTAGGGCAAGAAAGCTCAGGATAAGAAAATGGGGAATAAGCAAACAAAGTCGGAACCAGAAGAATTAGATATCTATACTATCATAAAGGAGAGAAGTGGTGAAGATGCCACTAAGGGGCTGAAAAAGATTTTTAGTAAGTTTGGAGTTACTAGGGCAGAAGCTTTTAGTAGAAAACTATGGGAAGGAATTCAGGAAAGGAAAAAAGGCATAATCAGAGACAAGAAATGGATAGATCAGATCCAAGCATTGATTGATGTCTCTAGGGTAGCAGAAAATGAGGGATGGACATATAATCAACAGAGTAAAAAGTGGTGTATTAGACCCACAGGCTGTGGAGAAAAACAAAATGTGGAATCTAAAAATACCCCACCCCCATACCTTAACCCACATGCCCCATCTTTTCTCCAAACACCACCTCAAAGTTTAGCCGGACCAGGAGGATGGGTATGTCCGCAGTGTGGACAACAAAATCCAGACTGGAGAAATGATTGCCTAGCCTGTGGTACACCTAGACATGGCGCTGTACTTGCCCCTGTTAGGGTAGTACCAAGACCTTTTAGGGAACCTGGTGCTGACGGAGTAATGGGAACTAGATATCACCAAACTCGACAATATTTCCCTTGGTCCCCCGCTGAAGGCATGTCTCTCTTGCATAACGCACCAGATCCCACCCAGTGTCCAGTTAGATTTGCACAATATATACAGCAAATTATGCAGACTCACGCTGGAGTTTGGGCAGATGGAGAAGAATTATGTTGAATGAAAATGACTCCTGGACTCTTCCAGGAGCTATTAGCGAATCTACAGGTACATAGGCCCCAAGCAGGAGATGGTGCCTTACAAACGATAGAATCAGGTACACAATTTGTAGATCACTTAATGGTTTTCATGAGGGAGAGACAGAGGCAGAGATGAACAACGGGAGTGGTGGCTCAGAAATCTTGACAATCAGTAGACGAATATTATCTAAGTGTTGAAAATAATTTCAGAGATGAAGGCATGGATCTAACCGCTCCAGGAATGATGAGGTTAGTTACAAAAACCTTTATAGATGGATTGTCTCCAAAAGTGAAGGAAAAGCTTAAGGCCGCAACCCCTGATTGGAGAACCTTGGAAGACCCACACCTGGCTAGACAGAAAGCTGTAGGGATAGAAATGGACTTAAGAGAAAATTCTAAGCCAGTAAGAATTGCACAGGCTAATACTGGCTCTGCTAATCAAAAGTTTACTTGTCATTACTGTAAGAAGCTAGGACATTTCCAAAGGGAATGTAGGAAGAGAAAAGCAGATATAGATTCAGGAACCTTTGTACCCAAAAATAGGATAAATAACCCAGTGCCTGATCAAACAGACAGCTCAGAATGACTGAAAGTTATGCAGGTCTCTCTTCCTTCTAGAAGACCAATAATACAAGTTGAAGTTGAGGGTAAAAATGTACCTTTTCTGATAGATACGGGAGCAACATCCTCCATTTTAAATCAGGACTTTTTACCATATCCTGACAATATATCCTCAAAGGTTACATATGCAGAAGGGTATGATGGTAAAATTCAGGCGTTGCCCTTTACAAAACCTTTAAATGTGAGCTTTGGCCCTAAAACTTTTGTATCCAAATTTTTATTTGCTAAAGGTGCACCTACCTGCTTGTTGGGTACTGATGTCTTAAGTAAAATGCATGCAAACATCCATTTTAGAGAAGATGGCACAGTTATGCTGACCATCCCTGAAGATGCAGAAACTCTGGAACCATATGTTAGAATACAGGCAATGGAGGATTTTCCCGAAATTTACACTCAACAAGCAAAAATTGACTTGTCTCGGGTTCCTGACAGCCTATGGGCAAAAGGAGACACTGATGTAGGATTTTTATCAGTAGCTCCTATACTGTTAGAAACTGCCCCGGGAACCATATTACCTCAGCTTAGGCAATACCCCATCAGCGCCCAGCAAGAACAGGCGATTTCTCAACAAATTCAGGATTATGTGTTACAAGGTGTTTTGGTAGAAATCAGGTCACCCGCCAATACACCCTTATATCCTGTTAAAAAGAAAGTGTCCTCCAAAGAAACAATGGTGAAATATCGCATGGTGCACGACTTACGGGAAATCAATAAGGTTTTGGCACCGGTCACCCCTGTGGTACCGAATCCTCATACCTTACTGTCTCAAATTCCCAGCACTGCTGCATATTTTACGGTAATTGACTTATCAAACGCATTTTTTTCTGTGCCACTACATAAGAACTGTTGGCATTTGTTTGCCTTTACATTCAAGGGTAAACAATTAGCATGGACAAGATTGCCACAAGGTATGGTACACTCACCAACTTTGTACTCTGAAGCAATGCAGACCGTGCAAAAAAATTTCATCCCAGAACCAGGAGTAGTCATTCTACAGTATGTAGATGACTTACTTATTTGTTGCCCTGATGAGCAGACGGCAGTTACCTCAACTGTTAATTTCTTAATTTTCCTAGCGCAAGAAGGCTGTAAAGTAAATAGACAGAAACTCCAGGCTTGTCAACAAACAGTCGTGTTTTTAGGTCACTGCATATCACAGGGCATCAGACACCTCACACCTCAACGTACGGAAGCCATACGTAACATGCTTGAACCCAGGAATCACAAACAGCTGCGTGCTTTCCTAGGTATTGTTTCACACTGTAGACAGTGGATCATACATGCAAGTCAACTCATGCAGCCTTTATATGACTGTATTGCCAACACACCATATTCACTCAGTGAAGAGGCTAAACAGTCATTTTCCTCTTTGAAAACAGCACTGGTATCAGCTCCGGCTTTGGGACTCCCAGACTACACTAAACCTTTTCAATTGATGGCAGCTGAGATATCCTCACATGCTACAGGGGTGCTCACACAAAAACATGGAAACAAACAGAGACCTGTGGCATACATATCAGCTCATCTGGACCCTGTAGCTAGAGCCGCACCTTCTTGTGTAAGAGTAGTAGCCGCAATTTCACTGTTATTAGATAAAGCTTCTGAGATTGTTCTTGATCACCCACTTCTAGTTCAGACCACTCATGATGTACATGGCATTCTTAACCAGGTCCAACCTAAACATATTTCAATGGCCAGACACCTCCGTCTCCAATGTTCCCTACTACTGCCGCCCAACATTTCCTTTGCCAGGATTCAGACTCTTAATCTCGCGTCTTTGCTCCCTTTAGAGTCTGAGGGGGGTACCATACCTGAGGAAACTGCAACTGCACTCTCCAACTCCTTTGACCCATCAAAGTCGATGCATGATTGTGTACAATTAATGGAACAAGAGACTCAGGGCTTATGTAATGTACGTGACAAGCCACTCTGTAATGCTACATTTGAACTTTTCATAGATGGCAGTAGATATGCAGATATGAATGGACAATTTCATACAGGTTATGCGGTAGTAACTCAGCATGAAGTGCTGAAAGCAGAACCTCTCCCTGCTAATCAGTCTGCACAAGAAGCAGAACTTACGGCATTAGTTGAAGCTCTAAAAATAGCCAAAGATCAGACAGCAAACATATACACTGATTCTAGATATGCACATGGCATTATTTTCGATTTTGGCGTAATGTGGAGAGCCAGAGGTTATATGACTGCTTCAGGCCAACCTGTTAAACATGCCTCCCTCATTAGACAGATTCTGGAGGCAGCACAAGAAACTAAAGAAATAGCGGTGATAAAGGTAGCTGCACATGTGAGACTCGACACCGAGGAAGCCAGGGGTAACGATAAAGCCGATAAGGCAGCAAAACAGGCAGCACGTAAACCCTTACATCATGCCCACACACTAGATAGCTCTGAAGATGATGAGGAAAGATTGAAGGAAGCTCAGAAACAGGTAGACGACAAAGAACGAGGGCAGTGGCAGAAAAAAGGGGCAGAAGATCAGCAAGGATTATGGAAAAAAGGAACTTTGTTGTGTTTACCCAGAGCCTGGTACCCCGCAGTGGCAAGTGACCTCCACCTACCCACGCATGTGTCGGCAAATGGTATGACGCTCAAGGTAAAAGAAAGGTGGTTGGCTCCAGGTTTTGGTAATTTTGCTCGGAACATGTGTGCTGCATGCGCTATATGCCTGGCACACAATCCAGGTCAGGCCATTAAAACCCCAACCAAGCATCATGTAACACCACTGTATCCCTTTCAAAGACTCCAGATCGACTACATCCAACTTCCTAGGTACAATGGATACGAATATGTGCTTATGTGTGTGGACATGTTCTCAGGGTGGCCAGAGGCTTATCCAGTTCGTAGAGCCTCAGCAAAAACTACTGCCATTAAAATAGCACATGAACTGATACCCCGTTACGGCATGCCTGAAGTGATCGAGTCAGATAGAGGTACCCATTTTACTGGGGAAATATTCCAGAATGTTATGAAAATGTTGGGAGTAGAAAACCAGTTTCACACTCCATATCATCCACAGAGTTCAGGTAAAGTGGAAAGATTAAATGGGACAATAAAATTAAAAATCCAGAAGGCCATGGCAGAAACAGGAAAGCCTTGGACCGAGTGTCTACCACTTGCCCTGTATTCCATCCGAAACACCCCAAGGGGGAAGGCTAAGCTGTCACCACATGAGATTCTTTTTGGTAGAGCAGCAAATTTGGGTTGTTATTTTCCACAACAACTGATGTTGAATACTGAGACTTTAACTGCTTATGTACAAGAATTACAAAAACGTTTAACTAAAGTGCATTCGCAAGTTTTTGCTTCCCTTCCAGATCCAGAAAATCTCGAAGGAGGCCACAAGTTGGAACCTGGTGATCAAGTCTACGTGAAAAGACACACCTGAAAGACTCTGGAACCGAGATTTGACGGACCTTTCCAAGTCCTGTTAACAACTCCAACAGCAGTCAAGCTTGAAGGAAAGGCATCATGGATACATGCAAGCCATTGCAAAAAAGCAGTATAAGACTCATGATATTGATGTTAATAATGTTAACCTCAACGGAGGCATGGGAAAGACTGAATTCTCTAGCCCCTTTGAACAATAGATTCGTACAACATCATAGAAAATTAGTGCATGACTTGTTAAATAATACGCAACCCCTGACAGATTGTTGGATCTGTACCCATTCACCAGTATCAGCCACAAGTATACCTTTTCTAGCAGTTCCCGTGTCAGCTGAAGAAATATTCGCTTGGCCTAATTGTTCAGACAACCTGGCCAACAACCAACCTGGCAATACTAAACTATGGAATACTACAATTGCCATACCAATTGTGGGATGGGTAGAATTTCCTTGGTGGCAGGGCAATCTTACAGGAAAAATAGACAACTTACAATATTTAGCATTCAAGGGAGGAAAATGGGTACCTAGGAATAAGACTGGATTAACTGATTTAGGACAGGTCCCCACTGAAAATCTACAGCTCAGTTTCAGTACAACCACCCCTTCCTCTGATGCTTTCAAACCTACAGTATTGGAAAGATACATACATAATAGAAAATGGGAACATTCTGAGTTGTTCCCCCAAGGTGATGCAAACAGTTGTACAATTAAGCCGGGGAACCTGGTTTGTAATGAATCCAATGAGTATGTCAACGGAATGCATGTATGTGGTAATCCCGCAGCCGGGTACTGTAGCCCCTTGGGACAAAAACCCTCTTGGTGTATGCTTCAGAATGTATCTAGTTTTGTGGATTTGGCTCACAGATTGGTATTGCAGCACTCAGCTTTGTGGGATCTGCCTGAGGGTACATTTTGGATATGCGGAGAAGGAGCATATAAATGGCTTCCCGTAGGTATATAGGGTACTTGTACATTAGGACGCCTAACCCCGGCTACTTTCATAATTTCAAATAAACAAGTGAATATGCAAGCCGTGCCCAAGCACACACTGTATAAAAGAGCTGCAGATAACTCACCACGTCCCTCGGGGAGGCCGCATATAGTACAAATGGGAATTCCCAACAAAATTGCTAGTACCATTTTTATTTATCCTATGTTAACACAGATGTGGGATAAATTAGTTAGAGCCACGGATTATCTAGATGATCAGATTTGGGATATATTGGACATATTAAATACTAGTATAGCTGTACAGAATCAGCTTATAATAGTCACTAACCAACATACCCTGGTATTGGATTACCTAACTGCCTCACAAGGGGGTATGTGTCAAATCATCGGACCCACCTGCTGTCATTATATAGACCCGAATAGTACTATGAGTATGAGATTTAAATTAAAAGACGTACAACGACTCAGGGATCAGTATGACAAAGACAATGACCAAAATATGGATAGCTGGTGGTCAGATACCTTTTCTTTTCTTAACCCGGCCAATTGGTTCAGAGGGATCGGTGGGTGGGTTACCGGGATTATGCAAAGCCTAATACATACAGTTATGGTTATTGTAATTATATATGTATTGTTCAAGGTTGTACTCAAGGGTATCTCGGTATGCACAAATAAATTTTGTGTAATGGATGCGAGAATATAAAGTTTTTTTTTGTAATATCACAAAAAGAATGACTAAAATGATCGACAAGGTTTTGAATGGAATATGTCAAAGGGGGGATTGTGAAGAGCAGAACAAAAAAGATTACCTCAATGAACAAAAATAAAAAAAAGAATTTGTGATAAATATTGACCTGTCCATTCAAGGACATTTTAGCTATAGTATGAAATTCTGTTTTTCCTGTCTGTGGAATTGCCTTTGTACTGTTTGTTGTGAAACTGCCGCCCACGAAACTGTTTTCTTTTCTTTTCTTTCTTTCCTGTTTTGTCTCTTTGTTTAAACATGCAAAACTTGTATAACCACTAAACCTGCTGAAACAACTATATAAAGAAGGGATAGCACCTTGAAGGCAGGCGTGCTTCAGAGACTTCCTAGCGATACACTATACAAGACATGTCTTGTGTATTATTTCTGGTGATTCCCCACTTCCAAAGGCTGCTCCGACTGAGTGTGATCCCGACAAGGACAAACATTGTCCAAGAAAGTCCATCAACACTGGACGTTTTAACAACCTGTCACCAGGAAGGGGAGGGGGGGAAACATTAGGACAATCATTATCCAGAGAAGTCCATCAACAATGGACGTTTTAACAACATGTCACCCGGAAGGGGGGGGGAACATTAGGACAAACATTATCCAACTTGTCCATAAACAATGGATGTTATAACAACATGTCAACAGGAAAGGGGGGGTTGGGACGGCCGGGCTGGTTACAGAAATCCACAAAAGTGCTGGTACTCCAGCTCGTACCCATACCCCGGAAACAGGTCTTGTGAGGACATAGTTGTATTTGGGGAGATAACATCATGCCCAGTAGTTGTACGAATTGCTGGTGGGTGGCCAGAAGTGTAGGCTTCTGCAGCTTCGGGCCTGTATGCTTCTGCCTGTCCAAAATGCTGGTGGTGGTGGAGGCACACTTTGGGGATTAAATGCATTCATAATCCCCACTATTATGGCTTGTGACGTGGGTATAGGGGATGGGACATCATCAGCCATTAGAAAAGCATTGACTGCTGTCATACAGAGGTTCTGCCTGTCCCGTTTCATGGACCTTAGGCGGCTGGCTAACACTGAACCGAATTTGTCCAGTTCATCTTGTGCGAAGAATTGTTGATGAGATTGAGGGTTCGACTAGTGAGATTTTCAATGACATTAGTCGAAGTCTCATTTTTTTGGGCCCTCTTGGGTGCCGCCCTTATCAATGGCAAGGGACGGGCAGAACCAGCCCCCCAGTGGGCCTTGACACGCCACCAGCAGAGCTTGATGCAGCGCCAGAGGCAGGAGCAGCATCAGTAGACACCAATGCTGTATCCACCCCAGAGGACGTACTGGCCACCAAACAGGAGGATGCCGTAACAGCAACAGACATTGCAGATGAAGGTCTAGCCAAGAGAGGATTTGGTGAGGAACACATCGGAAAATCCTCCACCTCCTCTCCAGCACCATGCTCCGGGCTGTTGCCTTCATGGGCCAGTGGTGTTTGGGCCCTTACATTGCCTTCAGTTCTGTAGAAGGAATAAAAAGACATGTTTAATAAGAGTATTTTGAAACTTTGGAGATGAAAAATATATATATATATAATTTACCTTCACAAATTCTGGCTATTTAAAATGAACTGCAGCTGGTCTGCATATGGCACCCTCCTCTTTGGTGGCAAGCTGCCGCTTTCTGTCCTCTGTGCCTTCATCAGCCTGTTGGTCACAGATCTCCACCTTTTTTTCACATCGTCCACTGCAATGAAACCAATAAAACAATTACAAAATCAATATTTCAATAAATTACACAAATTAAAATGAATAAATACTTACTAATCAATTTTGTTTCCGCTTTAGGTAGCTGAGGCCACTGAGGGTAAATTTCCGTGACAATGGCCAGCCAGGCATCACGTTTTGAAGAGGAGGCTTTATACTCTTCACTGGTGCAGTCCCAGACCTCCAGGTGTTTTTCAATCTACAATGTTAAGAGATAACCAGTCAATACATTTTTTAAATTACACAGGTCTGCAAAAAAAATTTTTCAAGAGCTGTTTTGGTTATTCCACGTAATCTTTATGTTTTTAAGTGCACTGAATCCGAAAATGACCTCCGTTTTGTCATAGGACATCACATTTTCTGACAATTTAAGTAACTATGTTAAATAAGACAATACCTCAAAATAAATGAAAATAGACTCATAAAATTATTTTTTTATTACAAATGTTTCATGAAAATCATTTTTTAACTGCAATGAGCTCACTAACACACACTAAAATCGATTCTTCTTGACAGTGAGGCTTCTCTTGGTACATTTACGCTTGTGAGTAGCATCTGGAATGTTTCTTTGAAGCGTCCAACAGTAGTCTGCCATGATTGTAATGCTCCATCTTCTCTGGTATCTTTTTTCCATCTCTTTAAAGTACTGGTGGAATCGTTCACCTTGCTCTTCACTCACAGCTCCCAAATTTTCAGGAAAGTTGTCAAGGTGGGAATGGAGGAAATGCACTTTCAAACTCATCAGGCAAACCTAAAGCTTGAAATGCTTTCAGCATTCGTCCGACGATTTTTTTGTAGTCAGTGACTTTGTTATTGCCTAAAAATTTATCTACGACCTCTTTAGATGCAAACCACTCTTCTTTTTGAAGATGCGTCATGGTATTGATAAACTCTTGATCAGCTGTAACTGTAAGCCTTCTAATGTCTGGTCCGACGAACACACCTTCCTTCAATTTTGCCTCCGAGAGGCCTGGAAACTTGGTGACCAAGTATTTGAAGCATTCACCATCTTTTGGAAGTGATTTTACTTATTGCTTCTGTGGCATCCCTAGGGGTATTTGCCACAAAAACAGTTACTGACACTGGATACAAATACTAAAATAGCAAGACTGCACTACCACCTCCGGCCAGAAGGGGGAGCTCCAGAGACTCCCCTTGATCTATTCTGGTCTGAGAGAAGAACTGGCAGTTGGGCCAAGGAGCTGATAGTGAGAGGTCATACAGTTGAATCTCTAACAGCCCTGTGACTGTTACCAGGCCTAAATCACCGGCCTGAGGAGAAGAGGGATAGAGAAAAAGGACATTGTGAGAACCGGGTAGCATTAATCACTACCCAGAACAGGCGCAAAGACGGATACCGGATCCGTGGCTGTATTCATTATATATAATACAGCAACCGGAAAAACGTGAGGTGATATCAGCTTCACTAGGGTCGGATGCAGCAACAGACACAGAGTTCAGCGGTACTCCCAGAGGGGGTAAACCGATAAAAGGACTCGGGTTGCCCGTCGAACCAGGACCCGGAGGGGACAGATTGGGCCGGCAGCCAGTTCACATACAGCAGCAGGGCCACACAGAAATTGCGCACAATAAGAGGCGAAGACCCCGGCAGGGTCAAAGTAACTCAGAGTTCCCATACAGACTCCGGTGACAGGACTGGTTGTAAATCCTTTTATGTTAAAGTAAACTGGTTAAACGTTTCAGTGCCTCAGTCTTTCATTTGGACAATAGCCATCTATCCAGGATCGAGATCGTCACCGCTGGGAGAACCTGCTGCTGATCAAGTAAGTGCCTGTCCCCTCATGATACCCCTTACACTGTGCATTGCCTGAGGCCACAGCACCGGGTCAAGCCACCCGTGACATCCCCCTATCCCCCTCAAGAGACAGACTCCATTGGTCCGGTGCTGGGTATCCCGGTCTCCTGGGCGTCACAATTGGCGTCACGAACAGGATCTAGCCAGCCCGTATACCGGGTATTGTGTGCCGTGATTGGAGCCCAAAACTGTGAAAACTGGGATGAAAAATCTTGAAAATTGACTTTATTAAAGAAAAATCCATTCCCCATTGAAAACTATTGAAAGTGACTTTTCCCCATTGGTTATAATGGAGTAAAGATGGCCGCCATCCCCTGAGGTAATCACTTCATAACCGTTAGGCACGAGACTGTTAATTGAGCTACGCCATCACCTGAGCCCCAGTCTAACTTAAACACTTCAGAATCCGCCATTACAGAGCGCGGTGGGTGGGAGCAGCAGGGGGCGTGTCATTGTGGGCGGCACCAAGCTGAGCGCTCTGACATCAGAGCAAGGGGAAAATCGATCCTGCTGCACAGCGGAACGAATCTACACTATCCCGACGGAAGCGGAGGACCGGAAGGGTCCGGATTAACTAAGGGGGCACAGTATGTCGCAGCACGGAGACGCCGCAGCACTCGGCAACGCTAATGCAGCTGAAAGACAGAGTGTCAATAGAGAGTCCGGCAGCGCAGCGGTGCAAGGAGTGGCGCCCATCATGCCGGTGCTGATGCCATATACCCCGGGTGGCCCATGGCTTCCAATGTATGAAGGTGAGCCTAATACCCTTGACGATTTCAGAGAAAAGATGCTGGCCCATTTTGACATGTTCCCTGTGGGTGAAGTTCAGCGTGTTAGTCTCCTGATGATGCAGTTAAGTGGCCATGCTAAGCGAGAAATCACAGCATGGGCAGCTGATCTAAAAGGCACTGTTGAACACATATTTGCTGGATTAAAAGCTACATTTGAAACCACGGCCAGCAGCAAAGCTAAAATACGATTCTTTAGTTGCAAACAAAAAGCTAATGAGGGCGTGAGAGACTTTGCCTTAAACCTGCAGGAAGCCCTTAAATCACTTACACTGGCTGAACCCATTTTTAACACCGGAGCGGATAAACTGCTAAGAGATCAATTTATTGAGGGACTCTACACCCCTTCTCACCGGGGGCATGTGAGCATGCTTGTTTTTAAGAACCCTGAATTGACATTTGCCCAATTAAAGGAGAGCGCTATACGTCTCCAGCTGGCAGAGGCACCTCGGGATCAGGATCCTGCGCAACCCATGGCAGAGGCACCTCAACAACAGGGAGTGCCAGTGACATCAGCTATGTCTGGGGCCATTGCTAAGCCCCTGGGGCCCAGTACTAATGAGGCTCTTCAACAAAAGCTTGACTCTTTAGCTGATGTTGTTGCTTCAATGGCTAAAACCATGCAGGAGATGAGAGGACACAAGATGGAGTTGGCAAACTGTAGAGAGGATGTTCCATGGATGAGACCCCGGAGATACCCGACATGGAGAGGACGACCCCGCGACCGCTACCAACCGGATGGACAGCCCATTTGCCGCCGTTGCCAGCAGCCGGGCCACTTTGCATGAGATTGTGATTTAAACGGGAATCCCCTGGGAATGCGGGCCGCTTCGCAGGAATGAACTTTCAAGGCCCAACACCCTGGCACGACAGGTACATCGGAGGACGACCCATTATCCCTATCGTGCTGGACGGAATTCCCCTCAACGCTTTGCTGGACACAGGTTCCCAGATTTCATCTATACCGTATATCCTTTATAAGAGGTACTGGGCTGATGCAGATATTGATAAAGGGCCCTCTGATGTTGAACTAGATATATGGGCCAGTAATGGTAAGTTGGTACCGAAACTAGGATTCAGGGAGATGACCATAAAGATTGGTAAAGTAGAACTGAAGAAACAGGGTATAATTGTTGTTGATGTTGACCGGCGGAACTGTGAACCAACTGTATTGATAGGAATGAATGTGTTAGAGAACTGCTTTTCCGAAGTCATTTCTGTCTTACAGCAAATTGCTGAAACTGCCCAATCCTGCCAGCAGAGAGTTCTCCGGAGGGAAATAAAAGTATTGATGTTAAGGCAACAGGTAGAAGTTGCAGGTGGAGAAATCGGCAGTGTGAGGGTAAGTGATCCAACGTCTATTGTAATCCCACCAAAAACAGAAATGCTGGTATGGTGTAGAGCAGCCATTGGTACTAAGGGACGAGATTATCAAGCCTTAATAGAACCAGTGTACACCGACAGCAGGCCCACTATACTCACAGCACGAGGGATAGTCGAGGTACACCGGGGACGAGTGCCGGTACGACTTTTGAACTGTGGAGAGGAAGAGGTCACTTTGCCAAGGTATGCTACAATGGCAAAGCTATATACTGTTGACAACAATGCCATCACAACCATTGAGCCCTTAGAACCAACCTGTCAGGTGGAAGGCAATGGCTCAGATGGAGAAATGGAGGATTGGTGCCAACAGCTACACGTGGGCATAAATTCAACACCTACCCATCAAAAACAAGGGGTGTATAGGCTAGTGACGGAATATGAACAAGTCTTCAGTAAACACCCATTGGACTTCGGACGGATAGAAGGGGTAGAACACACAATCCCCACAGGTGACCATCCCCCAATAAAAGAAAGATATAGACCCATACCGCCCGCTCACTATCAATGTGCAAAAGATATGCTGAGGGAAATGAAACAGGCCGGGGTAATAAGAGACAGCTGTAGCCCCTGGGCGGCCCCTCTAGTGATTGTCAAAAAAAAGGACGGAACCATGAGAATGTGCGTAGACTACCGGAAGATTAATAACATCACCCATAAAGATGCCTACCCCTTGCCTAGGATAGAAGAGTCCTTAACTGCTTTGAAATCTGCTAATTATTTTTCCACCTTAGACTTAACAAGCGGGTATTGGCAAGTCCCTGTGGCTGAGAGAGATAAGGAAAAGACGGCATTCACCACACCAATGGGTCTATGTGAATTTAATCGCATGCCGTTCGGACTCTGCAACGCATCCGGTACCTTCCAGCGGCTGATGGAATGCTGCCTCGGACACAAGAACTTCGAGACCGTCCTCCTGTACCTAGATGATGTGATCGTCTACTCAAAGACTTACGAACAACACTTAATAGACCTGGCAGAAGTGTTCGAAGCCTTATCCAGGTATGGCATGAAAGTCAAGCCATCCAAATGTCACCTTCTCAAGCCAAAGGTA